>NW_012152507.1:3015644-3032992 GCF_000956105.1 Propithecus coquereli | reverse complement strand
TTTATAGTATGTTCTTGTGTCTGATAAGTCAAATCCTCTATCACTAATTTTCTGATTTGAATATTTCCAGATAATTCCTAGATATTTATTTTTCCATAAAATTTTAAGTTCTTTTAATCTAATCACTAATTTTCCTTGATCACTTGGTTTATAGTACATTTCTTGAAAATAGCATGCAATGAATAAATTCAGTTTGTTCATACTAAGTATTATATTTTTATTTATTTTACTATTTATTTTATATTTTCATTTCTCTATTACTTTTCACTTTTATCTACTTCCTAGCATTTCCATTTTTCACCCTTGTTAACTTCAAAATTTTGCCAGAATATTCTAGCCTATTAATGATGAACTTTCCTGGTGCTCATTATCAGATCTATATTTCTTTAATATTAGAAAATAAGATAATAACCATTTCTCATCAAATTTAATTTCTCCTGTATTTCTTCTCCATGCTGTTAAGCTGAGATTCCTTTCCGAATTTGCAGTTTTGCCGAGATAAAATTGCATATTTTAGTTCTACATTATTAGTTAAATTTTCTTGCAGAATGCCAACTAGTAGATCATTATCTACTTAGATATATATGTATATATAAGAAGGTTAAATGCTTACTACTATTTTCTTCCTCCATCATCGTCCCCTAATTCAATGACTCTCTTCAGATTTTGCTGTTTTCTTAGAGCCCTTATACAGAGGTATATGTGTCTTTGTCTGTGTTGCTATAGAGGAATACCTGATGCTGAGTGATTTATAAAGAAGAGCAGTTTATTTGGCTCATCATTTTACAGGCTGTTCACGAAGTATGGTGCCAGCATCTGCTTCTGCTGAGGGCCCTCAAACTGCTTTCATTCATGGTATAAAGTGAAGGGCAGGTGCTGAGTGCAGAGATCACATGGCAAGAGAGGAAGAGAGAGAGAGAGAGAGGAGGGAGGTGTCAGGCTCCTTTTAACAACCAACTGTCACCAGAACTAACAGAGAAAGAGCTCACTCATTACCACAAGGACAGCAGCAGGCCACTCACGAGGGATCCACCCCCATATCCTAAACACCTCCCATTAGGCCCTACCTCCAATATTAGGGATCAAATTTCAACATGAGTTCTGGGGGAACAAATATCTAAACTCTAACAATGTGTAAAAATGTTATAATTCTTGGACATCTCCAAATATTTTTGTTCCTCCCTAACAAGCGTTATATCTAGGTTGGATAGAAAACTTAGGTTACAACTCTTTTTCTGTAACTGATAGATACTATTCCACTGTCTTTGGTGTTCTAGTGTTGCACATCAATGATTGATGATATTTTAATTCATTTTCTTTCTTTGTGTTTCTTAAAGATTGAATTGACTTTTATTAGTGACTCATGAGTCAGCTAAATTTCATCCAAACATTGAGCATGGCAGATGAGGTGGCTTCTATAATGTATAACAAGGGCAGGAAAAGGCTGAAGAAAACAGAAAGAAGAAATAAAATGAAAATTAGTGGTTTCAAGATTACTTTTTTCTTAGGGTTGAAACAGAGGGGTCTTCCTTATCATGCTAGCTCAGGCAAACTGGGCCCCTTCCAATTCTTTGCTGTGAATCTCCTGTTTTTGGAAAACTGGCTTGATTTAAAGTTCAGTTAATATCACAAGAATGGAAAAACAAATACCACAGTATTCACCATTAAATTGGTACTAATTGATCGATACTTATGTACACATATGGAAATAACATTTACTGGGGATTGGGCAGGTGGGAGGGGAGAAGGAGGGATGGGTCAGTTCACACCTAATGGGTGTGGTGTGCGCTGTCTGAGGGATGGGCGTGCTGTGGCTTTAACTCAGGCAGTGTAAAGGCAATTTATGTGATCATTTTCTTTTCTATAAAATGCATTCTTTTGATTGAAAATTTGTAACATATCTTTATATTTGGATTTCAAGAATTTTATAAGGATATGCCTACATGTATGTCTTTTCCTTTGAATACTGCATGGAATACTGTGTTCAAATCTTTCTTCAACTTAGGAAAAAATTTTTATATTACTTGTTTAATAATTACTTGTCTCTATCTGTTGCATACCCTTCTGAAATACCTATTTTTATGTTAGATGTTCTGAAGCTATTATACAAATCTTCTATCCTTTCCCTCATGATTTTTGACTCTCCCTATTTTTGCTCTGTGCTTTGAAAAATTTCATCCACTTAGTCTTCCAAGCCATTAATTTTCATCTGAACAGTGACCATCCCCTCCTCCATTTTATTAATATTTACTCATTTATAGACTCTCTTTATGTATTTGAGGAAGTTCCCTTCTATTTACTGAGTGTTATAATGAATGGATGTTAAACATTAATTTTTTAATCTATTGATATGATCATGTAGGTTTTATTTTTTAGTCTTTTAATATTGGAAAATACATTAATTGTCAAATGTTAAAAAAATTTGTATTCTACAGAATAAACACACAATAATAATATGTTATCCTTTTTCTAGATTGCTTAATTTATTTGTATATGTATATGTGTGTGTGTGTGTGTGTGTTATCTAATATATATATATTATAAGCAGGTTCTTGCTGTATCACTCAAGCTGGAGTACAGGGGCAGAATCATAGCTCACTGCAGCTTCAAACTCCTGGACCCAAGTGATCCTCCTGCTTCAACCTCCCAAGTAGCTGGGACTACAGGTGAAAGCCACCATGTCTGGCTAATTTTAAAAAATTTTTTGTAGAGATGGGGGTCTTGCTACATTGCCCCAATTGGTCTCGAGCTCCTGGGCTCAAGCTGTCATCCTGCCTCATCCTCGCAAAGTGCTGACATTACAGGCATGAGCCACCACACCTGGCCTGTTAATGTATTTTAATGGATTTTTGCATCTTTGTTCATGAAGATATTGGTCTGTAGTTTTCTTTTCTTGTAATATCTCATCTAATTTTGGTATCAGGATAATGCTGGCCTCTTATAAGTTGAGAAGTATTCCCTCCTCTCTGTTTTATTAATAAGAAAGAGTTCATACATCATTGGTATTATTTCTTCCCGAAGTGTTTTACCAAATTAGCCTATGAAACCACCTGTACCTGGATTTTGCAGGGAGGGGAAAGAGATAGATAATTCAGTTATAGAATGAATTCAATTTCTTTAATAGATATATAGATATCTAGGTTTTCCATTTTACTGACTAAAGTTGCCCTAAACTTCATTATAATAATCCCTAATTATCCTTTTAATGTCTGTAGAATCTGTAGTAATTTCCCCTCTTTCATTCCAGATATCGGTAATTTGTGTCTTTTTCTTACCTCATCTGTCTGTCTAGAGTTTATCAATTTTGCTAATCTTCTCAAAGACCTAATAATTGGTTTCATTTATTTTCCTTATTGTTTGTCCTCTCTGTTCATTTTTTTCCAATCTCTTTTCTCTCACTACTCTAGTTTAAATTGTTTCTATTGCCATTTCTTTCAGTTCATCGAGCATTTTTCTACAGAATTTACTCTACTATTAATTCCTTGCAGTCAATTTTGTATTTCAGTCATTGCATTTCTAGCTTCTAGAAGTATCATATGTCATTTTTATATCTGCTGTTTCTTTCCTCATTATATTCATGGTTCTCTTTAGATGCTATAACATTTTTAATGTCTTTGTTATTTCCAACATCTGCCATTTTTAAGCCTGTCTCTATTGGTTGCTTTTTCTCCTTGTTATCAACATATTTTTCCTACCTTGTCATATCTAGTAATTTTACTGGATGCTGAATATTATGAAATTTACATTGTTAAATACTGGGTTATGTTTTCTTCCTTTAAAGAGTAGTGTACTTTGTTGAGACATGCATTTAAATTAATGAATAATGAGAATACTTAATCCTTCAAAGGATTGTTTTAAAACTTTCTCAGGGAGGATTTAGATAGTCTTTATGCCGGATCTAGATTTGTACAAAGTGATAACTCTTCTGGAATTTTCACTGAGTGCTCTGGGTTTTCAACAAGGACACTATGGTCTGGCTAGTCAGAACTCAAATGTCTTCCCAATCCATGTGAGCTCTCAGAATAGTCATGGACTTTCACCTCAGTAATGCAACAGATGCAAGGGAACTCCTATGAAAATATCTGAAGCTCTTCTCTTCATAGTTAGTTCTTTCTTCTCTGGTACTCAGCCCCAAATTTGTAGCGACATTGAACTCCCCAAATTCTGATCTCTGTCCCCTCAATTCAGTAAAATTACTGTATTCTGTTTGAAAGGTCAAACTTGCACTGTCATCTGAAAGATGCCTGCAGGCAGCAAACCAAGTATAGATTGTAGAGCCTACCTCTTTTGTTTGCCTTCTCCCCAGAATCAATATCCTATACTGCTTGTTGGCCACTATCAGAATACTATTGTTCCATTATATTTGTTCAGTTTTTTGGTTGTTTTCTGTGGGAGGGTACGGTAGTGCCAGTTACTAGATTATCATTGGCAATAGATATTCTATCTACCAATTTATTTAGTTAGAAATTTATGTTTTTGGCTTATTTACTGCATTTAGATCTCTATTTTGGTATGTGGCTCAATTTTAATTTCTTTAAGTGTGATTATTAATTTTCTGTTCATGTTGTCATTTGTCTATTTCGGTAGTTCTAATTTATTAGGCATGTGGTCTATTTCTTATATAACTTTTCTCAGGCTTTTGGACCCACTAAGATGATCATGATGATTTTGTATGCTTTGAGCTTTTGCTTTTGTTTTTGACTGCTTACTGGGGCCCGTGGTTGTTGGCTTATTCTCAGAGGCAGCATGCGCCCGAATGGCTGAGTGTTAAATGATATCCCTTACAATGGCTTCTAGTCCTCTGATGAGAAACCTGGAGGAAGCCTCCCTCTTCCTCATAGCCTTCCAAGCTCAGCATGGAATGACTCAGCCACTTCTTCTCCTTTGGAGGTCAAGGAGACCAGCATTATTCATGATACACAGGCAATATTACCTTTCTCCTATAACCTCCATCCACAATGCTTGTAGATCAAGCTATTTTCTAGAGATGCTCACTTCACAGTCCTTATCCCAGTGTTCCCATGCAGATCTCCAAGTACTCACTGAGCTCGGTGGGGGAAAAGCCCCTCACTAGTGCCCTCTGCTAGTGCCCCTGCAGAACCAAAGACCTCACTGAACCTGGAAGTCCATAGACCTCAGTAGATGTTTAACTGAGAAGGTACAGCCAAGTTAACACTGGATAAGGAAGGAAAGATGACAATGTGCCTGTTGCCATTTGGCAATATTAATTTTAACTTTGAAGACATTTCTTTTTCACCCTCCCAGGTGTCACTCCCTTGGTACTCTGGTCTAGGAGATAAAAGCTAAGTTCATTAAATAATCCATGTTGTCAGTTAATAATTTATTCCTCTAATGAAAGATATTTGCATTTCAACCACAACCTTTTATAAACAATAACTTAATCTAAAGGCATGCACCTGTTTGTAGGACTTTAAATATCATGATAAGCTAGGGAGGAGGACATTTTCAGTGTGAATACAATTATAATCATACTAGAAATGAAATTGCTACATCATAAGATATGAAAACATTCAGCTTTACAAGTTAGTACCAGTAATTTCACCACAGCAATGCGTAAAACTGTTGTTACTTCTCACTCTCTCCAGTGCTTGTTAGTCAAAGATATTTAAAATTGTAGAAGCCTGATACTTGTCAAATGATATTAATGCATAGTGACTTTAATTTTCATTATTATTTACTATTTGGATAACCTCTTCAATGAATTGATTATTCATATTTTTATATCATATTAGATTTTTTCCTTACCTACTAGTAGGTGGCCTTTGAATAGTCTGGGTTTGAATCTTGTGCTAAAATTTTTCAAACATTTTCTTCCAAATCTGTGACTTGCCTTTTAGATTACAATTTTTAATGTTAGAATTGTCAAATTTCAGCATTTCCCTTATAGGTGGTACATTTGTTCTTGTATTCTTGTTTAAAAAGTCTTTTCCTACCCTGAAATCATGAAGTTATTATCGTACATTTTCTTGTAAAATGTTTTTAGTCTTGATCTTCATATTTAAGCTATTTCCATCTGGAATTTATTTTTGTATGGTGTGAGATATGGATATAACCAATGGATATAATTATATTTTTCCTTAAAACAAGCCAATTTTTACAGCCCCGTTTATTAAATCTTTTCCCCACTGACCAGTAATGTCACCACTATTTTATACCAAATTCCTCAATATGGGTCCATTTCTGGCCTCTCTCATCTATTTGTCCAACCCTGAGTCAGCCCCAGAGATTAACATATTGTTATTAGGGAGCACTGGAATTTTTGAGAAGCTCACTGGTGACTATCCCTACCATAAAACTGAGCTTCATATTGTAAGAAGCTTGTTGGAAACACCTAACCATCAGTGGCAAGGTGGATGTAATTATTAATAATATCATGGCATCAAGACCAGGGAAGCATTTAGTGTGCTTGACACACAGGGATTTCCAGTGATGGCAAATAGATCATAATGTCTGCAGAGCTGATATATAAGAACAGTATTGTTTGATTTGTGCAACAAAATGAAAGAAAGAAATTAAGACCCATTGAGGAGAAGACTGGTGTCAGGTACTATGAATATAAATGGAAAATCACCATATTCACCCAGTTTTCAGATCTATATCTATCAACATTGTTTGAAGAAGAGATTAGATCTCTTTGAAGAATGACCCTGTAATGCCACCAGAAGTATATATAATCAATATTATTTTTTTATTCTTCCAAAGAAACCCTAAGCCATTAGCCAATGTAGGACCACTGGGCAATGAGTAATACCCAGACTTTCCGAGGCAATGCAAAATACAATCTCAGTCCTCCAATTTGAATGAGGGCCTACGGAAGTGAAGTAATCAATGCAGTTATAGCCCAGGATCATCTGATTGTGGGTCCACAGGTCCTTGAGCCCACTCTGTGGTTATTTCCCCAGGTTATAAATGTATAATTGGTGCAGGTATAGGTAGCAGTTCACACTGGTTGAAATGGGAGATAGTATGAAACTTGCATCCCCTGGCGAAGCTGAATAATCAGAAGTAATCAAAGTAAGTAAATGAGAAGAAACGCCATATCTTACAAAGAATTGAAGGATACAGTGCTAGTGCATCCTATCTCTATCAATTCATCTAGGCCTTCACAAACACAGGATGAACTATGGCAGATGACGGTGAATTGCTACATAGGTAATAAGGTGGTACCTCCAATCACAGTAACTGTGCCAAATATAATCTCTTTCCTGGAACAGATCAATGCAGCTTCTGGAATTTAGTAAGCATTTACTTATTTAACAAAATTGTCTTCTCAGTTTCCTAAGTACGGAGGATCAAAAGTAGTACTTTTTTCTTTGCAAAAAAGCAGTTTACTTTCATTGTCCTGCCTTAGAGCTATTTAACTCTCTTACCCTCTATTGTATTTCATCAGTTAATTAGGCATTGGATAATAGAAATATTTGTGCACGTGCATATTAATATGTATATGTGTATGGTTTTCTCTTTGAAACTGCTAAAGGTAAAATGTATTTCATAATGATTTTCCATTTCATTTCCTAAATTTCCATGGGTTTTTTTTTGTATTTTTTTTTCTTTTATTTCAGCATATTATGGGGGTACAGATGTTTAGGTTACGTATGTTGCCCTTGGTCTCCCCCCCAAGTCCGAGTTTCAAATATGTCCATCCTTCGTGTGGTGCGCATTGCACTCCTTGTGTATACAAATACCCGTCCCCTGCTCCCTCCTCCCCCCTCCCCCCTCCCCCCTGCCCAACATCCAATAGATGTTATTCTTATATGTGCATTTATGTGTTGATTAGTTAATACCAATTTGATGGTGAGTACAAATGGATCCCGTTCTTCTGCTCTTGTGGTGCCCCACTTTGGATAATGGGCTTAAAATCCATGAGTGGATTATCAAAATTTGGTATATGTTTACAATGGAATATTACTCAATCATAAGAAACGACAGTGATCTAGCACCTCTTATACTTTCCTGGATTAAATTTCCATGTTTTTAACACATGGGTAAACTAATCATACCTGGAGCTTTTTAATATATGGGTCCAATCTTTCCTTTTTTCTTATTCAGCAGATAAACACATGGAGCTCAGATGTGAATTTTCCTTTAACAGATAATAATCTTTAGACATTTTTAATGGAACACAAACTTTTCCGTGTTTCTATTTCATAAGGTAAGAGTATTCTAAAACTCTTCAGCCATTTGAAGCTCTTCTGTACAATGAAATGCATGAAATGCCATAGGTTTAGAGATTGCTAGTTGATTTCAACATACAATTGAAGCTATCATGACTGCTTTATTCTAACTTTGATATTTCTGGTACTACATTTTTATATTCTTTTCAAATCTCAGCGCTGAAAAATAATCAAAACTTTTTAGCAAAGCATCCTTAAACTTGTCCATGCCTAATTTCATAATAATAACCATTTTGGTCCTACAGAGCTCAGGCTTCCTTTATAGTCCTAATATACCATTTTCATTTCCTGCACTGATTTTGTTAACCTATCAGGAGTTATGAAACAGATAACACAGAATAGTTGAGCATTAATAATCCATTTTTACAGATGTGCTTCTCTCTACCTCATTAGCAGACCTGACTCCATACAATTGTCTATGAATTGTCCTGAAAATATCTCACCTCAGTAAATTAGATACTGATACTACCACTGTCTTAGAAAAAATGTGCATATGTTCTCCAAAACGTATTCATCTAGTTATTTCCCATTTTCACATTTACAAAGGCTAATTTGTCTGACTAGGTGACACCTTCGGATCTGAGAAAATTAGAGTGGTAGATAGTGGAAATAAATCCGCAAAGACACTGCACCAAGACACGTGAGCTGCACTTGCAAACGGATTGTTTAAGATGATGGCTAAGAAGATACCAAGAGCAGATTTTACCTAACTGATAATTTTTGTTAGGACTAGTAGTACTTATTAATAACTATTAATATTAGTATAGCAATAAGTCCCTCAGAGAGGGCGTAAATATTTTACCCAGGAAATCAGGGTGATGTAATGAAATGAGCAGAAATTTTTTGTTAGCTTTGACTTTAGACATCAATCAATCATTTATTAGCGGTGTGACCTAGGGCAAGTTATTGAGCTTCAGTTTTAGCCTCCATAAACTGTGAGTAGCAATGCATACCTCAGAAGATTGTTATGAATATTAAGGAATGAAATACATCTAGCAAAAGATCTAGCACATCCTAAGGGTTCACTGAATGTTAGCTTTAAAAAAAAAAAACTATTTTGATAGGAAAAAAATCCCCCAAATTAGAATGTTAGACAAACTTCCTCCGGATCTGTGTTTCTGATTGTAGGATTCCAAATGAAGGCAGAAGAATCAGGGAAACAATTTATACTTGGCTCTTGCATAGAAGTTCAAACACCACCAAGCATCCCATCTGCAGCACGGTGCTCTCACATACTGTCGGTTTCAGCTTACACAAAGCAATTTGACCATGCAGAGTGTTCACTATACCACTGGGACAAGAACAAGTATTCCAGTTAAGAAGACAAACTTTCCTGAGTTGAAATTACAGTCCCTAAATTCAAACTGAACTCCCAGGATATATCCCTTTCCCACATGCCTGAGAACACAGACTAATCAAGTCCATATATCTCCTACCTTAAGGGAGCCTGTGCTAACCACTTTGTAAATACTACTTTTTACAAATCTTAAAAGTCAAGATTAAGAGTAAAATTAAATGCATACCCATGGGAGATGCTGATGGTAAAAATGATGATGAGATTGCTTCTAGGCCTCCTCCTGATAGAAAGTTTTTTATAGTTCTCTTTGGATTTACAGTTGTTTTGTGAAAGCTCATTCTGGGTTTTTTTTGTATTGTTTTTGTGTTTGTATTTTTGAAGGTAGGGAATGAAGAAAATAAGGACTGTATAGCAATTATGTAGTTCGTGAGATTACTTGAGGTTTTATTGGGTATAATGTTAGTAATAATGTTAGGATTTATATGTGAAGAAATAAAATTATCTCAATTTGTGAGTAACATGATCCTATATATAATAAAACCACCAAAATTCCACAAAAAAAAGCCTATTAGAGAAGGCACGGGTGGTATAGTGGTGAGTATAGCTGCCTTCCAAAATAGCCTATTAGAACTAATAAATAAATTCAGTAAAGTTTCAGGATACAAAATCAACATACAAAAATCAGTAGCATTTTGATACACAAATAACAACCTAACTGGAAAAAAATGATCAAGAGAACCATCCAATTTATGATAGCATCAAAAAAATAAAATACCTAGGAATAAATTTAACCAAGGAGGTAAAAGATCTATGCACTGAAAACTGTAAAACATTGATGAAGGAAATTCAAGATTACACAAATAAATGGAAAGATATTTTATGCTAATTGATCAGAAGAATTAATATTGTTAAAAATATCCATACTACTCGAAGCTCTATACAGACTCAACACAATCAATATCAAAATCCCAGTGGCATTCTTCATAAAAATAGAGAAAACAATCCTAAACTTCTTATGGAACCAAGAAAACCCTGAATAGCCAAAGCAATTCTGAGAATGAAAAACAAAGTTGGAAGCATTACACATCCTGACTTAAGTTATTCTACAAAGCTACAGTATTCAAAACAGTATGTTACAGGTGTAAAAACACACACAGACAAGTGGAACAGAATAGAGAGCCTAGAAATAAATCCAAACATATACAGTCAACTACTTTATGACCAAGATACAAATAAAACACAGTGGGAAAATGACAGTATCTTCAATAAATGGTGCTGGGAAAATTAGATTTCCACATGCAAAGAATGTGGAAATTGGACTCTTATCTTTACTTACACAAAAATCAACTCGAAATGGATAAAAGACTTAAATGTAAAACCAGAAACAATAAAGCTCCTAGAAGAGAACATAGAGGCAAATCTCCTGAAATTGGCCTTGGCAATGATTTTTTGCATGTCGTACCAAAAGCTCAGGTCACAAAAGCAAAAATAAATAAATGGGAATATGTCAAGCTAAAAAACTCCTGCACACAATAAAAAAAATAAAACTTAAGACTACAGATTGCCACAAAGACAAAAACTGCCTTTATCCACTTTTGCCACAAAAAAATGGGTAACTATGTGAGATGATGGCTATGTTAATTTGCTTAACTATAGTAACCTTTTACTATCTAATGGATCCCATAACACCATGTTGTATACCTTAAATATGCACAATAAAATTTTTTTTTTAAAAAATAGATGCATGATAAAAGGACATTGTTTCCAGTGCCTTATTAACCCTGTTTAAATTATAATCCCACCACTCCCAGCCTTGTGACCTCCACGAATATTCAACTTGTCTGACCCTCTGTGTCCTGATGTGCATAAAGGCAGAATCATGTGAAATTAATTCAGAAAAAATAAATGAAACTAGTATAGTAGGCTTAAGTTTGCAAGCTATGTATCTAATAAGGTGTTAATATCCAAAATTTGTAAAGAATTCAGACAACTCAATAGTGGAAAAACAAATAACCCTATTAAAATGGGCAAAAAGCCTGAACAGACATTCCTCCAAAGAAGACATAAAAATGGCCAACAGGTGTATGAAAAGGTGTTCAATGTCGTTAATCATCAAGGAAGTGCACATCACAACCACTGTTAGGATGGCTATTATAAAAAAAAAAAAAAGATACATGTTGGAGAGGTGTGGAGAAAAGGAAACTTGAAGTTAGTGGGAACTTAGATTGGTACAGCCATTATGGAAAACAGTATGGAGGTTTCTAAAGAAAATAAAAATAGAACTACCATATGACCCAGCAATCCCTCTTTTGGGCATATACCCAAAGGAAATAAAATCACCACCTTATAAAGATACCTGAACTCCCATGTTCATTACAGCACTATTCAGAATAGCCTAGATATGGAAAAAATCTAAGTGTCCATCGATGGACAAATGAATAAATAAAGTATGGTATACACACAATGGAATATTATTCAGTAAAAAAGAATGAGATCTTGCCATTTGCCACAACATAGATGAGCCTGGAGGACATTATGCGAAGTGAAGTAAGCTAGACACAGAAAGAAAAATATTGCATAATCTCATGTGTGGAATCTTAAAAGATATTTCAAATATACAGAGATAGAGAACAAAAACAGTGGTTACCGGGGCAGAGCAGGGGTGGGCGGAAATGGGGAGATGTAGATCAAAGGATACGAAATAGCAGATATATAGAATCAACAAGTCTAGAGAGCTAATGTACAACATGAGAACTATAGTTAATAAAGTCGTACTGTATAGGAGATTTGTGCTACATGAGCAGCTGCTTTTGTCACAAAGACAAAAACTGCCTTTATCCACTTTTGCCACAAAAAATGGGTAACTATGTGAGATAATGAATATGTTAATTTCCTTAACTATAGTAACCTTTTACTATCTAATGTATCCCATAACACCATGTTGTATACCTTAAATATGCACAATAAAATTTATTTTTTAAAAAATAGATGCATGATAAAAGGACATTGCTTCTAGTGCCTTATTAACCCTGTTTAAATTCTAATCCCACCACTCCCAGCCTTGTGACCTTCCATGAATGCTCAACTTGTCTGACCCTCTGTGTCCTGATGTGCATAAAGGAGGAATCATGTGAAATTAATTCAGAAAAAATAAATGACACTAGTATAGTAGGCTACAAAATTTCAGTTCTTGCTTCCCATTGCTATATTTCCTCTGTATTATTTCATCATGAGAATTCAACAATGTTTAATAAAGAATATTCTCTCACACCCCTCCCCCGCATTTGTATTTTTTACAATTTTCTCCTTACCTCCATTCCTGATACAACTAAAAAAAGTAGTGTTAATGAAAGGCAAATAAAGACCAAGGAACTGTTACAGATTAAAGGAGACCAGCAAGACAAAGCAGCTAAATGTAATAGGCGATTCTGGATTGCATTCTGAAATAGACTGGCCTTTAGAGAAATAATTGGTGAAATGTAAATAAAATCTGTAGCTGTGGTGATAGTATTTTATCAAGGTTAATTTCTTTGTTGTGATCATTATAATGTGGTTATGTAACATAATGGCTTTGCCTTTACTAAATACACATTAAAGTGTTTAGGACTAAAGAAGTGTCATGTGTGCAACTTACTCTCAAATGGTTCAGAAATATGTGTGTCTGCTTATATCTACATATGAGTGTGTGTTTATGAATGTATATGTAAACACATATACATACATACATATATGTATGTGTATAGTCCATCTTCATTATTCACGGATTCCATGTTTGGAAATTCCCTGATTCACTAAAATTGATTTGTAACCACAAAATCAATCCATGTGGTGCTTTTGGAGTCATTTGTGGACATGTGCTGAATGGTAAGAATTTGAGTTGCCAAACATGTACATTCCCAGCTGAGGTCAAACAAACTCCCCTCTGCCTTCCTGTTTCTCCTTTCATACTGTAAATGAGTGTCCTTTTCACGGTCTATTTAGTGCCACATTTTTCATGTTTGTGCTTTCTATTGATGATTTTGCTGTTTGAAGTGTCCCCCAAACATCGTGCTAAAGTGCTGTCTAGTGTTCTTAAGTGAAGGAAGGCTGCAATGTGCCTTATGAAGAAAATACATGTGTTAGAGAACCTTTGTTCAGGCATGAGTCATAGTGCTATTGGCCACAAGCTCACTGTTAATGAATCAACAATAGATTCTAAATAAAGTGTCTTTAAATAGAAACACACACCAAACAAAATTATTTATGTGTTGCCCAGTTGTGGAAATTATCGTGACCAGAGGCTCGTGGGAACACAACCCTGTATTTCCCATAGGAACAATGACTCAGTATTCGCTAATTCAGTGTTCGCAGTGACTTTATAGAACAAAACCAGCACAAACGAGAAGACAGAGAGAGAGAGAAAAAGACAATGAAAGGAGGAATGATAAAGACAATGTGGTAAAATGATAATTTAGGCAATCTGGAAGAAAAATATACAGGAATTCTTTCTACTATTTTTGTATGTTTTCTGTAAGTCTGGATTTTAAAATGAAGTTCAGAGATTAAGAAATAAAACAAATGCCGTACCCTTGGTTCAGAGACTCTTTCAGCACCAAAACCAGTCTAGAGGCACTGGACAAAGGCAAGCAAGGGGGCTGCACAAAGATGTGGGATTATGAGAGGCAGACATCTATTTCCCTTGGGTGTTCCTGGACAGAGTAATGAGGAAAGTGTGAATCATGGTCAAGAAGAGAAGTCGGAGGTGCAGGAGATGTGAAGAGCTCTGGATGTGAGAGGAATCAGAGTCAGAAGCCACTCAGATTTGCAGGAAATTGGAAATTGAAGTATAAGATCAATTGGAGCAAGCTCTCAAGCCTAAAACCTCCAACAGGAGCAGATTAGAAATTCTGCTATATGGACACTGTTTACGCAGCCCTGGGTCAGCCTGATAACTTTACATGAACCAGGCAGGACCACACGCATCCTTCCTCTGCATTAATATCCATCTTTTCTCAACATTGAAAATCTTCCAGAGCCATTTGTCAAAATGTTTTTGAGAAGAAGAAGAAGGAAGAAGAAGAGGAAGAAGGAGGAGGAGGAGGAGGAGGAGAAAAAGAAGAAGAAAGAATGATGAATAACAGCAAAAACCTTCTTCTCCACCTGGGAAAAAATGTTTATTTGTTTACTGACATTGATATATGTGTTTCTTTGGTTGTGTGGGTTTTGAAGTAGCTCTTCGTTTATTTGTTTGTTTAAAAAATAAACACATTTAACAATATATTCTGAATGTATTTTAAGTAAATTTGTTATTATGGTGTGTTTTAGTCTGCTTTGTGTTGCTATAACAGAATACCACAGACTGGGCAATTTATAAGGAAATGAAATTTATTTATTAAGGTTCTGAAGGCTGGGAGGTCTGAAGTCAAGGGCCCCACACATGGCGAGGTCTTCTTGCTGCTTCATGGCAGAAGGCAGAAGCACAAAAGAGCAAGAAAGTAGGAGGAGCTCAACTCACTTTTATAACAAGCCCACTTTAGTAAGAATAAGAATTACAAACTCAACAAATACAGTATGTTTAAATTCATGATTTCATAATTATATTCTATTTTTCTTATTGAATTAGCTAGGACTTCCAGTATGATATTGAAAAGGAGTGGTAAGAGGGAATATCCTTGCCTAATTTCTGATGTTGCAGGAAAGCTTCTAGTTTCTCACCATTATGTATGATGTGAGTTGTGAGATATTTTAGATGTTCTTTATCAAGTTGGGGAAATTCCACTCTATTGCTAGTTTGCTGAGAGTTTTTATCATGAATGGGTATTGGATTTTGTCAAATGTCTTTTCTGCATCTATTGATATGATATGATTGTGCACTTTTTCTTCTTTAGCCTGTTGATGTGATGGATTACATTAATTGATTTTCAAATATTGACTCAGACTTGCATACCTGGGATAAATCCCACTTAGTTGTGGTATATAATTCTTTTTACACATCGTTGTATTTTATTTGCTAATATTTTCTTGATGGTTTTTGCATCTATGTTCATGAGAGATATTGGTTTGTGGTTTTCTTTTCTTGTTATATCTTTGTATGATTTTGATATTAGGGTAATCCTGGCTGGTGGAATCGGGAAGTATTCTATCTTCTGGAAGAGATTGTAGAGAATTAGTATAATTTCTTCCTTAACGTTTGATAGAACTTACCAGTGAACCCATCTGGGCTTGATGCTTTCTGCTTTGGATGGTTATTAATTATCGATCAGAATTATATATATATTTTTAAATGAACTGGTTGCCTCCTGAGGATGACTAGAAACCAGTTCATTATCTTGAAAACTAGGCAAATGAAAGCATTTATCCTGACTTTCCAATATAAATTGTACCCGTGGGTAATTATATAGTATACGTGGAAGTTGTCTCTTTATGAAAAAATATATAATTAAATAATAAATGAAAATGAAAGAATAAGAATATCACCCTTTTGGGGACAAATGCTTTGGACAAGGGCAAACTAAGTTCCTAACAGACTAGAAAGCAATTGTATGCTCTTGGATGTCATACCAAAAGCAGTCACTTGACAATATTGCTTTGTGGAGAGAGGCTAGCAGATTCTGGCAGGGAATCCACACCAGGAGAGGAGGGATATGCACTGTTTCTGCTTTCACGAATTTACCCAGACGCCAGACACATTCAGCACAGTTTTATGCATAAGAGCCGAAAACTGGAAACAACCCAAATGCCCATAAACTGGTGAATGGATTAACAAATTGTTGTAAATCTATACAATAGAATACTACTCAGTAACGCAAAAGGAACAAACTACTGATTCACGCACAAACAGAAGTGAATCTCAAAAGCATTCTGCAATGTGGAAGAAGCCAGACACAAAAGACTGTATACCATATGAATCCATTTATTTGAAATTCTAGAAAAGGCAAAACTACAGTGATAAAAAGGAAATCAGTGGTTTTCAGCAGAGAGTGAGTGGTACCTTAGAGGAGTTTGACAGCAAAGGGGCAAATCAGAACTTTGGAGGATGATGACAATGTTCTGCATCATCACTGGGAGAGTTTCTTGACTGCACATATTTACCAAAATGCATCAAATATTTTACTGTATATAAATTACACCTCAATAAAACTGATTTTAAGACAGTGCCAAATCCAGACATTACGCACCTCCTGATGAAGAAACCCAAAGCCACGCATACTCTTGCCAAAGTTATTGGATGTGAGTCTGATCAAGGCTTTGGATCCGGCTGCCAATTTCAAGGGAAGAAGGAGAGGAATGACTGGTGAATTGCTCCAGGAGTGTGAAATCCACGAGATCCAGATTATGGCCTGGTCTGCAGGTCAAATGGCCAGAATTCTTCAACAGATACTTTAACAACTGAAGGAAAAAAAATAGGCAAGTTACTCTATAGTGTCTAAGGATTCCCACTTGAGTGATGAAAACACAAAACAATGCAAGGAAGTGATCAGAAAATTCAGGGTAGTGGTTACTTTGGAAGGGAAAGATGGACCCTTATTGGAATGGGCCACATGGTGGGTCTTCTAGAATGGCAGCAACGTCCTATTTGTTCAATCGCATTGTGGTCATGAGCCGTTCATCTTATAAATAATTCATTAAGCTAGAGGTTCTCCAAGCATGCCTCTAGTTATGAAGCATCAGCATCACCCAGGTACTTGTTAGAAATGCAAATTTTCAGACCCCAGCCTACGCCTAGTGAATCAGAAACCTGGGCCCAGCAATCTGTGTTCTGAAAATCCTTCCAGGTTATTTAGATACACACTGAAGTTTGAGAACTATTGCACTAAGAACTATTGCACTAACTATTTTACAACAAAAAGGTTAAAAAATAAATACTTTTAAAGTTG
>NW_012152507.1:3004308-3005316 GCF_000956105.1 Propithecus coquereli | reverse complement strand
ACAGAATGAGACCCTGTCTCTAAAATTAAAAAAAAAAAAAATAAAAGATATCACAAGTGTGTGAAAGATGAAATAAGTGGGAAAAACCAAATGTCCTAATTTATAACCAATGTACTCAACTCATTTTTAATAAACAGAAGAGTCAATAAAATGAATGAGCAAGTGGACAATCTAGATAGGGCACTGTTTAGAGTTCCCTGGAAGATCTCAGATACTCTGAATTTACAAGGAAAAATGATTTCCAAATCTGTTTAGATTTTTTTAGTCATTGATTTTTTTGCCTGGTTAGGCAATATCACTCTATATCATTCTCTGAAAGGCATTGAACTTTGTCATTTGAATCTTAGGAAAAGAGGGGGAACAACAGGTGTAGACAATGACTTCAGTGTTTTCAGGGACTATTTAGCTCAACCTTAATGTGAGTGGACTGACTTGGAAAGACATATTCTCTGGGACAGTTTTTGCCAACTCCTGGGGTTTAAAAATACGGCTTGGAGAAGGCTATTCCTTATATTATCTCTAATAATTCATTTAGGGAAAATGACCTTGTTGTGCAATTCCGTTTGGAACTGTTAATTAAAATTAACGAGGATCTTGCTGTTTTGCACTGGCTTGTTTCTTAGATCAAGCTAGTTTAATCTGGACTGGTCTGACGTCCTGCTTGGACAGGTTTGACAATCTGCCAAGAAGCCAGCAATAGACTGTGGAAGGTTAAAAATCTGAGCTGCCAAGTAGCAGAGTTCTGAAAGTTGAATTTGGGACATGAACAACCGAAAGGAGAACTGAAACTCAAAAGCGAAGGTGGCGAAATTCTAAGTTACCAATGTTGAAGAAAGCCACTCCCTCTGTATCAGAAAGATTTCCTATGCTTTTTTCAGTTATCAGTTAAGAAGTGTGCATAGAAATTCAGAAATTGTCAGTAAATAGCTAGAATTGGCACTAAAAATATGCAGACTCAAGAAATACTGAAATATTCTATGTCAGAGACCTGAATTAAATCTGTTTGCC
>NW_012152507.1:3002971-3004258 GCF_000956105.1 Propithecus coquereli | reverse complement strand
TTTGAATTCTGAGTATATTTAATTTATCTTTTACTGCATCAATTTTCATCAGATTTTCTTCTCCTATTTAACTCCCCAATTTACCTATTAATTAAACAATTAAGTTTTCCATGTGCATGTAATACCTCCACATCATGAATTGTTAGATTATTTTCCTCTTGCACAGTAGTTCCCCACACACATATACATACTTGTTTATCTTTCTCTCTGGACTTTAATGTGTTTTTTTTTCCTAAGTAAGATTATTTTCCTATTTAGTTGTCCTACAGTGAAAAGTGTATGCTTGCTTAGTGGTAGTTTATAGTCAAATAGAAGACTGATAGAATTTATATGGGTCCCTGATTAAAGCTTTCACATTTTCAAGACCATAGTTTAAGTCAGAGAAATAAGGAATAAGGGAGAAATTATATTCACAGTAAATTTGCAACATAGGTTCTGAGATTCATAAATCTAGGGAGATTGTGGAGAGAGTTGGAGCCATAGATAATTATAGCAGACAACTTCATTTCAGTATTTGTATGGAAGCCATGCTGTAGAATCAGGTCTTGGCATTACCCAGATCTCTCTAAGTTTGCAGCTTCTGGCATTTGAAACATGTCCCATCTCAGCCACGTCCAACAACTCACTGCTTGTTCTACTTTGCCACCTTGCTCAGGGGCTGTCATGAAATGTCTTCCTGCAATGTGCTAAGCAAGGAGCTAATTACTGCAAACACAAGGGGGAACAGACTTTTCCTGCTTTCAAGGGTCTAATGGGGGACACAAACACAAAAACAGTGTGTTCCAACATAATATGGCAATGGATGTGATATGTAGATACTGGATACTATGATGGTTTAGAGAACGGACGCAAATTATCAGGTTGTAATGCAACACATGCAAATGAAACTATTTCTGTAGGGCTACCAGTTGAACCCCTTTTCATTGAATTGATCTTTGATTTGTTGGGACAAATTTATTTGTTGGTCTGACTTGGTTTTGTCTGATTTTTTTTAACCTCATTAACTAAAAGTTTATTTTGTTCTTAATAAAATTTAGCTGTTTTCTCCTCTCTAAGTCATCTTAAACCAAAATCAGGCTAACAAACTGTTCTTTCTTCCTCACATCTTTATATATCTGTGTGTCTCGAGAGCTCATTCAAAAAGTTGCATCTAGTGAAGTAAGAAGTCTAGACACAATAGAATCAACTTATTCTACTCAGGCATCAGTAAATCAATTTGCACAGTAAAACAACCATGATCACCAAACTTTATCCATAACCCTCTCCTTACAGTTTGCATAGACTATT
>NW_012152507.1:2997483-3002921 GCF_000956105.1 Propithecus coquereli | reverse complement strand
ATCCTGGTTTGTTTCCTACCATGTATAATATATATGTTTTGTATGTTTATATAAAAAGTGTAAAATGACATATCTAATCTTTAGCATGATTAACTCAAGGAGGTGGAATTAAAAGCAAGAATTTAACTTCATTAAATTTCTTTGTAGTACTGACATTAATTTGAATTGAATATTACTCTTGTAATTTAAAACAATTATAAAATTTAAAAAATAGAGAACACAAAAACTAAGACTTTTTTTACTTAAGCACTTTTTAAGTTTCCTGGAACACTGATATTCCACAAGATGTTAAGAGGTGTTCTAAATTAAAATGTTTAGTAGTAAATATATGCATAACATCATAAAATTTCAAAATTCAAATTAGCATGGTAAATATTGTTAGAATCCCCACGTTTAACTTCACCAAGTATTTTCCAACTTTTTTTAAACTATGAGTGCTTTCTTTCCCAAATTCCTAGGAACACCTAGGAATGGTGTGCTGGAGACAGCTCATTCAGCTTGGGAGATTCAATTGTGCACATTTCTTTCCAACTTTGCATTCAGTGACATCAGTTTGGTAGCTTAGAATCAGTCATGGTGGGAAGATTTACACCACGGAAATCAGCAATCGCTATAAATCAAGACTCCATCTCCCTCCCAGAGCCAGTTGTTAAATATTTTATAGCGCATTCAGTTTATCAGACTTAACATTTAAAGGACACAGGGAAATTCTGCTTTATATTACATTCTTTAAACTGGAATCTGGTAGTCCTTACCAATTTTAAGTTTGTTATGTTCCTAATTTATAAATCAAAATTTTACTACTCCTGGCATGCTAAAATTATTCATAAAGATTTTTTACAACACTGAAAAGAAGGTTGAAAAGCATTGAAGTTAAGATAGTAAAAGAAATTCAGAGGTACCTTCTGCCAGTGTTGCTGTAGAGTATGGAAATCTGAGGCCAGAACAAAACATTTATAGCACGTTCAATGCAGCAGGAAGAGACAATTGTAGTAATTTTCCATTGATGTGATGCTGCTTTTCTTAGGTAGTATAAAGTTCACATTATTTTTTTTCTCCTGCTGCAACTACCCCTAATCCGTCATGTAGAAATAGTTCCAATTTCCCACAGGATAGTGAAAGCAGTTCTAGATTTGTGTATTTTTGGCTGAGGTGACCAGTGTCCTAAAGAACCTTGTCACATCCATGTGGAACCAGTGAGCAATTTCACCTGTCTGACGAGTGTGAAATATGTTTCCAGGAAGTGCCAATCTTCCTGGCACATACGTCATTCCTTTATCCTCTCTCAGCTACTTTTACACAGACTCCTCAGAGATCAAAACTTAGTACACCAGGAGAAGAGTGGGACAGGGGCCAGTGGCTGAAGATTTTTGAACAGGTGATGGCAAGCAAGAGTGTGACGATAGCGTCAGTAAAGCTCATCTTTACAATGGAAGATTTATTACAACAAAACCCAAAAGAGGCAAATGTTATATAACCAAAGTCCCACCTTGCCAAGCCTGGGTTGCAGCCCTCCTTAAACAGAATTAGAACACATCACACAGATAAACTATGTAGCGTGCGTCTATGAAAGCGAAGTGGGAATCCCAGCAACGGGAAAACAAACCCCGTTGCTCAGTAACACTGTGGCCATGTGCCGTACAGTAACGTCGAGCCCAGCCCTTGAAGCAAGACTCCAATTCCTCATCCGTGGAGTCATGCATACCAGAATTACAGGCTTGCATGCCATAGGCTTCAGAGCGAAAGAGGAAACTCCAACGGTGAATTGTACCGTGGGCTTTCCTCACACACAGGGGTAGAAACAGCGTGAGCTCAACTAAAATTCTCACTGCCGTCTGACTGTTCAAGGCAGGATGCAGGGCCTTTTGCCATTTACTAATCCATGGTAAGTCACAGCGAAAATAGATACAAAGTATGTTAACATGTTGATAATAGCATTCACATGATATTTATATAATTTTATAATTATATAACACATTTAATTCTAGGAAAAATTGACTAAGCAGTTGAGTTTTTATAATTCAGCCTCCTCAAACACACACACACACACACACACACACACACACACGATGAAAATGAGCGCGTGTTACAAAAAAGTCAAGGCTGCTTCTAGCCATCTCCTCCACTGTCAAAACATCTCGGACTTGTAAAAGCACCATTTGTTTTCAGTAATTATTCTGGATGTCTTCATGCTAACAGGTGAGCTTCAAACATCTTTTTAGGCTTATGTGAGAAGCATACCTTGTTCTTATCTCATAATGAGACCCACGGGAGTTGGAGATTCTTTAAGGAGTTGTTAGGACTTAATTTATGTTCTTGATCACTACCAGTTGCTTCCAACATTTAACACTTTATCTGACTGTTAAAAACATAGCTATCCACATCCAAATCCCAAATGAAAGGGAATATTCTAATCTTGGTTCTATTTCGACTTCATCATAATAGCTACTACTCATCGTGCACTTTTTTCAGTTACTTTATTGACTTTATTTTATGTATTTCTTACAACAATCCTATGGAAAGTACAATTTACAGATAAAGATTCTTAAGGGACGCATTGCAAGAGATAGAGCTAAGATTTCAACTATCTTCCTGAAAAGCTGTTGAGTGTTACCACTTCAATATTCTCCCTCCACTTGGCACCAAATATTCACTGTTCCTCTTAACGTCTTGCTTCTTTGATTTCTTGAGTTAGCAAGACATAGGCATTATATTTCAAACATTCTTGTGAAAATCAAGCACAGGGAAATAGGTATCCTGGTTTGTTTCCTACTGGGTATTGCTGTTGAGAGTGAGCCCAATGAAAAACCTCTGAATCGCCTCTTAGATTCCCTTCCGAGAGTGTAGTTCAGAGGAAGAAGGCCATTGCCACGTTGTAAGTGAGACGAGCTGACTTTTGTTCTGTCTCTGTGAGATCTGCCCCTGGCACTCACATTTCCTGGCCCTTCCCTTGAAGAATGTTGGCACAGCACAGTGGCTCTTGCTTGCAGGAGCCTTAATGAATGATTGCATTCTGATTGACTTCTAGCCTGGACAAAATGCTGAATATATTCAGTTTCAATACCCAGTGGCTCCTCCGTTAATACCCAGGTGAGTTGTATATGTAGAATAAATTTAATGTTAGAGTCAGTCACAAAACTACAAATCATCCCATGGGACTTGCAGCAGGTGGAAAGACATCAAGGTAATAGGTGCAAACCTGTAATCACAGGTTTGCATTTGTAATTCTATGTGCCTAAAAACTGGTAGCTCAGTGAAAACTAAATGATTGTGGATTTTTCTTGGTAACCATAACTTTGTTTCATTAAGTTAGCTTTTTGTAATACAGTATTGCTAGGAATAAAATGTTTCCCATCTATCTTAAGTGGCGTTGACACAATGGCAATGTCGTACGATACCAGGACCCTGATAAAAACTCAAAGGGAAGAGGTACCGAGAGCACCAGATTGCACTTTCCGATGTCAGTGTGCATAAACGGTGCAGGTGAGGTGCTGGAAAGGGCTAAGGATTTTATCTGTGTGTCCTTGGATGAGTAACTTTTATCTCTTGGAATCTTAGTTTCTCTGTATGTAAATTGAGGATAATGATATCATCTTTAGGGAATTGTTGTGCAAGTTAGATGAGGTAATGATTGTGAAAATATATCCTAATCTATAGCATTCTATACAAATGCTATTTATTAATATGATAGAGAAAGCTGTAATTATTTGGCTGATGTTCCAATTTTTCAGTCATACTTAGCGTTTGGGGGGAGAAGGCAATAGAGTAATATATTTGTTTATAGAAGTTATTTCTTTCGTAGCAAAAAATAAAAGAACATTTCAGAAAAGGTATTTTTCAAAGCATTCTATTCTGCACATTTATTTGGCAGTTCTCTCCTTGCTCTTTATTTTCCAAATGATTTGTTTTCATTATGAGTAATACATCCTTAATGAAAAAATTAGAAAATACACAAAAAAGGGCATGAAAAATGATCTGTACCACCACCTAGAGATAAACACTGTTAACATTTAGCCATATTTATTTCTAACCATTTTCTATATACTTAAATTTTTTATGAAAAGTTGGACTATGCTATTTGTTGAATCATTTCCTTTACAATAATAATAAATATTGTTATTTTTCCTTTTCCTTGTATCATTAAAGATTCTTCAAAAAATTGTTATGAATATTCTCAAATATACTATTTTAATGTATGGCAAAAATAACTAATCATGTTATTTACATTGTTTTTCTATTCAAATAATTATATAAGCAATGTGCGCAATTATAAATCTTTGCTCAATCTGTCTGCAAGAGGCAAAAATACCCTAACAAAGAATTTGAGCTTTACCAAGTTTCCTGAAAGATATGACCAACATGTTTTTCTCATAAATTGTATTGATTTACACAACTATCAGTCATGAGAGGGTCCATCTCTACACACACTTGTTAACATTCGCTATCATATATTCAAAAATCTTTTGTTCACTTGATTGATAGAAAAGGGTATCTTAATTCAATTTTATTTCTAATGATGTTGAAATCAATTATCCGTGTTATCAATAATTTATGTCTAATTGAGCTATCATAGTAGTTAAAATCTCTCATAGTAACTAAATTTTTCTAAAACTTCTTTGAATTTGCAAATGCTCTCACCTTCTCTATTAATGATATATTATTCTGTGTATGAGGATTTTTTCATGTTTTTATCTTCATTACTGACTTTGCCATCTTTTGATTAAAATGACACATTAATAGCATTTAATATTTTTGCCTCAAATTCTGTTCTCCAACACTAATATTACTTTTTAAAATCTGTACTTTCCTTGAATTTATTAGCCAGTATTTCCAAATATATAATATGTGTTTCAGGTATGTAAATTATAAGTAGCATATTACTGGATTTGTCCTTTCATTGGGGTATTTAAGTAACATTTGTTGGTATAACTAATATTTGGTCACACTTCTATCATTCTTCTGTATGTATTTTCTTTTTGTCCTTTTTAAATATTTGCTTGCTGGCTTTTTCCTATCCCTTTTTCCTGGATAGAGGTTTTGTTTTTTGGTTTTGGGTTTTTTTGTTGTTGTTGTTGCTTGGTTGGTTTTATTTTGTTTCATTGCTATTGTTTTTTAGCTTTAGTTTGGAAAGAAGAAATCCTACATTTATTCCTTAAGTAAGTATTATAAAGTTTTCCGAAAAGAGTCTTAAAAGTACCTTAAACAAACCAGAAGAGTTAATGGCAAAGTAATTATTTGTTAGCTACCATTGATGGAAAATAAAATGCTTGTGTTTTTGCTTTTGGATACTCTCCAATTTCTACATTTTAATTTAATTTAGTGTACTAATGCTGTATTTTTCCTTCTTAATATTTCATATAATAAAAATCATTTATTTTAAAGGGACACCTATTTTGTAACCCATGTTGTTAGGACTTAATTTATGTTCTTGATCACTA
>NW_012152507.1:2979936-2986807 GCF_000956105.1 Propithecus coquereli | reverse complement strand
AAGAGTAAGCAATCTGACTCCTAAGTATTTACCCAAGTGAACTGAAAACTTACATTCACACAAAACCTCTGGGCAAATGCTTATAGAAGCTTTCTTTGTAATTACACAAAACTGGAAATAACCCAAATGTCCCTCAACTAGGGAATGGATAAACAAACTATGGTACAGCCATACAATGGAATATTACTCAGTAAACAAAAAGAATAAGCTATTGATATTCACAACAACTTGGGTGATCCTCAAATGCATTCTGTTAAGAAAAGAAGCCAGACTCAAAAGGCTATAATTTTATTTATATGACATTCTTGCAAAGGCAAAACTATATGAAAACAAAATAAATCTAATGGTCGCAAGAAGCTAAGAATGAGGAGAGAGGTTTACTGCAAAGGGTTCTGAGGAAGTTTTGGGGTATCAGAACTATTCTATAGATTGTGGTGGTGGCAGTGGTTACACAGCTGTATGTATATGTTTGCCAGCACTTGCAGCTGCAGCACTACAAAGAATAAACAGGGAGGAAATGGTGTTGAGTGAGGTATTACAAAAAGATGGGAAAAAGACAGAGGGCAAAGTTTAGAGCCATTGAGGAGGAGTGAAGTGTAGTTGAGCTAAGGACCTGGGCAACATAGACCAGGGGGAGAATCCCATGTCAGCAGCTATGTGGGATCTTAGGCGTGTGATATATTTGGGTCCTTGGCCCAGTGTTATTTAACCTCTCTGTGTCTCCATATCTTCTAGGAAATGCTGATACATAACACCCATTCCATGGGTGTGTGCTGTGGCTAAATGAGAAGACATATATGCTTTAAGGCATATATGCTTTAAGACACATGTGGTGTTGGACACAGAATGAACATGCTTAGTAAACAGGGGCTGCAGCAGATGTCTCTGGTAGCCTGGGGCTCAGCCTCTTGGCCCACCTCTGGTTTCAGACACAGGGTGGATCAGATTTGTGTGTCTCAGACTCAGGCGCACTGCCAGCGTCCCATCTCAAGCTTGTGCCTCTGATCTCTCTGCATTCTGCCCCAGGTCCAGGGAGCACTGCTGGGCCAGCTGCAAGTGCAGCCTAGCAATGTCAGGATGGTAAGACCCCTGAGACAACCCTCAGCAAATGGTGCATAGTAACCAGCGTCTTGTCCTTCGGGAGAATTGTGGAGGTTCTAACCAAACAGAGACCCCCGGCTCACAGCAGCAACCACGACAATGTACCCTCATATTGTCTTCCTCTTCCCCAATGTCATACTCCTTACTCCTTCTCTTGAGCTTCCTGAGACCACTCCTCAAACCGACTGCCTCTCCCAATGCCCCATTCCAGGTTTTCTTTTCAAGAGAACTCAAGCAGACACAGTAACTATTACCAGAAAACTGCATTTTTAAATCGAATGCAGTGATTTAATGAGACGTCCATTTCTCATGCTCCCATGCCATACATCTCTTTTTTGGTCAGTGCTGTTTACATTGTGATTTGCAGCTTGCTAAGTACCTGTATCTATAGTATCCCATTACTCTGCAGACTCTGCAATTCCACATAGCCATGGGGTGTAGAATTTACAAAAGCAGACACCACTTTGCTGCCTATAGCTTTTTAGCGCAACCATGTTCTACTCTAACAGAAAATCTCTGCTTTAAAATGGGTGACACCCCTGTTCTTATATCTCCTATCCCCGCTTTTTCCATTGCATGCCTAGTTTCTCCCTGTCCATGATCCCATTGCATCGCTACTTACCATTACGGTGAGCTACTCTGGAAACTGTGCTGGGGTGGCCCTATGGGCTCCCAGGTACAGACTCACCTTCAGCTCACAGGGAGCCTTCATTATCTATACAAAATGAGAACACAGGGAGAACTCAAGCAGAAGGGGCTGAAAGGATAACACAGATATAGCAATACCCTGCCCCATCCCATAAGATTGATGCTTTAAGATTCTCCAAACATCTCCTTTTGCTGTTTCCTCTGCCCCTCACTCCCATTCATAGTTGTTTGGAAAACAGCTTGTAGCTATTTGCAAAAACTACTTATACTATCAAAGAAATCTTAACCCTAGACTGTGTAGCAAACAAGGCCCATCATAACAAGATTTAGTGAACACAAAAACAGTCTTGAAATATCGTTGTATCCTTTAAAATGAAATTATTATCTATATATGGCACTCCACATCTGGTTATGGCACCAGGCTGTGCTTTCGATGGTTTTATAGCTTATACTAGTGATGTCTAATAGAACTTTCTGTGGTGATGGAAAGGCTCTATATCTGTGCTGGCCATCGAGCACTTGAAATGTGGCTAATGCCACTGAGGAACTGAAATTTTAACTCAATATTTTCTTTTAAAAATTTACAAAAAGTTTAAAGAAACAAACAAAAAAATGAGAGGCCTGTTAAAGGCCTCTTACACAGGAAGGTTTTCCTTAAAAACTGAATATATAGTTTGATACTAGCCTTTATATATTCTCTGACTCCCTTAGAAAGGACAGTTTTAAGCAGATTATCCAGTAAATCTTGGCTTCTTACATTATTTTCTTTCTCTAATTGGGAAAATAAAGAATCACCAATAGTGCCATGCCCTGCTACTTCATCTATTGCCCGTACCATTGTTGAAAGCCTAAAGACATAAATGATCTTGTTCACAGACAATCTAACCTACTTAGAAACTATCAAGGTGTAGGCAACTGACAGCATCTAGTAACTTATTGGAATCAATAAAAATATACAGTCTAAAGTAAGGTCTTCCCAACCCTTTCCCAATTTCGATGTTAGTCAAAGGATACAAAATTTCAGTTAGACAGGAAGATTAAGTTCAAGAGATTTATTGTACAACATGGTAAATATAGTTAATAACATACTGTATCTTTGAAAATGGCTAAGAGAGTAGATCCTAAGTGTTCTCACCACAAAAAAGGTACCTGAGGTCATGCATATGTTAATTAGCTTGATTTAGCCATTCCACAATGTGGGCATATTTCAAAACAACATGTTGTACACGATAAATATACACAATTTTTTGGTCAATTTAAATAAATAAAGTAATAATAAAACCAACAAATAAAATTAGGTCTTAATCCCACTGGTCCACCAAAGCTATAATCTCAAATGTCAAGTGACTTTGTAGTTAGTTATAATGTAACTCCACCATCTTTGCTCATCTCCCCCTTCTTTTTACATTCTCAGCAACGTCAGGTATCACTGAAGACAGCTTCCTTCTTGACCAACTCTGCTCCCCTATTGTCTGGAGCCTACATTATCTTTGTTTCATCCTCCTTCCCTGACCATTCTTTATCCCATCCTTCCTTTGGTTCTTCCTCTGCCCACTATTGCTCAGATTCTCTCCTTAGCCTTCTACACTTCTTGAAAACAGAATTTGTCCATTCCTGCAATTTAGCTCTCAGCTCTAGGATGATGACTCCAAAACCCCATCCCCTTCCATAAATTTTAGATCATGTTCCAGAACCCTCTGTGCATGAATATCTCACTTCTACCTCCATTTAACATCTCTGAAACCTGGCTGTATCACTTACCTCCTATAAACAGGTCTTCATCCTGCTGGTCATCTAGACCAAGAAGGTCAGAATCATCTTCGATTCCTCCTCTGACAGTGAATGAAGAAACCAAATCCTCTAATAGCAAATAAAGTAATTGAATCCTCTCTTCTCTTCTTATCACCACCACTGTATCTCAGTTCCTAGACAAATGCAAAGTCTCCCAGTTAGTCTCTCTAACTCTCCTTTTCCTCCCTTCAATCCAACTTGTAATGTTACCATCTCAATCATCCCAAAATGATTACTTTCACATCACTCTTCTTATTGAAAATCTTCAATGGATCTCCATGACTTACCCAGTATTAAATCTAAACCCCTTAGCTTTTCACTCAAGGGCCTTATTCTTAACATTAACCCCACCTTCTCTATCATTATTTCCTTCCTAATGCAAATTATGTTCCTCCATCCAGACTTTTTTAGCTCACAGAGCTTCTCTCAACTCCATGCCCATGAATGTCCTCTCCTCCTCATGCTATCAATCCATCCAACACTTTCCTGTTTCAGGTCCGGGCTTAGTTCAAACTTCTCCATGTGGCCTGTAAGTGTTAAGCCCCTTCTGATCTTTAAGAACAAATACTGTCAACATCATTTATTTGTCATTTATTGTTAGTTGACTGTGTGTGTATCTGTATGTAAGACAGAATTAGTACATGTAAATATGTGTAAAGCCCTTGAACAGTGCCTACCACAGGATGAGTGCTCAATAATTATTGGCTGTTATTAGTATGATTATTCTTATTATTGCTACTGCTACTAGAATACTAATATCATAGCATAGTGTGAAATTAGTATGTTCTCAATAAACACAAACCCTATAAAACAATGCTCATGCATGGATGCTTTGTAAAGCAATTTGCAGAAGCATTGAGAGAAGTGAGCAACGGAGGGGGAGGCTTAACTAATTATTATGAGTTTGGAAAATAGATTTTGCATTAAAAATTCTTTTATGAAGAGCTTTATCCAGTTTGTGTATACATCCAAATTATAATATATTTAGTCTCTTCTCAGGGATAACAGCCCTCCTCCTACCCATCTGTCACGTCAGGTTGCACTGAGCAAATGCTAATCTACCTTTTTGATATACCATTTGACAATTTCTGGTTTCAGATATCACACGCAAGGTTGCACATCAGTGAATTAAATTTGAATCCATATTGTCAAGTGCATATTTAGAATAAAATTATGTTGCATCTTTTATATAAACTTAAAAGTAAAGTTGTATATCAAGCAAGTGTCTTCATGTAACTTGAAAGCAGAAGATAAAAGCAAGGCAAAGGAAGACATCTTATCGGCTATGAAATCACTGAATCACTTAGTTGATTTATAGAAGAAGGTCTAAGCAGCTCCGTTGAACTTTTGCAGTGCAACTTCTGGATGCCTCTTCCATTAATTCATTAAATAAACAAGCGTTCTTTTTGTTCTAATTATCTTAGTTATACATGTTAAATATGCTAAAAGCTAAACACAAGCAATGATATTCCTGTCATTTTATTTCATCTGCCAACTCCTCAGAACTAATTAACCTATATCGAGAGAAGTAATTCTTCACTCAAAATGATTTTTACCAATGCAAGGGAAGCAGCACGCAATAAAAATTCATATAATCTAGTGTTCAATACAAATATAGAACTGAAAAAGCACTAACAGCAATTTAGTTAAATACAAAGGAGAAAATTGCTGGTGTTTACTTTAATTTCATAGGATGAATTAACATTTCAGATTTACCAGATTTTAGAAAGATTTTTTTTTAATTTTAGAGACTAATTTTGTTATAATCAGGAGTATCTGGAGATTTTTCAATATTTGAATTAAGCATATCAATTTTTAATATATTTGAATCCAAAAAGTATTGACATGATTTCTGACTTCTAAAGTCAACAATAGAGGCAAACAATCACGTACATGAGGAACAGCTTCAGTCCCTCCTTCTTAACTAGGTAGACAGATTATGATAGAAATAGAGATAGACACAAAGTTATGATTAATATGATTCTCTACAATGTGGCAGTTCATACACAGAATTCACCTTGGTTCATACACACATTTGCATTTTCACACCCCTAATATTTTGCAGCACCAAGTAAAAGCAGCTGACCACAGTACAATACCCCAGCTCCCTGCAGCAGACTGCAAACAGTCACAGTACTAAACTCAGTGGACTAAGCACTGTCTTGGAAGTGCTCGGTTTTCCTCCTTGTGTGCATTTTGTACAAAGTCTGAAACTGCTCCTCCACCCGCAACTTGTCCCTCTTCACTTATCTTCTTAGCTCGGAAGCTTCAACCCTCTCCTATGTTCACTGCCATCCAGCTACATTCATTCACCTTTCCTTTTTCCCCAAGGGTGAAATCCAAATTTACTGTAACTTTTTTTAAAAACACATTGCATCTCTCTTAAAACTGTATTAGTGTTAATAATTAGAATTGTTATTTTTTGTTATGTACTGGTTATAAAGTTGTACAGGTTTGAGTGGCCAATTTTATCTTTCCATTAGATTATTTTTTAGACATGATTTTGCAGAACATGAGGTTTTTCAGAAAAGCATATATCACACTAGAGCAGAAGAAATGTTTGTACTCTAGTTTAGAATTTCTCAATAAAATATTTTATTCTTACCCTAAAATAGTATTATTTATGTTGAAGCTTTAATACATCATACGTATTTGTTTCTAAGATCCCCTCAAGACATTTACAAATTTCCCCTCTTTTTTCTACAACCTGATCTAGCCCTGGGCTGTGGGAAAACTTCCAATATAAACAGCTATGTAATTCACAAATCTACAATGCTGCTGTAGAGCAGTCGTCAAAAGGGTGCTCATCAAAATTATATTTTTCAAAAATACTATTTGAGAATTCACCAAGACAAGACCAGCTCTCCAAGAAGTACTCAAAGCTGAATTACACAAGGATCAGCAAAATAAACACGAATGTAAAACCACTCAAAACTAAAGATCAAAGGCTAGAATCCACAATGGCTCAAGAGAGAAAACAAAGCAACAAAAAGCAACTCAACAGTTTGATAAACAATTTTCCCCACTTATCAGTTCTTTCAATAAATGTGAATGGCTTGAACTCACCTCTCAAGAAACATAGGCTGGCCGAATGATAAAAAAAAATACAAGCCAGGTATCTGCTGTCTACAGGAAACGCATCTAACCTGCAAGGATGCATTTAGACTCAAGGTATAAGGGGTGGAAATCAATATTTCAAGCAAATGGAAGCCAAAAGAAGGCTGGTGTAGCAGTTTTGATCTCAGATAACTTAGTTTTTAAATCAACAAAAGTAATGAAAGACAAAGAGGAGCACTATATAATGGTGAAGGGTACAGTTCAACAAGAAGAC
>NW_012152507.1:2977136-2977676 GCF_000956105.1 Propithecus coquereli | reverse complement strand
CTTCACAATAGCAACAAAGAAAATAAAGTACCTAGAAATATATTTAACTAAGGAGGTAAAAGACCTCTACAGGGAGAACTATGAAACATTGAAGAAGGAAATAGCCGAGGACATAATCAGGTGGAAAACCATACCATGCTCGTGGGTCGGCAGAATCAATATTGTTAAAATGTCTATACTACCCAAAGTGATCTACAGATTCAATGCAATCTCTATTAAGATACCAACATCATTCTTCACAGATGTAGAAAAATTAATTTTACGCTTCGTGTGGAACCAGAGGAGACCCAGCATAGCAAAAACAATTCTAGGCAATAAAAACAAAATGGGAGGCATCAATTTATCAGACTTCAAATTCTATTACAAAGCTGTAATATTAAAATCAGCTTGGTACTGGCACAAAAACAGAGCCATTGACCAGTGGAACAGAACCCAGATATAAAACCATCCTCATATAGCCACATAATCTTTGACAAAGCAGACAAAAACATACACTGGGGAAAAGAATCCTTATTCAATAAATGGTGCTGGGAAAACTGG
>NW_012152507.1:2972702-2976231 GCF_000956105.1 Propithecus coquereli | reverse complement strand
GGGGGAAGGGGGGGAAAGGGCAACATATGTAACCTAAACTTCTGTACCCCTATAATATGCTGAAATTAAAAAAAAATTATAGGATACTAATTCGTTAAGTCATTAATGATTTTTACTCTACCAATAATCTGTGATTTACAATGTTCTACCTATCTAATTACAGCACTGTGACTCATCTATTTCATTGCACAAGACTTCTTGTAAAAGATAAAAGGTTTTTGTTCACCTGTCATCTCTCTTTTCTTTGCCTTCTCTTCATCTCCCATGTTGGTCTTTGTCATGTGGACTCTGGGATGCTAGTCACCTGCCTGCTATCTTGCTGACATATTTTTGCAAGTATTTTTGGCATCTCACTGTACACCAAGCTTGCCCTTTCTCTCACATAAGCTACATACTTTAGCACTTTCCCCCCTCAGCTGAACTCTTCCATCTGTCTAATAAGCAGTTAATTCCCTTGACAAAAAAATAGGCATCAGTGGTAGTTTTTACTACATCAAGAGAATGTTTTGGTCCAATTTGAGTGGTGCTCCTTCAGCTGTTTTTTTTGTTTTGTTTTGTTCAGATCAGTAAATTCCCTTCCCAAGTTAGAGGAACAGAATATATAAGTCAAGAACATGAACTCTAGAGCCAAGCTTTCAAGTTCACGTCCTCTTCTACCATTTGCTCACTAGGTGGTCAAGCTATTTAACCTTTCTGGGCCTCAGTTTCCTCATATACTTGTGGGTATATTTAAATGAATAAATATATGCAAAGTGTTAATAACATTGCCTGGAACAGGGTAGAATAAATAAGTATGGGATGCTATTACTATTACTGTTACTATAATCTCCCGTGCCGCTATTTTAAAACATGTCATTCCTTGATGTTCTTATACTGCGTGTGTGTGGGTATAAGTCATGAAGTATACTTTGGAGTTTCACAGAACCAAGATGTGAGAAATCAAAGCTAACATCTTCAAACACACACGCACACATACACGTCAGGCAGGAATGTTTTAAAATCTTGTCAGCTACTCTACCACACTGAAACGTTGACTGAGAGCCCAATGGAGTAGACCCGGTAGAGTGGAATCTCACATGATTGGTTGACTCTTCCAAAACAACCATCTAATGATCTGTAATGTGTGGAAGTGTGAATTTGGATTATACTCTTGGGCTGATAAATGGGAATAAGACATTTCATTAAGTAATTCACTGAGAAAATAAATATTAATAAATAGTTCTCATCCTGTGCCAAGCACAGTGTAAGGAGCTGAGGGTACAAAGGCAGACAAAAATGACAGGGTCCTTACTGTCTCTGAGTTTATAATCTGGTAAAGAAAACATACAAAGAAAACACTGTAGCATAAAAGCTAAAAAATAAATAATGCAAAGTTTAATGAGAGGACACAGGAAGGGCGTAGCTATTTAACCTGGAAGGTCAAGGCAGACTTCAAGAGGAAGAGCTGTCTAAATGGAAAGCTGAAGGTTGAAGAGGAATTAGTAAAAGTCTGAGTGAGAAGTTTCCAAGCAAAGGGAACAGCATATGTGAAGGCCATTGTATCTATGGCCACCCACAAGGACGTAATTGTTTTCATTGTATTCATCTATCTGTCCACTAGAATAAGAGCAGAATATTTCTCTGGTTAATGCACTGCTATAAATTTTTCTCCTATAAAAATACATATACAGTGGTATACAGTAGAACTCTATAAATATCTGTATGTCTGCGGAATGAATGAATAAATGTCAACAGCTCTGTTACTTTCCACTTACAGCTTCCAACCAGGAACTCTATGGTTAGTTTAATCCGATGATCAAACTTGAGGGCTTGCAGCAGTACCATTTATGCATGTCAAGTATCTACTGTACACATAATAGTACATGTCATCCTTGTGCTCATATCAAAAGCTATAGCTTACTCTTCAGTGCTATTAAGGGGCAAAGAGATAATAAATATTATGTTAAGAAAAAATGATATAAATATTTCTCATCTTTCCATGAGCTTTATGAACTGCCATTAAGATTCAGCTGCACGTACATATGTGGGCATGGGAGTGGGTGTATTCAAATGCTTGTACACCAGTATTTAGTGCAGCTTCTCGATTGTCTTCCCATCCTGATCATAAAGAAAGTAAAGAAAGAATCCTCCTTCTCAGAGTCCTAAATAGTAGTCCTAAAAATTTGCATTCAATATTGGGTTAAAAATACAGTAATTTGAGATCTAGGTTCAAGACAAAAATTTTGCCATGGTTCCTGAGTGAGTCCTAAAGTCCTTCTGAGGATCCACAGTAAAATACTGAGTGGAAGCAAACCAAGCAGATGTGAAAGGTAGACAAGCTCAGTTCTAGGAATTGGTAATTCTGGTGTAAGCCCAGGGGTCAATTGTGAACCACTAAGTTTATTTCTGGCATCTTTCTACTTCCCCATTCAGAAATTTTTCCTTCTCACTGGCCAAAGCACCACCACCCCACTCTAGTCCCAACCTAAGGGTTATCCTCTCAGGGAATACCCCAGGCTTTCAATTTGTCTCATTATCCTCTTATCTTTCAAAAGCCCAGCTACATTGGAGACTTCATGCCTACATATCTGAGGTCTTCATGAAAGACAGTCGGGCCAAGTAAATAGCACAGAGTTGAAAGCTCACTTCAACCAGCTACATGCTGTGCCGCCCTTGGGAAGTTACATGAGCTCTCTGAAGCTCTGATTCTCATCAGTTATGACAGGGGTTACTTTTTTTTTTTTTTTAGGGGAAAAAAGTCTCAGTTGCTATCATATTGGGAAAATATGATCAGTGAATCCATATTTCCAAGTTTGTGATTAAAATATTCATTGTATCCTTCCAGAAATACCTACATTTTCAAAGGACAAGAGCCCAAAGGAAGAAAACACAGAAGATTTTCTGGCATCATCAGTAAAACAATACTGAAATTAAAGAGTTTCTGAGAGAATGTTAACCCACATGTCATGGGCAGCTACCTACCACATCTGGTATAACATGGTACATACAGAAGGCAATTAACAAACAGAAACCGCTAAATAATCAAATAGTTCCAAACCAATTATTGTACCAGGATTTTGCCTTAGCCTAGAACTAAGCATATGTTAAGTGCTTTAATTTTTGACTAAATGAAATTAAGAACTATCTTATTAGTTTAGTGTGCAGTTGCCTTCTGAGTATATTTGATATATTCTAATAATGCCAATACTTTTTATTAATGCTAAAATATACATTTTCCCTCAAGTTTATATCTCTGAAATCAGGATACATCTCACCACTTACTGCAATTAATGAGCCTCTTTCCTCTTTCTTGGTGGTACATAATCGATGCAATCTCAAATTGATTAGAATGTAACATATAGAATTCCAGACAATGAATATTTGGTAAGTCCTCATGGTAAAGAAGACAGCAAATACAGTCATCCCTTGTTATCTGTGGGGGATTGGTTCTAGGACCCCTGCAGATACCAAAATCCTCAGATGCTCAAATTCCTTATATAAAATGATGTAGCATTTGCATATAACCTACACACATCCTCCCTTATACTTT
>NW_012152507.1:2959009-2971082 GCF_000956105.1 Propithecus coquereli | reverse complement strand
AAAAAGAGACTTAGATTAAAAACAGGGATAGATCAAAGGATCTATAGACATTTCAAAAGCAAAACAAAATCCTACAACTACTAAAAGAAGCAGGATATTTTATCTCCTTTTCCCTTAGAGCATACCATAAATAACAAACACAAAATTGAAAAAAAATCAATTTTAGAATGCTAATCTTACAAAAAAGCAGTAGAAACAACTCAAATGTCCGTCAACTGATGAATGGATAAATGAAAGGTGCTAGATCCATACAATGGAGTATTATGCAGTAATAAAAAGGAATGAAGTACTACTATGCGCTTCAATACAGATGAACCTTGAAAACATTGTGCTAAGGGAAAGAAGCAAGACGCAAAAGATCACGCATTATATGATCCCGTTTACATGAAATGTCTGGAATAGATGAATCCATCGAGACAGAAAGTAGGTTAGTGATTGCCTAGAGCCAGGGATAGGTGGCGGATGGGGAGTGACTGCTAACAGATATGGGATTCCTTTTGGGGGCTAATGAAAATGTGCTAAAAGTAGATTGTGGTCACAGCTGTACAACTCCAAATATACTAAAAGCCATTAAATTGTACACTTTAAATGGGTAAATTGTATGGTATGTGAATTGTACGTAAATGATACCATTTCAAAAAATAAAAAAGACAGTAGTTTAAAGGCAAAAATTTTTCCTCCTAGAATGGCAAAAAACTTTCTCCATGGGCAGAGATAGAAATGCTCCTGCCACATATGTTCTAAAAAACTACATGTTGTCTGCCTGAAATTAAAATTTATTTGGATATCCTGCACATTCTGTTATTCTTGTTAAATCTGGCAACCTATACCTGTGATTATTTATTTTTTAGAGATGTATAGTGCTTTCTTACAAAGAGCTCAGAGCAGTTGAAAACAAAACCAGGGTAGGCCTAGCTGAGAAGGGGAGAAATTTGTTCCATGCCCTAAAATCACCCACTCATTTACTCAGTTCTTTGCATGCCCAGCCCTGTGCAAGACACTGGGAATACTAGAGTAGGAAAGATAGACTCCCAACTTAAGAGTCTGGTAAAGAAGATAAGTGAAAATGCAGTAAGAGTAAAGTGTGATAAATGACAAAGGATAAGAAAGTAGCAAGTGAAGAGGGAAAGTCAGAGAATCCTAGGTGGAGGAAAGATTGGCAAAGATTCAGAGATAAACAAGAACATGGCTAGTTCAAAGAGAGAAAGAAATTTCATATGAAAAACATACAGAAAATGCAGAATGGAGAAGAGACTGTTTTAAAGAAGTGTACAGAAAGCAGATCATGGAGGGTTTTTATTTTAAAATAGACTTCAATTTTTAGAGCAGTGTTTTAAGTGCACAGCAAAATTAAGCAGAAAGTACAGAACTCCCATATAGACTCTGTTCCCAACGCACACAGCCTCTCTCATGATCAACATCTCACACCAGAGTGTTACATTTGTTAGAATTGATGAACCTACATTGACACATCATTATCACTCAATGTCCATAATTCACATCATGGTTCGCTCTTGATGTTGTACATTCTATGGGTTTGGACAAATTTATAATGACATGTATCTACCATGATAACATACAAGGAGTTCATTGCTCTAAAAATCTTCCATGTTCTGCCTGTTCATCCCTCCTTCCCCCACTAAACCCTGAAAACCACTGATCTTTTTACTGTCTCCATAGTTTTGTCCTTTCTAAAACATTATATGGTTGGAATCATACAGCATGTAGCTTATTCAGATTGGCTTCTTGCACTCCGTAATATGCTAAAACTTTAGGATTCCTTCACGTCTTTGCATGGCTTGATATCTCTTTTCTTTTTAGTGCTGAATAATAGCCCATTGTCTGGATGTCCCCAGAGCCTTTTCCTTGATTTTTCAAGAGTCTCAAGCATTTAGTCTACCTGCTAGATAATCTTGTTCTGCCAACAGAGTATGTTTAGCAGTATTGAATGGTCAAGAAGACAATAAAATTAAAACTTCAACATGCCCACTGGATTTAAGAGACAAAGATAATGATAAACTTGGTGAGTTTGTGTAGAGAGATTGGTCAGAATAAAGATTGAAATTAGTCGTAGACTAAATAGAAAGTAGGTCAGAGGCAAGGGAATGGAGACAATGAATATACACAACCGTTTCAAGGAATTTGGCTCTGGAGCAAAGGAGAGAGTTAGTGCAAAGGCTGGACTGGAATGTGAGCTTCAAAGTTTTTTCTCTTGTCTTGTTTTTTATGCTTTCAGCTCTTACAGCTTATAGCTCTTTTTTCCAGCTTTATTGAGGTATAACTGAAAAATAAAAATTATATGTATTCAAGATGTACAACATGATGTTTTGATATACATATACATTGTGAAATGATTGCCACAATCAAGATAATTAATCTGTCCACCACCTCACATGGCTACTGTTTTTGTGTGTGTGTTGAGAATGCTTAAGATCTACAGTCTTATCAAATTTCAAGTATACAAAACAGTATTATTAACAATGGTCCCCATAGATCTCCAGAACTTATTCATCCTGCATAACTGAAATTTCGTACCCTTTGACTAACATCTCCCATTTTTTCCCACCTCACCCCACCTCCAACTCTTGGCAACCACCATTCTACTTTCTGCTTCTATGAGTTCCACTTTTTTAGATTCCACATATAAGTGAGATCATGCAGTATTTGTCTTTCTGTGCCTGGCTTATTTCACTTAGCATAATGTCCTCCAGGTTCATCTATGTTGTCACAAATGACAGGATTTCCTTCTTTTTTAAGTTTGAATAATATTCCGTTGTATGTATGTACCACATTTTTCTTGATTCATTCATTCTTGATGGACACTTAGGTTGATTCTATACCTTGGCTATTGTGAATAATGATGCCGTAAACATGGGAGTACAAATATCTCTTTTGTCTTTTTGATAATAGCCATACTAACAGGTGTGAGATGTTATCTCATTGTGATAGTGACTTGCATTTTCCTGATGATTAGTGATGTTGAGCATTTTTTCATATATCTGATGGCCATTTGTATATCTTCTTTTGAGAAATGTCTATTCAGGTTCTTTCTCCATTTTTTAATCAAGTTGTTTGTTTGTTGCTATTGAATTGTTTGAGTTCTTAAAAGAGTTTTTAATGGAATAGTCTCAAATGTGTTTAAATGCTGATGGGGGAGGTACTGAGGTCTGTAGAAAGGGGAAGAAGATGCTACACAGAAAGGTGCCAGGTCAGCGCTTAGGGAAGGTGGACTCCTGCTTTGTGAGAGGAATAAGGCAGACAAGAAAAGGTGTTATCGCCGGCAGACTTGTCAATTTCACGGCAGAAAGTTGAAAGCATTTGGTTTAATGGATTCACTTTCTTGTGAAATAGAAAGAAAAATAATTTCCCAAGCATAAAGGGGCAAATGGAACAGCCAGAAGTTCAAGGTGAATGGTGAAGAAATGGGCTGCTGGTCAGAATAGGGAAGTTGACTAGAAATCCACCGTGGCTGGGAAAAAAAGACGACAGAACAAAATGTTAATGATATAGCTCTTATTTTCACTGAGTAGATATTCTTAAAGTAATAGGGGACTATGAGGCCATATTAATATATCTATACATATACACACACACCAATGATAGAAATATATTCTTAACACCACTTTTGACATATTATAAAGATGCAAACAAAAGGAACTCCACCTATAAAAGAAAAATCCCTTCTTCAAAGAAGAATATGCCAGAATGAGAGTCTAGGAAAATAAATTGCTACCACCCAACTGCTTATAAATTCAGAGAATCAGGTTCAATTTACTAATCATGTACAATTCCATTATCCACAGCTGATGCTAGAAGCATTGATCTGAATAATCTAAAACAGCAGATATTCCAAAATGATTTGAATTAGGTTTTGAAAAACATAATTATTTACATTAAATTTACATTTTTAATTTGCCTCGCTTAGGCAAATATTAAGACTAGTTTAAATTCTCTGAGAAAATACTCAGTGATATCAGGGATTAGAAGATGATTAGAGTTTAGAGAGAATCCAGAGATTAACTGTTAGCAACAAATGATAAAGAAAATAAATCCCCTCAATTGTATTGAGACAAACTTCTGCCAGAGCTTTTTTTTTTTTTCAATTATGGAATAATTGATAAATAAATGATCCCTAAATTTTCAGAACCAGAGCTGTTTCCCTGGTCAACCTGACCTTACTCTTACTCTTAGCTGAATCTTGACTTAAACTCCAAGTGCATCCCTTCCAAAACCCAGGCTTAGCTAAATTACTTCTCAGTAATAAATAGTTCCACCATGTGTGTACATTGGATGGAGATGTAGCCAGAACACATGGCCAACTCTAATGTAGTTACACTCCCCTCCCATCCTTCACCTACTCATTCATTTATTCAATCTATTCGTTCAATCTCAGTCATCATTCAAATACTGAGAGCTTACTGTGTGTCAGGGACTGAGTGTACTTCTAACATCACACAGATCAATGGCAGAGATGACCTAAGTCAATCACAAATTAAAACTACGTAATATGATGTATGATAGGTATGTATTATAAGGGAAAGCAGTGGACTGCCCAGAAAGTCTGGTATTACTTTATGAATACTTCCCAAGAAGATGGCCTTTGAGTTAATTTTTAAAAATGAGTAAGAGTTAACCAGGTGGAGAAGGAGAGGGATCAGGAAGGATAGTAAGAACAGGGGATCAGTTTGGACAAAGGAGAGAGATGGCATGATGCATTCAAGAAAGTAGTTTCCACTAGCTGGAACACAGGGTTGTGCTATGGAGAGATGATATGCCAAGATAAGGATTTGGATCATATCCTAAAGGTTTTAAAGATTCGTTGATGGAAGCTTTGGAATGACATGATGAGATTTGTGTTTCAGAACAACCACTCTAGATGGATTGGAGGGGTTTGGGGAAAACATGAAGCAGATAGTTGAGCTAAGGAGTCCGATTAAGACAGAAGCAGTGGAGCTGGAGGAGCTGAAATCCAGAAATATTAAAGGGACAAAACCACAGATTTAGTTACTGGTGGAAGGGGGGCAATGATGGGAGGCAAGAAGAACTTAAGTTAATTCTAAAGTTTCAAGTTTGAATATGTAATGAATGTTGGCATTACCGCTCACTAAGTTAGAGATTGCAGCAGATTTGAGCAGAAGGCAATGAGTTCAGATTTGGACATGTTGAGGGATACCCTTGTAGAGATAATAACTAAGTGAATTAATTAAATAGATCTGTCACTCAGGAGACAGATCAAAGCTGGAGATATACACTGGGAATCACCATAATATAGGTGGGCGTGGATTAAGGCATAGCTCACAACAAGTGGAACAAAGAGGAGCAAGCAGAGAAAAGTGGGAAAAAAAACAAACAAATGAAAAACAAAGGCCTGTAGACTTTATACCAACTAAAATACAGTAAGTGTCCCATTTAGAGGGGCTGAAAGGGCTATGGCTGAGACAGAGGCCAGCCTTTCTTTATCCCAGTCAACTCACTCTGATAATTCCATTCAAAATAATTTTTAACGTTTTATTATTTTTTTCTCAATGAAGTATGTTTCTTAATCTTCAATTACACATAAATATTACATTTCAATAGCTCCTAAGTTAAGGGAATTAGGTCGATAATATAGCTTACTTTTTTATACTTCAAGAAGCTGAATCGATCTATAGATGACTTAATATTCACATGATGCTATGTTCAGTGACACTCATTGACACAGGAAAGTGAAGCATAATATTGAAGGACACCTTATGGTATATGGCAAATATACATACAAATTCCTCCTATTTCTGTAAGCACAACCCTACGCAATGTGGCTCTTGTTTTCCTCCCAACAAGAGAGAATCATCATCCCACTTTGTGAATCTTAGGGTTGTTTTGGTTCTGTTTGGTTGGGTTTTTTGCTTGGTTTGGTCAAAGGGCCATTAGCAAACAGGATGCAGGCAGAAATGTGAAAAGGGCTTGTACATTGGAGCTTGCTCTCTAGCTCCGGGCAAACCACCATGTGAGCAAGCCCAGGTGAGCCTCCAGGCGAATAAGAGACCATGTGGGACAAACACTAGCCAGCTTAGCTAAAGGGCCCTTGATCCAACCAAACTTCTACGCAACGGACATGCCAATAAAACCATCCTAGACCATCCAGCCCCAGTCTGAGCTGCCAGCTGACTATGGAGTTTAACAACACTGCTTCACAATAGAAGAGCCACCCAGCTAATCCAGGAAATCATGATCAAATTAAACCATTATTATTTTAAGTTATAAGGTTTTGGGATCATTTGTATGCAACAATGAACTCCACCTTCTAGAGTTGAATAAGAAGTCATTTAATTTGTTTTAAATAGTTTCCAAATTATAATCTTTGATATATGAAGAAAACCTTACAGCCTGCAAACTTTACCTCTTCTGCAACTTCAACCAGAGAAACATCCTACACTTAAGCATGTTTTAGAGTGCACAGACATATCTTAAATCATGACAATTAAGTATTTTGAATTGTAATCATAGTTAACAGCCTGGATTAAGACTGAGTAGAGACAAGCAGCTCTAACAAGTTTTTGCCCTGTAGCTACACATTTTTAAACTTCTATAATTGTAAGGAAGGCACATAATCAGGGTTTTCTATCCAAATAATACACTGATCTTTATTACTGACCTTTTATTTTATTTTTGCTTAAAATCCAATAGATGTTCTGAAAACTATTTTGAGAAGGATGCCACAGAAGTTTTTCAAGAAACCTAGGGCAAAAATATTTCATAATTGACATTAATACTGCCACAAAAATTCAACAGGATTCTTTTAGGATACCAATCTGACAAGTTAAAGCTAGTTTTCATGGGATAATTATGGACAAAGTTTATAAATTATTCATCTTCATATTGCCCATAATATCTCCAGTGTGGGAGGCTCTTGATAGGTATTTGTTGAATGGGCGAATGATTAATGGGCCACTCGCATTGTTTCAGGCTTTACTATGTGTGGTTGCTGTACTTCAGGAGATGTGATTTGACCCATGACATAACTGCCTTGATATAATTAATGCATCATTTCATAACAAGGTGAGACTGGTATTGTACTTATAAATGAAACCATGCTAATGACTCAGAAAGAATCATCTCAGCTAAGAGATCTCTCTGTGCAAGTTAGATCTATCAGTTTTTACCCAGTATCTATAATAGATTGTATTCTTGTTTCAAAAGAACAAAATCAGCCAATCTAACTTTCATCTAATTTATAAGCTGTGTATATAGTTATAGACATAGATGTATAAAATATATATTTATCTTTATATTTAGAGATAACACTACCGGAGGCGATTGTTATCTGAGTGAACAGGTGTGGCTGAAAAACCTTTGCCTGACCAACTGTTCTATCCACACTGTACACACATAAAGACTATTCCATGGTTGACAGCTGTAACCCTATTTGCAGAGCCTACTGCTATTTGTGACTGCACCATTTAAAATCATACTCTACCCATTACCATTCTTCATAAATAGCTATACTTCTAACTGGTGCAAGTAAAACTGTCCTACCTATGATCACTTGGAATTCCAGAATTACACTAAATCATATGAAGTTTTATTTTGTGGGATCTATATAGATTTTCTTCTCCTCAGTGTTTTGGCTTGCCATCCTTTAGCTTGGTAAACAGCCTCTGAGTCTCATGTTGTCATACCTTCTCCACACCTGTCCAGTCTTAAAGTTTGCTGCTTCAGAAAGAACATACGTACACTAGCTAATTTAGGTCCTCACTGTCTGACCTACCTATCTAAAGTTAAATATCACTCATGAGGGGAACTGATGGACTATTCAAGAAATAATTTGTTCATTTACTTACTCTTTATTTGTTGAAGCACTAGGCATTGTTCTGGGTGCTGGGAATACAGCAATAATCAGAATTGCTGCCACAGTGGAGCTTTAGTTGTAGCAACGCACGTTTCTCTTTTCACTTTGGAACAGAAATAGCATCTCTTCTTTAATGTCATTTAGACCATTGTTTTTCACATAATAAGCACTTAATAAATGCTAACATACAGGTCATCATTCTGGAAACCCTCAGTTTATGCTGGGCTTCTGATTGATTCCATGTCTGCTCCTGCTTGCTGGGGCTCCTGAAGCTCCACATGGTCTGTACAACACAAATCATGATTGCTTTAGGTCTCTATTGCCGAGCAAAATAACTAACTGGAGATGTATTTTCCTTTCTGCAAACTGTGATATGATTTTGTTCTTCCTAGACTTATTACAGGCCTACGGTCCTATATTCATCCTCCCAGGCTTTTTCATATGTTTTATTAGCATTTTTCCTGAGTGTCCCAAATGTAATTCCAGGAGTGCAGGGAGGGGATCATGGCATGGAGTTCAGGAGGCTTGTCTGTGGCTTGACACACTGTCCCATCCTCTCTCCATGTATGTTTTTCAAGCACCAATATTCATCAGCAAACCCACATCAGCTGGAGGCAAGACAAAAAAAAAAAGTGAGTAGTAAACACAGACACAAGCATATCATTCATTGACCTACTTTCTGTGCTCTATGGGCTCAAGTGTCTTAGAGGTTTCTTGGTTACTTGGTTATTCCCAAGACTATATTTTAGAAGTCAGGAGTCCCAGAGAGAGCTACTGATATATCCCTACTACAAAAGTTCTTTAACAGAAAACTTTATATTTTTTACCCAGTATAAATTCTCCCCTAAAAGGTTTTATTGGTTATATTCCTAGATTTAGATTCAAAAAGGTTAAATGTTATATTATCCAAGCTTCATTTCTCCTTGGATTTTTATAATTAACATTTAATTCTCAGTCTTTACTCTCTGTATCATCTAAGACAAAATTGGAAGGGAGGAGGAAGAAAACTCTAAAATGTATTAATACATGATAAGTATACTCCTAGAGAAGTAGGAATTGAGATTGTGTAAATCGCTCTGTATCATGGTCTGGACAGCAGATTGCTCATACACATATTTCTTAAAAATTACTTGAGTATGATCTCTGTCCCTCAAGGTTCAAATCACAGAACAATCAAAAGGCAAGTGCTTATTTTGTCCTTCCTGTGTTCATAGAAGTATGCTAATTCCTATGAAAAGTGAAAGATTATCACATGCCCCCACCAAATATCCCTAAAATTTTAATGAAACAATAAGACCAAATAATGAAATGAAAATATAAAATGGCCAACAACAAAATCATGTTTCATACTATTTCAGCAAAATCACAAATATCATTAAAAAGGAAAAATGCTCAACATCTCTAATCATTAGAGAAATGCAAATCAAAACCACAATGAGATATCACCTAACCCCAGTGAGATTGGCCTCTATCAAAAAATCCCAAAACATCAAATGCTGGCGAGGAGACGGAGAGACAGGAACACTCTTACACTGCTGGTGGGACTGAAAATTAATGCAACCTCTGTGGAAAAGAATTTGGAGATACCTCAAAGAGCTAAAAATAGAAATACCATTCGATCCAGCAATAGCACTATTAGGCATCTACCCAAAAGAGCAAAAGATATGCTATAATAGAGACATTTGCACCCGAATGTTTATGGCAGCACAATTCACTATTGCAAGGATGTGGAAACAACCCAAGTGACTGTCAATTCATGAGTGGATTATTAAAATTTGGTATATGTATACAATGGAGAATTACTCAATCATAAGAAACAACAGTGATCTAGCACCTCTCATATTTTCCTGGATTCAGCTTGAGCCCATTATCCGAAGTGAGGTATCACAAGATGGGAAGAATGGGCTCCACTTGTACTTGCCATCAAATTGGTACTAACTGATGAACACTAGGGTGCTCACATGGCAGTAATTCTCTCCAGGGAGAAGGGGGATAGTGGGGGGTAAACCCACAACTAAAGGACATGGTGAGCAGTGTAGAGGGGAAGGGTATGCCTCTAACCCTCGTTTGGGTGAGGCAAAGACATAAAATGTAACTAAAATGTTTGTACCCTCATGATACCCCGAAATTAAAAAAAAAAAAAGTTAGGCATCGTCTTACACAAAAAGAGGGCCTAATTTTCATTTATGGACCACTCCACCCTTACTTTAAAGAAAATGGCTACTAAGCTGAACTTTTTGGTTTTATGCAAAATAAAATCAAAGACTCATGTTGCTCTTACTGTAAAAAAAAAAAAAAAAAAAAAAGAAAAAATCCATGACTCATTGAATGGTACCACTAATTATCACTAAAGGAACAAAGAGACAAGAGTATTCTGAGTAGACTGGGCGCTTTACTCAAGAGCAAGTAGTCTCAGAAAAGGTACCAAATTTATATAGTCGGACCCAGGCTTGGGGCCCTGGGGTTGGATGTGACGCTACAAGGCATTGAGGTAGGAATTAGCAAGAAAGTGACAGCTTATAGGGCATGGATAGACATACATTTGTCCTACTTCTTTGGCTGTCCAGGAGCTTTTAAAGACCATTCCCATGTTGGAGAATTTATGCCTCCCCAAAATAGAAGCTAGAAAGTTGTTTTCCTACCTTCCCCTGAAGCTGGGATATGGCCTCTTGACCTGGGCCTCACCAATGCACTAATGTAAGACCTGACTTTAGAAGAAGATGAAGTGAATGAGGAAGTACAGTGTTGAACTGATACCAGCAAGGGCAGCAAGACAGTCAGCCTTCAGAGGCTGCTGTGACACCAGTCCTAGCTCTAGCATTCCCTGAAAACTTCAGAGTCGATACTCAGCAGCACCTTGTATAGTGAAGTAATGTAACACTGGAATTTGGAGATTGTTCCTGGCTACAAGACAGCCAAGCTTGATCTTTCAGTCATTGTAGCAAATTTATGATGTACCCACTATCTAATAAACTTACTCTGCTTAAAATAGTGGAGGTAGTTTCCGTTGATTGCAGCTGAAAACCTTAACAAAGACCAAACTGACTAGAGCAGAATGTACACCTTCAATCAATATTTGTCTAGGAAAAAAAATGGCATACATATTAGTAAAAATACTAAATTCAGAGCAAGTTCTGGAAAACTGAAGGGAGGGCAAAACAAGTGGCAAAAGGATATAGAGAGAGCGTGATAAATTTAATAGGATGGTATAACATTCAAAACAGCTTTAATGCTGAGTATTTGATAGGGGAGAGTAGCTCCCTGCCCCTAGCTGCACTCTTCCTCTTCCTCTTCCTCTCCATTCTGCACCCTGGGAGGCTGAATTCTGTCCTCTGCATCACTGGGCTCACCTATGTCTACATTTAAGCTGGTTCTGCCAATGAGGAGCCTTAGGAGGAAGGAGTGTGAGATCAGCGAGTCCATTCTCTTGACTTCCTCCCTGCAAGGTCTCATTGTCCAAAGCCTACCCTGACCAAGGGTCCTAGCTCCTGTCAGGCAGCCAGTTCTACCACAGTCTCTCTTTGAGGACCTTTTCTTACTCTTGAGGGATGGTAATGGAATTCCAAAGTCACTAGTTCTGGCTACTACTTTATCCTTTGGTGTTTCTGTACTCTACCACATCTCTGCAAATGCTGTCTTTATAAACTCTCTTCCATTTGCCCAATTGAGTGTGCCATCACTGTCCTGTTGGAGCCCTGATTAATAAAGTATTACATATTATTTGGGAGTACATATTCTATAAAACTCTAAAAACCTGCAAGGAAAAGATGAACTAAACATTCAGAAGAGTGGTTAACCATAGAGGATAGGGAGGGGAGGAGAGTAATTAGATTGGAGAATAGTAAACAGAAGATGTAATGTACGTCATGTAAAGGATTATTCGTAAGCTGGGTCATGGAAACATAAATGTTTTCTGTATCATTCTTTATGATTTTTATGTTATCGTCCATAGCGTGATCAGAATTTTTCACTCTCTTAAGGATACCGTTTAGTGAATAAAATTCCTAATTTTAATGTAGTCCAATTTATCAAACTTTACTTTTATCATTAGAACTTTTATGTCCTATTTAAGAAATTTTTGCCTGTTTAGGAATATCTTAGTCATTACAATATTCTCCATGTTATTTTCTAGAAGGTTTATCAGGATGCTTTTCTCATTTAGGACTACAATTTATTTTGATTTTATCTTTTGTATGGTAATATGGTTTGTATTGTTAACATATTGTGGAATTCTCGTGGCTAATA
>NW_012152507.1:2940517-2946899 GCF_000956105.1 Propithecus coquereli | reverse complement strand
CGTGGGCTGGGAGGTTCCCTACTTAGGATCATAGACTGAGCTGGGTGCACAGCCCTCTTTTGGGAGGAGGGTTGCGGCTCTGGCACGCTAATCTGCCCCTGAAGGCACACACTCCTCAGTAGGCTCTTTCACAGATCTCTCTTCTGCGCCCCGGAGCAGTGCGATCCTGACCTGGGTGTACGGGGTCTGTTCTGTAGGCCTGTCCCCTGGGCCCTGGAGATCAATCCCTGACCCTGCCAGGGGGAGGGGTGCTGGTCTTGAATCACCTACAGGGTGCCCAAGCTGGATCGATTTCACTCCACCTTGGGATTTGCCCCACTCTCCTGGAGTACCTAGGCAAGCAGCACCTGGGAGGGCTGGTGGGTAGGGAACTCGCAGTCTGAGTACCACTCAGTCTGCTGTAGGGCCCCAAAAGGAAAGGTCCCGTTCCCTGGAGATGCCTCCATGTGATGGCTAAATTGTCTCTCTGGGCACCCACGGGTGGGGAGGGGGAAGGAGAGAACGCAGTACTATGGCGTCTGCCGATGGGCTCGGGTCTGCGCCCGGGGAGGGGCCCCAAGGGGGCTGGGAGCCCGGCGCTGAGTCTGCAAGAGGCCACTGCTCACTGGCGGCAGCCGTCTCTGGGCTGGTGTCAGCAGGTCTCTCCAGCCGCTCAGGAGCCACCCGCAGTCCGAGATGCAAGGGAGGGGGAAGTTAACCGCTCCACCTACCCTTGCCGCTGGTCTCCAAGCCTCTAGGGACCTTTCTCCTTCCCGTTCTCCTCCGCAATGTCTTCCCGTGGAGTCTCCTGTAGTTTCAGGCACCCTTCCTTCCGACCCTCACCCGATCTATGTTTCTCTGCTAGCTTATTTTTTTTCTCTTTCTTCTAAAATTTGTCTTTTTTGCAGAGACCTTCTGACTGGCGGCTTTCCTCATCCGCCATCTTGGCTCCTCCCAGCAGGAGAGTTTTAAAAGGGAAGAGTTGGACAGCCAAGTCCCATTTGAATAGTGGATTTGGAGAATGAGGACTGATTAGGATCTTTCGCTTTAGAGTGACATTTAAGAGAGTAGTTTCAGTAAAGTAAGACAAAATAAGTAGTTAGAAAATGTAGGTAATGGATTTTTTTTCCTGATTTCAAAGGAATGCTCATACTGAATAGCTATGTTACCAAGTACTCAAGAGATTTTGAAATGTCTCTATGTGAAAAGAGGGAAAGTTTTCTACTGTAGCCTCACCAATGAAGATGTGAAAAGGATAAGCAATTTCAGCAGTCACAGGTGAGCCAGGTCTACAAGGATATTACAATCTAAGCAACAACCACTTCTTCCTTAAGCCCGATACTTAAAGTCCCATAGATTTTATGTAATAAAAAAAAATACTGTTTTGGTTCTGGCCCCTTGTTTCACTTAAAGTGTTTTACCAATCTCTATTATAATAAAAGAAAAAAATACAGCAATTCTAAGAGAAATCATTATACTCTATCATTTTAGCTATGTTTACATGAAACAAAGTAATGTGCACCCTGGGAAACTAAGCAGAATGAACTTCTGTAACCCTCACTCTGTCTTCAAGGACAGTCCAAATTCAAGTGATTTCTGGAAACGTCCAAGATGTAGGACCCTCCAAATTCTAGAATCTCAGGTAGCACTTTGGTAAGTCTAAGGGTTCTGAGAGTGAAATTACTGTCCAAGCCTGCACCAAAAAGAAAGATTTTAAAAGAAAACTCCTTAATTTCAGGGAAAAGTTCTGTCTTGGAAACTTGTAGTATCTTAAAAGAAAATCTTTCATTTGTTTGTTTTGACATAAGTAAGGGAGCTTAGCACATGAAAATCAGGTCAAGCCATCTCTTCGAGGAAGGTATTTCTCAGGTTATTACAGACTAACCTCGGTGCTTCAAAGGACTAATCAAACTCCTTCATTTCAGAGAGGCTTATTATTTATAAAAAGTCTTTGTTGAGCACTGAATTGCAGAAAAATATATGAATTTGAACTGGTCCAATGTCTCAGGATATTTTTTAGCTTCCCCCCACCTTCCTCCTCTAGAAAAGAGTCTTGCCTTTGTCTTCTGCAGCAGGGACAAGGACTGATGCCTTGGGGGCAGGGGTGGCCTCAGGGCTCTTCCCTGGGCAGGTTTTGTTATTCTAGGCAAGCCCTCTCCATTCAAGCTGGAATAGAGGAAAGTTTTAAATGGTAGAAACTTTTTTTTCCCCCTCACCTTTCAGTCTTGTTGAAAATAGTTCCTTATAACTACATGTATGAATTAATATGAAATAATGTATAAGGGATTTTTCCTAATACAGTCATGTGTTGCTTGACGATGGGGATATGATCTGAGAAATGCGTCATTAGGCGATTTTGTCATCGTGCAAACATGACAGAGTGTACTTACGCAAAACTAGATGGCACAGCCTGCTGCATACGTAGGCTACAAACCTGTTCATCATGTTACTGTACGGAATACTGTAGGCGATTGTAACACAATGGTAAGTATTTGAATATCTAAACACAGCTGAACATAGAAAAGGCCCAGTAAAAATGTGATATAAAAGATAAAAAATGGCACACCTGTGTAGGGCACTTGCCATGAATGGAACTCGCAGGACTGGAAGCTGCTCTGGGTGAGTCAGTGAGCGAGTGAATGCCAAGGCCTAGGGCATTCCTGCATGGTACCATAAACTTCATAAACACTATACACTCAAGCTACAATAAACTTATTTTTAAAAATTTATTTCTTCGGTAATCAGCTAATCTTAGCTTGCTTACTAACTCTTTCACTTTATAAACATTTAAAATTTTTTAACTTTTTGACTCTTTCTCAATAACACTGAGCTTAAAACACAAACACATTACACGGCTGTATAAAAATATCTTTTTCTTTTTAATCTTATTCTATAAGCATTTTCTATTTTAAAAAATTTAATTTTCTTTATCTTTTAAACATTTTTGTGAAAAACAAAGACACAAACACACACATTAGCCTAGGCGTACACAGGGTCAGGATCGTCCATGTCACCGTCTTCCACCTGCAGATCTTGTCCCACTGGAAGGTCTTCAGGGGCAACAACATGCATGGAGCTGTCATCTCCTATGATAACAATGCCTTCTGCTAGAATACCTCCTGAAGGACCTGCCTGAGGCTGTTCTGTTACAGTTCACTTTAAAAAAAATAATAATAAGTAGGAGGAGTACACTCTAAAGTAACAATAAAGTCCAACCGTGGTGGCTCACGCCTGTAATCCCAGCACTTCGGGAGGCTGAGGCAGGAGGATTGCTTGAGCTCAAGAGTTCAAGACCAGCCTGGGCAACAGAGAGATCCCATCTCTACAAAAAACAAAAACAAAAATATTAGCCAGACATAGTGGTGTATTCCTGTAGTCTGAGTTACTGGGGAGGCTGAGGCAGGACGATTGCTTGAGCCCAGGAATTCAAGGTTATAGTAAACTGTGATCACAACACTGTACTCCAGCCTGGGGGACAGAGCAACACCCTGGCCTTACAACATAATAATAATAAAGATATACAACTATTGTGTATCCATAATAATTAAAAATAAAAAATTAAAAATAGTAATAATATAGGATAGTAAATACTTAAACCAATAATGTAGTCACTTATTATCATTATCAAATATGATATACTGTACATAATTGTATGTGCTATACTTTTATCCAACTGGCAGTGCAGTAGGTTTTTCTAAACCAGCATCAACACAAACACGAGAGTAATACGTAGAGCTGTGACATTTTGACAGCTATGACATCACTGGGTGATAGGAATTTTTCAGCTTCATTATAAACTTATGGTATCACTGTCTCATACATGTGGCCCATATGTGGTCCATAGTTGTCCAAGATGCAGCACGTGACTGTACTACGCTTTACTGTTTTCTGAACAACACAAACCCACAGTCCTGGGCCATGTGAGTTACCTTGTCAATGTTGTAACTGTAGAGTTGGAAGGGACTTTTAAAATATTCTCGTCCAAACCTCTCATTTTTCTCACAAGAAAATGACCTGGTGTGTAATTACTTACCCAAGGTCACACGGTTATTGGAAGATTAAGGACTAAAACTCCAGTTACGTTCTACCACACCAAAGTTTTCTTGCAACTCTGAACAACTAATTTCTTTTCGTCTTTCTTTCTTTTCTTCCTTTCCTTTCCTTCTTGCTTTTCTTTCTCTTTCTTTCTTTCCTCCTTTCTTTCCTTCCTTCCTTCTCTCTGTCTTCCTTCCTTCCTTCCTTCCTATATCTATCTATATATAGATAAGAGGAGATAGATACATAATATATATATATATATATATATCCATCCTATTGGTTCTTTTCTCTGGAGAGTCCTAATATTCTTCTTTCTTTCTTTCTTTCTTTCTTTTTTTTTAATAGAATGGGAATTGAAACCAAAGACTAAGTATTGCCCGCCACACCGTCTACCCCTCCAGGCACCGTTAAGAATCCTTCAACAGTTTCTTTGAACTGAAACTTATCATACAGATTCTCAATCTAGGTACAACCTCATTATTTGTGGGGGTTTTTTTTATTTGAAAATAATTCCTTATACATTTTACTATTTTTTTATTTTGCATAACTCAGTTTATCTCTGTACTATCTATTTTAACACTGGTCTCCTACAAAGTCATTTAAAATGTAGCCATTGAAACAGAAACTAAAAGTTTACAATACAGTTCAACAAAATTCGTCATGGGTTTTATGCATCCAAATTTATCTTAACATGCTAAATACACTTTTAACTTGGCATTTGCACTAACAGAGTTTTAAAGCTGAAAACCATAAACTTGAACACTAATCCAGTTTTACGAGTAACTGTGACCCAGAGGAGATTAGTGGCATGCTGAGGTCACGTGGTTAATTAACACTAGAAACAGCACTCGAACTCAAGACTGCTGGATGCAATTCCAGTTCCGTTGTTTATTCCACCACATCATAGTGACACGCCCCCTCCAAAGCAAAGTTTACAGATGAACACAGAGCTATTAATATTTGCATCTTTCCAGTCCCAACATTCCTAAAATAAACTTTTATCTGTGAGCTTTGCTTCAATAATCACTCTTCTTATTTGGGGATGGGAAGGGCAGAGGATGTTTTGGTTCTGTCTTCCTTTCTTGGGTTCCACTTTTCTTTCATCTTTGGCCCTTTACTGCAGTCGCCCTACTGAAATGGTAAACAAATCCCCAGGTTCTTGTCTTATAGCATCAAAGAAAAATTTAAAAAGCAGTTCCTTGCATGCGTGAAGCAGGTTTCCTTCCTGGCTGGCACAAGCCATCAATTCTTATGAAAATAGCTGCATCGAGCAGTCGGCTGCACAATTCCTTAAGGATCTGGGCCTAATAGGAGAGGGCAGAATGAGACTGAGTTTTCACGTTACAGTTTTTGTAGAGACCAAATAACTTTACTCTCGGAGGAAGAACATCACTTTGCCTTTTCACCTACATCTCCTCTTAGTCAACACTGAAGCCCACCCAAATATCCTGCCCGTGTAATTTCCTCACTTCAGTCTTTCCAAAATGTCTTCATATAACTTGACGAGGTTCATATAGCATAAAATCTTTAACAACTGTGAATCATTCCTTCCTTGACATTCTCAATCTTTTTGATTTCCAAACCAGCTTCTCTCCACCCCCCATCCACTTTGCTAATCCCTAATCTTCTTTGGCAGACTTCTCTTCCTCTGCCAATCCCTTAAATACAGTACCCTTCGCTCCTCTCAATATGCAAGCTCCTCTGGCCAATGCATCTAGTAAATCAGCACTTAACCGATTCCTCACAAAACTACACCTCCAGCCCAGATCTCTCTCACATACTGGACAGATAAATATCTAGAGCTGTACCATCCAACATAAAAGTCACTAGACACATTGGCTATTCACATTTAAATTTAGGTTAATTAAAATTTAATATAATTTAAAATTCAGTTTTAACCTCTCACTAGCCACATGTATCTACTGGTTACCACATTGCACAGCACAAATACAGAACATTTCCATCAATGCAGAAAGTTCTGTTGGACAGTGTTGCTCTAGAACCTTCTACAGATGGCATCAAAATAACTTACCTCTACCTTAAAATGTCTAAAACATATCTTACATGAATGTATAAACCTGCTCTTCCACGTGAATTATCTTTCCTGTCTCCCCTCTAACCCAGTTGCTACTGTCTTAGTTCCCATCAACTTTGCAACGGTATCATTCTAGCCTGAATTCCCCCACACCACCCCCGAACTCACGTTTTACAATGCAGCCATGGATCTCTTTGCAGAATGTAACACTAATGTAACTCAGAATGTAACTTGTGCTAATCTCTTGCTAATAACCCTTCAGTGATTTCCCAGTGGCTATATAAGGTGACCAAATAATTTATCATCTGAATCCAGACAATTTTAATAATT
>NW_012152507.1:2927352-2929282 GCF_000956105.1 Propithecus coquereli | reverse complement strand
CTTTCCTCATCCGCCATCTTGGCTCCTCCCAGCAGGAGAGTTTTAAAAGGGAAGAGTTGGACAGCCAAGTCCCATTTGAATAGTGGATTTGGAGAATGAGGACTGATTAGGATCTTTCGCTTTAGAGTGACATTTAAGAGAGTAGTTTCAGTAAAGTAAGACAAAATAAGTAGTTAGAAAATGTAGGTAATGGATTTTTTTTCCTGATTTCAAAGGAATGCTCATACTGAATAGCTATGTTACCAAGTACTCAAGAGATTTTGAAATGTCTCTATGTGAAAAGAGGGAAAGTTTTCTACTGTAGCCTCACCAATGAAGATGTGAAAAGGATAAGCAATTTCAGCAGTCACAGGTGAGCCAGGTCTACAAGGATATTACAATCTAAGCAACAACCACTTCTTCCTTAAGCCCGATACTTAAAGTCCCATAGATTTTATGTAATAAAAAAAAATACTGTTTTGGTTCTGGCCCCTTGTTTCACTTAAAGTGTTTTACCAATCTCTATTATAATAAAAGAAAAAAATACAGCAATTCTAAGAGAAATCATTATACTCTATCATTTTAGCTATGTTTACATGAAACAAAGTAATGTGCACCCTGGGAAACTAAGCAGAATGAACTTCTGTAACCCTCACTCTGTCTTCAAGGACAGTCCAAATTCAAGTGATTTCTGGAAACGTCCAAGATGTAGGACCCTCCAAATTCTAGAATCTCAGGTAGCACTTTGGTAAGTCTAAGGGTTCTGAGAGTGAAATTACTGTCCAAGCCTGCACCAAAAAGAAAGATTTTAAAAGAAAACTCCTTAATTTCAGGGAAAAGTTCTGTCTTGGAAACTTGTAGTATCTTAAAAGAAAATCTTTCATTTGTTTGTTTTGACATAAGTAAGGGAGCTTAGCACATGAAAATCAGGTCAAGCCATCTCTTCGAGGAAGGTATTTCTCAGGTTATTACAGACTAACCTCGGTGCTTCAAAGGACTAATCAAACTCCTTCATTTCAGAGAGGCTTATTATTTATAAAAAGTCTTTGTTGAGCACTGAATTGCAGAAAAATATATGAATTTGAACTGGTCCAATGTCTCAGGATATTTTTTAGCTTCCCCCCACCTTCCTCCTCTAGAAAAGAGTCTTGCCTTTGTCTTCTGCAGCAGGGACAAGGACTGATGCCTTGGGGGCAGGGGTGGCCTCAGGGCTCTTCCCTGGGCACGTTTTGTTATTCTAGGCAAGCCCTCTCCATTCAAGCTGGAATAGAGGAAAGTTTTAAATGGTAGAAACTTTTTTTTCCCCCTCACCTTTCAGTCTTGTTGAAAATAGTTCCTTATAACTACATGTATGAATTAATATGAAATAATGTATAAGGGATTTTTCCTAATACAGTCATGTGTTGCTTGACGATGGGGATATGATCTGAGAAATGCGTCATTAGGCGATTTTGTCATCGTGCAAACATGACAGAGTGTACTTACGCAAAACTAGATGGCACAGCCTGCTGCATACGTAGGCTACAAACCTGTTCATCATGTTACTGTACGGAATACTGTAGGCGATTGTAACACAATGGTAAGTATTTGAATATCTAAACACAGCTGAACATAGAAAAGGCCCAGTAAAAATGTGATATAAAAGATAAAAAATGGCACACCTGTGTAGGGCACTTGCCATGAATGGAACTCGCAGGACTGGAAGCTGCTCTGGGTGAGTCAGTGAGCGAGTGAATGCCAAGGCCTAGGGCATTCCTGCATGGTACCATAAACTTCATAAACACTATACACTCAAGCTACATTAAACTTATTTTTAAAAATTTATTTCTTCGGTAATCAGCTAATCTTAGCTTGCTTACTAACTCTTTCACTTTATAAACATTTAAAATTTTTTAACTTTTTGACTCTTTCTCAATAACACTGAGCTTAAAACACAAACACATTACACGGC
>NW_012152507.1:2893537-2922919 GCF_000956105.1 Propithecus coquereli | reverse complement strand
TTCTTCTTCTTCTTTTTTTTTTTTTTGAGACAGACAATTGCTCTGTCACTGTGGCTAGAGTACAGTGGCATCAGCCTAGCTCACAGCAACCTCAAACTCCTGAACTGAAGCAATCCTCCTGCCTCAGCCTCCCGAGTAGCTGGGACTACAGGCACGCACCACCATGCCTGGCTAATTTTTTCTATTTTTAGTTCTTTGGCTAATTTCTTTCTATTTTTAGTAGAGACGGGATCTCACTCTTGCTCAGGCTGGTCTCAAACTCCTGAGCTCAAGCAATCTTCCTGCCTTGGCCTCCCAGAGTGCTAGGATTACAGGCGTGAGCCACCACGCCCAGCCAAAAACATATTTCTGAAGTTGTTATTAAGTCAGTCAGAAAATATTGCACTCCTAGAAATAGGGACATGTAAAGTTTATACAATATAAACATTGTGTAAAAGTAGATTTTTTCATAGCTATGAATATTTTTTCTAAATATTTGATACTGCCACTAAGTTAAATTCTTCTAAATGTATACATGTTAAACATTTTTATAAGAAATACTTTTTAAGATATTTAGCAGCATTCCAGAAATTCTGCCCATGAACATTAAGATGGAATCCAACCTTTCTGAAAATTTGCACTGCATTTTAATCCCAGCTGAAACAGAGAGAGCTTCATTTTTCAAATGTTATACAAAATTTCTGACCACGGAATTTTTGAAAATATAAATTATTTACACCAAAGATGTAAGACTTAACCAAGTGTAATTGATCTGAATTTGTGGTTCTAGGAAACATAAAATGATTAATATATCACAGATAGAGTCACCATTTGCCTTTTCAGTAAGTGAAAGGTAAACTTATGAATATATGAATACCAGAATATGTACCAAAACACTACCATAATTTTATTACTTGCTGCTGTTCTGCTAATTTTAAAATGACTTCATTCAATCTCGATTAAACTTTTAATATGCCACATCTTGGCAGGAAAATGTCACAAATTTATTCCAGTGGTCTCTGCACACTTGTCTGTGACAGAAATGTTTTAACTACCTCCTTTCAAAAAGAGATATCAAAATATTTGGAGCAGAGACATAGTGACTAAGTAATATTAGTATGCCACTGGATTTTGGAAGAGGGGGTTCAGACAGTACCAACAGTTTTTCTCTACTCTAAGCCCTAAACATATACATAGCATATGACCCAGAAATCATGGTTGAGAAACCGCCTCCAGAGGTTGGGCAGAATTTCAGCAAATTCACACCACCAGCTCGCAAACATAGCACCAACCCGCTGCCATGAAGAAACTAAGAGGCACGGTGGCACTTAGCCATTCTGAGCTGGACCCTGAAAAAGAGCATGTAACTTACCTTCATAGGTGATGTGTGGGTGTATTTGGGAAACATCAAGTGTGAGAATGTAGCCCACAGGCTGTGGACAGTTTTGCAGGCTGATTATGGAAATGTAGAGATGTCAGCAAACACATCTCAGTCTCTCTGGCTGAAGAAGGCAGGTGGGAAAGCTAAGGTGAACAGCTCTAGACAAAACTGAAGATACCTAAAGTGTGCTGGTTATTTCAGGAGATGCAGCTTTCTTAGGTTTACTAGAGAATCAAGTATGGCATGCACTAACACAGGCATGAAAATAGGTACTAATCCTGATGCCTAAGGGGTGAGCCCAAATCAGTTCAGATGAATTACTCACGGTTCGATTTAACTGGGGTCATTTCAGATCGCCAATGTAGTGATAGGAGAAGATTCAAACTACGTTTGCTACAGGTCCATGCTGAGATTCTCTATGGCTTTCACAGAACACAGCAGAGGGAGGAACAGTGACCAGGGACAGCAGAGCTGATACCAGTTAGATGAGCTACTGAGATTAAACACACAGCTGTCCTGGCACCAGTGAACAGGGAGCTCCTGCAACTCATATTTTTCACTCTGAAATGTGTAATTACTCCCTCAACTAGGGCGTAATGCTAACATTTTTTTTTTTACTTAGCTTATAAACATTCTATTAATACTATGCATAATTATTCACCCAAATATATTTTTTTTACTCCTTTAGCTGTAAATGTTATAGATGAAACCGATATTTTTATAGATAAAAATCACAATTTCCTTTGGCTTCTATTGTAATTTTGTAGAAGGGATCCTTAAGGCACATAAGCTAAGTTGATGACCACTACAGGCAAGTAAAAGAAGGTGTCATATCTAGCAATAGTATTTTATGTTGAAGAGGTCTTCACAGGTTTTAAATCACTTTTACATTACTTTATTTCTTGATTACAATAACCTAGTAAGTAGGACAGGAGTTATTATCATTATTGTACCAATGAGCAAACTATTTTGGGTTTAGAGATATTTCAGGTGTTGTTCAAGGACCTATGATTAGTAAGGGTCCAGGTTTTCTAACTTGGAGTTCAGCACTCTTCCTCTACAGTGTAAATTAGATTACTGCCATAGTTTTTCCAAAATTTCAAGATATAGATAGATGTTTCTAGATAAGTTTCTATATGTAGAAATCTAGATAAGTTTATGTATATATACATGTTATCTATATATATGTATATATTTGTATTTTTTTTTTCTAGAAAGGAGAGAGACCTATCTGCCTAAATTCTCAAATTCCACCCCATCCTAACACCAGAAGGAGACAGGAATATAATATTTCCTTTGGAGTCAGAGTAGTGAGAGGATGACCCCTCTGCTCTGCCTACATGGGAAGCAACTCAGAAGGAAACAGCACTCCACCCTAGAAATACACAAGGTGGGAGTCATGTATTTTACTTTGATACCAGTGGTCTCTGCCATCTAAAGTCACTGCTTGGCGAAAGGTGGCAGAATAGTTTCAACCTACAAGTCAGGAACTTGGGCTATTGAAAGTTTTATCTGAATGACTCTTCCCTTGAATGTGAGAATTCATTCCACTCCTGCCGACCTCAGGCTATAAGTAAAACAGAGCAAAGAGAGGAATAAAAATGTCCACAAGCATTGAGTAAATAATGGGAAAGTTGATGATACCACAATAGGTGATGTCTGAAAGACAGTTAAATATAAAATGTGAAAATGTCAAGCGAAATGAAGGCAAAATTTGTCTCAAGTGATTTGAATTTCTAAACCTCTTAGAAATAATTTTGATAAGCTTCTAAATCTTAAGAAATAGTGGATTGTATTTGTCAATGCAACATCAATTGGAGCTTCTATCTTGTATTTGGCACTTCAGTAAGGCACTTTTGCACAATTATGTCAACACATTGAGTTAGCCTTCGTCAAGAAAGGCAAGCACTTGTCAGCCAGTCATTTCATTTTTTAAAAAGGATCTAAGAGTCAAGAACAATAACCAATTACTCTTGGCTTCATTGGTGTTTTCATGTTGATCTTTTCCTTTTGACACTCTTTCTCAGGCACATCTGGGCAAGTCTAGTTACGCTAAGCCCAGTTTAAAGGAAACTGAAAATTCACTTCACTGTGGAGATTTTTCACTCTCAGAAAGAATGGAAGTTGAATATGATTATCTTTCACTTTGGGATTCATTTGTAATCAGAACAGGTACATCAAAGCTAGTTTGGGGTTAGTAATGAATAGGAAGAAACTGTAGTAACTGTTGGGTTCAAGATGCAACCAAAATTAACATGAGTAAGGCAGAGAGGCTGACAGAGAAATGAGATCGAGCATAGATTAAATACCACAAATCTCATTTGTTGGTACCTAGGGCAATAAATAGTAGACTCTATTCAATTACATTTTAAAATAAAAGAAAGCACATACTGGGGACGGACTATAATGTTAATTATTAATTAGATATATAAATATTCTTAATTAGTTCACATTTCTCAAAGTAAATACTCAGGATAATGTTTAATTTTCTGCTAATAACAATGTTAAAAATATTAATCATAAAAAAGTTAATTCCTAGACGTAGTACACCTATGCTTCTCATGCTATCAGTATTTTAAGTGGCTTCATGCAAAGATGGAAATATTAATTATTTTTCATTCTCAATGTAATTAGGTATTTTATGTAGTCAGAAATCCTAACTCTCAGGGAGGGAGATGACCTATGGTGAGTCTTCAGAAGTAGTTTTCAGAGCATCTGTCTTCCTGGGGAGAATGACTATCTCTGTCTTTTGAAAAAGAAGTGGAAAGAATATTTCTATAAGAAATATCTTCGCAACCCTTAGAAACAGAATGCAAGAATCAAAATGGCCACATTCTATTCTTATTTTTCATAATTATTATTTTTCTTTTCTTAAAGTAAGTATTTGAGGACTGGAAGAAGCACATACCAATAACAGGCATTTGAGTTTTCCTCCTGACTAGAAGAGTAAACTACCAAACTCCCCCAAAAGATAGTCCCACTCCGTGAGAGCAGGGGCCTCATGTTGGTTTTGTTCGTCAATGTAGACTCAGCTCTTATGACAACACCCGGAACACAATAAAATCTCAATAAGTATTTGTGGCATAAACGAGTGAATTGCACTATGTGTTTGAACTGACTTCTTGAATGTTAAGCATCTCTACATCCTTTCAGAATGTGCGTGGTGAAGGAGCACAAGCTTTGGAGTTAGACAGGGCTGAGTCCAAATCTAGGCTGATCCAGTGAACCGAGACTCAGTTCCCCCTTATATAAGATGAGACTTGTAACACTCACTTGGCCTGGCTGTGCAGTCACCCCCCCCCCCTTATCCAAGCGGGATATGTTCCAACAACCCCAGTGGATGCCTGACACCTCGGATAGTACCAGACCCTACATATGCTGCTTTTTCCCACATGGTAACAGGCAGGTTACATATACAACGCGGATATGCTGGAGAAAGGGATGATTCCCATCCCAGGTGGGAAGGAGCATCGCATAGGATTTCATCGCACTACACAGAATGGTGAGCCATTTAAAACTCATAAATTGTTTATTTCTGGAATTTTCCATTTAATATTTTAGGAACATGGTTGACCACAGGTAACTGAAACCTCGGAAAGCAAAACCACAGATGAGGAGGGACTATCATAGTGTAGATTGGAGATAATGCATGTGAACACACGTGTGCACGCACACACGCGCGCGCGCACACACACACACACACACAAAGTCCAACACAGTATTTGATAAATATTATATATCCCATAAATTGATGTTATCTTTTTTACCATTTGTTACCTAGATCATTCTAGTAAAGTAAATTTAAAATAAAACGTTGGCTAGGCACTGTGGCTCACGCCTCCAATCCTAGCACTCTGGGAGGCCAAGGTGGGAGGATTGCTTGAGCTCAGGAGTTCGAGACCAGCTTGAGCAAGAGCAAGACCCTGTCTCTACTTAAAAAAATAGAAAAATTAGCTGAGCATCACGGTGTGCACTTGTAGTCCCAGCTACTGGGAAGGCTGAGGCAGGAGGATCACTGGAGCCCAGGAGTTTGAGGTTGCAGTGAGCTATGTTGATGCCACTGCACTCTAGCCCCGGTGACAGAGTGAGACTTTGTCCCCAAAAAATAAATAAAATAAAATAAAATAAAATAAAGTGTTAAGCCTAAGGTTAGCACGACCTCTCATAAATGAGAAAAACTAGCCTAGAAAGAACAAGTGATTTGGTGAAGGGTCAAAGAGTAGTGCTCTCCGTGACAGCGGGGGTCTGCACCAATGCTGATGAAGAATTTGAGGGCATATTTCACAGGATTAGTCCTCTATTTTTAATTGCACATTGATTTTGGTGTAATTCAACATGTGATTTCTTAGGCCCCCACAAAGCTAATGTAATGTCTTTAAATATTAATCTTAACCTCTTATTTTTTTTCAGCTTCTCTGTCTTCAAAACAAGGTAAATAAACTTGCAAACCCTACCTGATGAATCCGTTCTCCAGAGGATTTTGGTAGATACTAATTTAGATTGTCACAAGTATTAGTTGAACTAGATCAATTCAAAGAAAATTTTTTTTTATGTTTCACTTCAACTTTTAGAGTTTAATTAAGAGCTCAACAGTGCTTGGTAAAATACTCCTTCACCTTATCAAAACACTAGAAAAACTTCATCTGTGCCTGAGGCAAGGGGTGATACTGTTAGGTGGCATCTTGCCACATCTTGCCTCAGATCACACTATTATTTTTAGCAAATTAAAATTATCCTGGATGGCTTGGAAACATCTGGAGAAGCCTTCTTAGCTCCCAGCACTACAGTTGCTTCCTATGTCTGCTCCCACAACAGCTCTTAACCACCTTCCCCACCATCATTTCATGCCTTGTTCCTGCTTCTCTGTTCACTTACATCCTGGCCCAACGCGTAGGGTTAGGGGTCGGAACCATCAGCATAGTCATCATCTATGGTCAACCTCGAGATCCAGCAGTGAGACACCCAGAGCAGAAAAAACACAAGTATTGGGTATAGCAGGTTTCTGTTTGGGTCCTGTCACACAGAGGCAATAGGCCTTGGCCAGACTTAACCTTGGCTGAAGCTGCCTTGTCTATAGATTGAGGATGGTGAAAACACTGGCCGTGGCGATTCCTCAAGGTTATTCAGAGGTTCCATGTCTGCGAAAACACTCTGAAACTAACAGTGCTCTACAAATCTTGGTTGCAAGGATTATTATAGAAAAGATCTCCTGTCCCCCAGGCTTACTTGCTACGATATAATTGCAAAGGAGTTGATAACCACTAAAGAGGAGAGCTATAACAGCCTTAGTGGACTTAAGTACATAAAAGTAAGGGGTCAAAATATTTTGAAATATCAGAGACACCACAATAGATGAACAATGCACTGATCTGGAAGTTAGGTATAGACATTTAATTCAGGCTCTGTATCTCTTTCTATAAATGGAGAAAGTCACTTAGTAAATTTGCAATTAATTATGTGCCACGTATTGTGCTAGGCATATAATTCATGTGCTTTATCACTAATCTTCAAATATTATAGCAAGGTATGTATAATTGTCCCTATTTTTCAGATGAGGACATGGCAACTGAGTGGCTCAGCAGCACGCCTCAGATTACAGCCGTACTAAATGGCAGTCCCAAGATTCAGACCTAGTTCTCTTTCCAAAGTCCCTCCCTTCCCTATTCTATTGTTACTGCTTTCTCCCTTAGTTGTCTCGTCTGTGAATTGAAGGGTCACTCCAGAGGTTTTCTTAGGTCCTCTTCAACTCTAAAATGTGGTGAATGACTATAGGTGATGAGTACTTGGCCAGTTAATGGACTGCTCAGATGAGCTCTTGAAGTAGCTTGCAATGAATCAACCTATGTGCCTATGAATAGATTAAAAGGGTACCAAGACGTTGATGCTCTGAGCCCTCAGGCTCCAGGGAGAAACAGAGGAAGCTGGAGGCCCTGACCCCATCACCATGGGCATCCTCTACCACTTCCTCCAGTTCGCTATGCAAATAAGACAATTATCTGTGTGTTATGACCAAAAGTGTTTTGGAAGTTCTGCAGTAAATGAACCACATGGTTATATTAATATGTAACAGAGAAAGTGCTTTGTAGCTTCCAACAATTGACTCTATATGGTTCAGGACATGTGACTCTGGGAATGACTTGGTTTCTGCAGCAAAAAAAAAAAAAAAAAAGCATAGCATAATTTATACATTCCCCAGCTTGTCCAGTTGGAGCAGCCAATAAATTGTATTCTAGAAGCAGATAGACTGATGAAGCCAAGAAAACTAAACTCCAATCTTGGGAACATTCCTAGGTAACTGTATTTATGTGAAAGTTTATTTAAACAAATAGTCTTGCTACACTTAAAGAATTTATTTGGTAAACCAGGATATATGTGCCAGGTGGACCTTACCCTACTGACCAAACTCAGTCATGAATTCTGAGGTGCAATATGAAATTCTACTTAAATGCTACTGATCTTCTCTTTCCATTGATTTGGTAATTTTTAAAGTACATTGCATTGTAGAAACATGAAAAGAATAATAGCACAGAATACATCATTGACCTAGTTGATGTTTAAAAGGTTATCAAGCATGTACATCTTTGAAATATTATGATTAGAATTCCCTGGACAAATTATAAAGCTGGTACTTCCTCTTGGTTTGGAGGTCAGCTTCTACATTTTATAGCTAGAAACTGACCTTGATCTCTTCATGAAACAGAACTATGGAAGTACAGGCTGCTCTGGTTGCTACAGTTCCCTTCTTTCCAGGGAGAATCTTGTGGAGATGAGAAAGAGACAAAGGAGAATGAGTCAAAAACACAGTATCCTGTAGGCAAAACCTCACCCATGCAATTAACTGAACCTGCAACTCCTTAAAGGGACATGCGCCCTACAAACATGCTCTTCCAAGAAGCCCCCAGATATTGCAAATTGACCTCGACTGCACCACACTGCTTCAGTCTAGCACAAGTAGATGTCCTCCCATTGCATGCAGAAGAACAAAAATCTCCATTGCTTCTCTCTTCAGCCTTTTGCTAATCTATACTTGCTTTGGGGACAGCTCAGCATCACTCAAAAATTGCAGTTATGCAGACTTGTTCACATAGGAAGTTAAGACAAAGGTGGACTTTCTCTAACGGAGAATAATAATATTATTGGTTTCAACTATGAGTCACAGATCACATTCTCTATTAAATGCACTTCATTATTTATGTACTAATCGTGTACTAATATTATTAAAGAATTTAAAGCAGAATACTACTATCTCTGTTGAATTTAGAAAAGAAAACCAGTAATTCATACCTACAACCATAATAAGATTTCCTTTCTTCCTCAGAAGTCAAATTAGCATCTCATTTTGTTTGCCATCTTAAAAATGATGAAGTTGATTGGGGGACCAAACTTTACTATCCTTTAGAGCTTGTGCAAATGACAGAATGAAAATAAATTAGTTTTATAGTAATATAAAAAAGTATCTCTAATTCAGTTTTTTTAAGTATAAATATTGATTTTTTTAAAATGTAAAATGTAATAGGCCTTTGAATAAGACTACCAGATTTCTAAAAACCTTAACTGGGATTTTCCAGGATACAACAGAAAAGTTATGGCCACCAACAGCCCCTATAAACTAGAATGTCTGGTGAGGCCTCTTAGAAAGATAAACTAAGTCAAACAGCTAGAAGGGTTCAATAAAAAACAAGCACCACATTTCTCCTTTCAGAGGAAAAGAGAGATGCACTAGGGATCTGAGCCCCTGTTTGCATGACCCCCTGTGTGTGTCATGCAGCGTCATGCCCACATCCTTTTCAGAGTCTGTCCCCTCTGTCCTAAGTGCCCAGCCCCTTCGTCCAATAGTAAATTTAGAGTCGCCATTTAAAGCTCTGTTTCAAGGTGATCCCCCCCCCACAAGGAAGCCACCTTGGATACTGGTTAACTTGATCCATGACATTGGCATAGTGATAGCTCTAGTCTAGCCCTGCTCACATCGTTTGGTTAAGAAAGTCCCCGTTGCTACACTTTCCCCTTTGAGCAGAATCCAAGTTAGACTTTGCTTTGTTTTTGCCTCAAGTTGTTGTTAGGATTCAACATAATGAATTAAACCACCTAGCACAAGATTATATGTTTTGTCTACACTAAATAAATGCTTTCTGATGTTATTGTTGTGATTATGATTAGGTTGCACAACCCACAGAGAGCACAGCTAAAATTCAGCCAACACAGACACACTGGACTTGTATAGCAGCACTGGGAGGTCACTGCTATGGACCCAGGCACCCGGGTTCTTCACTCCCTCCCCTGTGCTCTGACTGTGCCTTAACACAGGGTGGATACTTTGTGATGTGTGTCAGAGAGGTGGAGTGACAGATTAATGAAGGGAACTTGTCCGTGCATTTAGTCATACAGACAGAGAACCACATACTTTTGTTTAACTCTCACTGACTTCTGATAGAAAACCATGTTTATCTGGTATGTAGAACTAGTAGTTTTTTTTTTGTTTTAACTACTGATATACGATGAATTACAAATCAACTGTCATAGTACCAGGTTGATATGTTTAGGAAATTTCAACACTATTAGTCTTTGCAATCATTTGTTCTTAAACAGGAGGAAGTTTTTGGTATCAAATATTTCTACAAAAAGCAAACCGAGTAAAAAGTGATCATTTGGGACAATTGATTTGTTTGTTCTTCATGTTATTTAACACCATAGATATTTAGATGTATCTAGCTATTTGGAAATATCTAGATTTTTGTCGGTATACTAGCACATTAATAAACTAAAATCTACACACATATTTTCATTCATATATAGTATATGATTATAATGTGATAAAATTGATTTCTCATGCTGTATGCAAAATTTAGTCTTTATTCTACAGTCACATTAGTTGTGTGTTTTTCTTTGTCTCAGAGTTACAATGCATTAAACCAATCATAAATGCCAACGATGTGCGAAACAAGGTGTTTGATGATCTCAAGGATACAATGATATGTTCCTGATTTCTAGGAACTTACAGTTTAGTAATATGTATTCCTCATCTTTGTATTTTTCCTGTTTTTTCTGTTTTTTTCAACAGCATATGAAATTTAACTAGCAATTTTAGAGGCCTATAAAATCTGAAGCAGATTGACTCTCAATCTTTTAAGATTTCAAGCAGAATTGTAATGGCAGCATACAGGAAAATATGGGAATAGGAAAGCAATTTTTATAATTAAATATATCATCTCCCTGGTTAACTATACATGTATTCAGCACTCTCATATTAACAAAGGTTAATGTGATTCTTGCATTACCATGGTATCTGGGAAAAGTACTTACTGTTTTAACCTGTGGTAGTAAGCCCCCATCCCCTGCATATATACCTACACCCCTATTATTAGTAGCCACTGTTTGAACAGCATTAGTTTTCTGTGTGTTTGGTCAGTGATATCCAGGATGTTCTGTAGCCCCTGGAAACACTCTTCATAAAGTGAATCATTTTACCTAGTAGAGTATAAATAAATTCTACATAGAAAGAGAAGTTTTACTAGAGTATAATATTGTAAATTTTCTGAGAACAAAGATCTGTACGTGAAAGTCATAAATACTACGTTTTAGTGTGCTAGGGCTGCCATAACAAAATACCACAGACTGGGTGGCTTAATCAACAGAAATTTATTTTCTCACAGTCCTAGAGGCTGGAAGTCCAAGATCAATGTGTCAGCAGGTTTGGTTTCTCCTGAGGCCTCTCTCCTTGCAAACAGCTATCTTCTCACTATGTCCTCACATGGCCTTTTCTCTACGCAAGTGAATATCTGATGTCTCTTCCTCTTCTTATAATGACATCATATTGGATTAGAGCCCTACCCTTATGACCTCCTTTAACTTTAATTACTTCTTTAAAGGCCCTATCTCCAAATGTATTCACGTTCAGGGTTTCAACATATGAATTTGGGCAGAAGGGCTAGGGTAGGGTTGCAAAATTCAGTTCATAACATATGGAAACAAGAAATATTCAAAATCATGAATATCAGTAATCCCATTGAAAGAAAGTCCCCTTAATATTTCTGAAAATTCTTTCAAAACCTCTGAGGAAGTAAATTAGGCAAGGTATAAAATGCAGCTGTCATGAATTTTGCTTTACATCTCAGGTTTAAGACATGCCCACTTGTTATTTTTCTAAATGTTATTTAATCTGATCAATAGGGTATAGAAAAATCAATTTGAGTTATTATTGGGAGTCTGTCACCTCACCTTCTCCAGGCCCAATGTGGAGCCTGAAACTCATACCTGGCTGAGAACATCTGGGAAACCCCTGGTGTTCAGCCCTCACTGGTAATCACTGTGGTCAGTAGGCTGCTCCTAGTGCAAACCGCATGATGGCTCCAGAGCTGAAGTGTGGGTTGGGGTTCTACTGAGACTGAGAGCCCAGCCCCTTGGATCCTACCTCCCTAGGATCATGAGAAGGAAGGAACAGAAGAGAGATTTCTGTTACTCTTGGAGCCCCCTAACAACTCACTTTCCCCCCTTCTCACATTTAGAGAAGAGCTCCACACCCTCCTCCAGCCTACCCACCCCTAGTTCTTCTAACCACTTAGCTCTCTCCCTGAGATTCCCCCCTCAGCAGGGTTCAGAAATGCAGTTTTCTCCTTATATCCTCACATCAGTCATTTTTTTTTCTCACTATTAACAAAAATAAAAATAACAAAAGACCCGAAATGAGCTGTCTTGTAGGCTGACTTATTCAGTCGAAATGACAGCTGAAGTCTACACAATCCATGCAAATGAAAAGTTCCACATCTGGCTCATCACAGCAACCAGGAGGAAAGCAAGCTCCCTTCTAAGAGACTATGAGAGACGTCATAAACTAAAGAGATAAAGAAATTGAATGAATTTCATTACAGGCTCTTTAAATGCCTTTTAAGTTGTCCGTGTTTTACTTTCCTCATCTGCCCTGCATTCTACGTTTCTTAGGAGTGTCACAATGAACCCCAGTCTCGTTCATGGCAGGAGAAAGACTGACATAAAGAGAGAAATGATGGAGAGAAATGTGACTTCTACCACCAACATAGTCTTTCCATTTCATGTGACACTATTGTTCTAATCTTATCCAAAGTTCTTTTTTTTTTTTTTTTATTTCAGCAAATTATGGGTGTACAGATGTTTAGGTTACGTGTGTTGCCCTTGGTTCCCCCCCCACCGAAGTCCGTGTTTCAAATATGTCCATCCTTGGGGTAGTGCGCATTGCACTCCTTCTGTATACAAATACCCGTCCCCTCCTCCCACCTCCCCCCTCCTCCCTCCGACCTCCCCCTTCCCCAGCATCCAATAGATGTTGTTCTGATATGTGCATTTATTTGTTGATTAGTTAATACCAATTTGATGGCGAGTACAAATGGGTCCCGTTCTGCTGCTCTTGTGGTGCCCCACTTTGGATAATGGGCTTAAGTTTAATCCAGGAAAGTGTAAGAGGTGCTAGATCACTGTCATTTCTTATGATTGAGTAATATTCCATTGTGAACATATACCAAATTTTGATAATCCACTCATGGATTGACGGGCACTTGGGTTGTTTCCACATTCTTGCAATAGTGAATTGTGCTGCCATAAACATTCGGGTGCAGATGTCCTTATCGTAGAATGTTTTGTGCTCTTTTGGGTAGATGCCTAATAGTGCTATTGCTGGATCGAATGGTATTTCTATTTTTAGCTCTCTGAGGTATCTCCAGATTCTTTTCCACAGAGGCTGCACTAACTTACAGTCCCACCAGCAGTGTAGAAGTGTTCCTGTCTCTCCACATCCTTGCCAACATTTGTTGTTTTGTGTTTTTTTGAGAGACGCCAATCTCACTGGGGTTAGGTGATACCTCATTGTGGTTTTGATTTGCATTTCTCTAATGATTAGAGATGTTGGGCATTTTTTTATATGTTTTCTGGCCATTATTCTGTCTTCTTTTGAAAAGTTTCTGTTCATTTCCCTTGCCCATTTGTTGATGGGGTTGTTTGATTTTTTCTTGTTGATTTTTTTGAGTTCTAGATAGATTCTGGTTATCAGCCCTTTATCAGATGTGTAGAGAGCAAATATTTTTTCCCATTCTGTGGGCTGTCTATTCACTCTAATGATAGTTTCCTTGGCAGTGTAGAAGCTTTTTAATTTGATTAGATCCCACTTATTTATTTTTGTTGCTGCGGCGATTGCTTTGGGGGTCTTCTTCAAGAATTCCTTACCTAGGCCAATGCCTGAAAGGGTCTTCCCAACATCTTCATTTAGAATTCTTAAGGTTTCGTGCCTTAGGTTTAAGTCTGTTATCCACCTTGAATTGATTTTTGTGAGAAGTGAGAGGTAGGGGTCTAGTTTCAGTCCACTTGGACAAATCTCAATAATCCAATGACCATTCTGAAGTGAAAAAAAATTTTGCAAATGTGCTGCTAATAAATTGAATGGGCAGAATATAAACACATGAATAAGGTGAGCAAAGTGGAAAATGTTTTTCAGCTAAGACACCCAGTCAATACTTGTACTAGTTGGATATTTTACTTATTCCCACTAACTAGCTCCCAATATTTGAACAAGATGGACAAGATTAATTTCTGTCTTCTCTGATATTACTCAAGATTTCAACATTCAGGATTCTTATAATAAAGAGATACTTTGCATGACTATCTTTTGTAAAATTAAATAAAATATAAATCAAATGTCATAATTTTTTTAAATTGTCATGTTAAAAGTATTATCACTAAATTTCCCTACATTAAGCTCCTTTTGTCAAAGACCTTTGACGTATTTTCTAAAGAAGTAAAGGATGAAATAATATGAGTTCTGGGATTTGCTTCAAAATAACCCAGAGCTGGGGAAGGGGGTAGGAATGACGTGGAAGATAAAATAAGATTGACCGTGGGATGTTAATTGTGAAAGCTTTGTGGTAAATACATGGAGGTTCATTATATCTCTCCACTTGTGTATATATTTTGATTGTTCTACAGTAAAAAATTAAAAATAAGAAGTAAAATTTTAAAATCGAATTCAGGACTACTTACCAAAAAAATGAAGATCAACAATAAATATGATAGAAAGGTAAACTTACAACTTTACTTGAGAACACCGGACAAGTGTCAGGGTGGTTCAGAAAATTTCAACTACTTCCCCAGCTAAAGTGTTCAGTACCCCAGGGAAGCAAGCTCTTTTGTCTTCTTCTGTCATGATTGTGAAAGCTGATGGGTGTGTCAGTCACCCCTGAGAGCAGTGTTTTGGGGAATAACGTCACCGTGTCAGCTAGCGCCAACTGGTGCGCATTCTGTTTCAGTATTCTCTAAGGTCTTGTCAATCAGCAGCTGCACTTCTGAAAAGAATTTAAAACCAAACCCAGTGGCAACTTTCCTTGCCCTAATAATCTAATGGTGGGGTAGAGAAACAGTGAGAGGCAAAGAGCCTGTCTGTTTCCCTCCTTTGACCTTAATCTTCTGGGTCCAGGGCTGGCTCTTCCCCAATTTTTGCCTTAATCTCCTGGTTTCCTCTGCTGAACAAATATACTCATTCCAGAATTATCTATTATATGATGCAGGAAACCTTGCCAAGTGTTATAAGTGTTGCACAGAAGCATCAGCCATTCTCTCTTCCTCTAAAGGTCTGGCAACCAAGATAGAGTTAGGATACATAAAGGTGAAATAAGTTAAAATGTAAGGACGTGTAGGGTGTATTCCCACTGAATAATACAGATTTCAAATACTATAGGAGTTCAGGGAAGGGAAGGGGTCATAGTTGAGGGAGTAATTTGGAAAAGCTTTACTGAGAGGATGGAATTTAAACAGAGGGTTTATCCCTACCCAAACGCAAGGACTGAGCTAGAGGCACATTAGTGAAGTAGAAAGAGAGGAAGAACCGAGTCAGACACATCTGCCTTCCAATTCCAGCTGTTACGGAGCCTTTATTCTCTCATGTGTAAATTGTGCAAGGATTTAAAATATTGACATTTGGGGAAATGCCTGTAACTAAATGGGCTCCCAATAATTGTTTGCTTTTTTATTCTTGGTATAGGAAGTCACAGGATAAAATTTGTAAACAAAAATTACAGCCAGAATGTAGCAACCTTGAGTATCAGACAAAGGGATTAAGACTTTATTCTATAGGTTTCCAATGGCTTTAAGCCAAGAAGGTTATGGTGAAAACAGTATTTGGGAAATATTATTGCATTGGTTATGCAATCTGGTTGATATAAGAGACCTGAGCCAGAGGAATTCATTAGGAGGTTAATGCAATGGTCTGAGCACAAGCTATCAAGGGCTAAAACTAGAGTTGTGGCCAAAGATGAATTTAGCATTAGCTAATGAAATTTGCATTGACTCCATTCAAGGCCTCAGAAAGGACCCTAGAAATACCCTCACATAGTCATCCGATTTTGTCAAATCTGCAAAAATAAGATTGGTTGGTTAAGACCCCTGCTTCTTTCCATGTCTACTTTCCTTTAATATCACTTTCCTCTTGTGCTCTAGAGTGACAGCGAGCATTGTGGAAATCAGACTAGGGGCATTTGAGTTGAAGAGAGATCTAGCTTGGGTTTAGTGAGATATGTTGATGTGGTTTGCAGTCACTTCCCTGTATAGTTATTACTACCTCTACCTATTCAGAAGTAGCTTCAGAAATACTCCTATGCCCCAGTGCCAACTCACATGAAGGCACAGAGCGACAGGTGGTATTGGAACATAACACGTACCAAGGCCCCTAGGCACAAAGGTGATGGGTGAAAGAGAAGAAACACATTTTGAAATGTATAGAGCCAGAAGCAAGTATGTAGAAAATTCTTCCAACCATCAGATATGAAGTCATTGATGGCTAATCAAAATAGATGTTCTCTCCTATCAGGAATATAGCCAACAATGCAACATATACATTATATTAATAACTATATAACTGTGTTATAATAATAAGCATTTCATACTTTGTTTCTTTTTATAATGGAATTATAAAAAATAGAATTTATCAGAATTTCTAGGTTTATAAAACACAAGCCTTTAGTACTGTCTCACGGTAAGTCTAAAGCAGTTTATTTATGAAAAAAGTAATAGTTTTTTTTCATAGATCTGAGAATAATGTACATGACATTACCAATAACGAACTGTGATGCTGAAAGAAGCTTTCTAAACTATTAATACTTCTTTTTCATTTCAATCCATCAAGTTGGAGAAAAAAACTGAGTTATCTTTCTATTCTCTCTACAGAAAATATAACACAGTCCTTAGTTTATAAAGAGGTGATCAACCAATATATGGCCAGAACATTTTTTAAAAATTGACAGAAAAATGGTGTTGAGGTATACTGGGCAGTGAATAAATAAAAGTGTTGTGTTCCATTTACTGATTTTTGTAGTGTTTGTGATGTTCATCAACTATGATTCCTTTTCCCAGTCTAAATAAAAATTAACTTCTATGCCTAATTTTGTATTTATAATTTTTTATTTTCTAATTTATAATTTTGATCCCTAATCCTGGACCTACCGCCTGATTGTGACAATGAAAATAATGCTAAAAGGATAGATGCAAGCACTAAGGAGGATTCCCAAATCATTTTAGTGAATCACATTTGTTATGTTGGAATCACAGAGAGGGATGAGGTACAACCTGGGTGACTGAAGAACAAAAGCATCCCTTGAACTTGGTTTTTAGATATGTTGGGCTGACTTGATGGAGTGAAATAGAAATGTCATATAAGATACTGGGGCTTGAGAAAGAGAGTTCAAACTAAAGACTGTTTAAGATAACCTTCTCCCTGGGATGGTTTTGAAGTATGGTTGCAAAGAGTAAACTGGCCCCAATAACCTTTTCTTTTCTTTCCATTGTCTCTATGTGGTATTTCCAAACTACAAAGACATAATTCTGTGGGTGGTTCATAGGTATTACATGAAAGAAGATCTAATGTGACAAGTATACGTGGGAAGCTCTGGGTCAAAGAGAATTGGAACCTGTTTCTTTAACACACGATTTCTCAGATCCTTCGATATGCTAATTTGCATTATTATTCTCCTAGAGAAGGCTATTTTGTTGACTACAAAAATATTTCCCCCTCCTTTTGGGGTGCCAGACTTTTTGGGAAAATGTTCTAATGACACAAGTTAGGAACACTAGTAGAAAATAAACAGAAATGAATACCACGTGCCCTCGATGTCCCACCGCAACTACCCACCCAGAGTCTCTGTCACCTGCAGAAAGCTCCCAACTTACCTTCCTCTCTTTGACCTGATCACCACCACCCCTTCACCAGAAACCATTCTCCAAACTCTGGACAAAGTCATCTCTCTAATATGCAAATCAGGTCATACTGCCCTCCGGTTTAAACTCTATTACTTTTAGGAGAAATTCCCAGTCCTTAGCATAGAGATACGGACATTGGAGGATCCCTTCCCAAGCGGCTGTCCCGTCTGTCTACTAATATATGGCTTCCGTGAGAGCTGCATTATTACTCTAGTCACACTTGGTAAGTCTCTTCTCCTGGATTTTAGAACTTGAGACTAAGGGAGTCAGTGGTCATGTTTTCTGTTATAAGACCCTTACAAGCAGAGGTGTCTGCAGAGAGAAGGAAGACAGATGCACCAAGGATAAACCAAGTTGAGAGAGTGCTGGTGGTGGTCAAGTTCAGATATCTCTGTGAACTTAGCCCCGTCCCTGTCCTTGGGCTCTAAAGATGATACTGCATATTTATGATAAAAAATCATTCCGTCATTTTAGTTGGTTTAGGTGTGCTTCTGGCCCTTGCAACCCAGAGTACCCATGACTGCAGATCATTTACAAGGCCTTTCATAATCTGGACCCTATTTGATTGTCTCCGGCTACTTCCCGCCTTACCTTCCACGTTCATTCAATACCACAAACATGGTAGGCCCCTCTCTCCCTCAGATCCTTCTTTGCACAGGCTCTTCACTTTCTCTATTTATCCTGTAGGTCTTTATTAAGATGTGTTTTCCTTATAAAGAGCTTTTCTGACTTCCAAGTCTGGGTCATGTGCCCCTCACAACTGTTGTCCCCTGTGAGAGGACTTACCTCACTTTGTGTCATTCTCTGGTTGTTGTTGCCACTGTGTATTTCTTCACCACAGATCCCTTCTGCAGAAGAATGAACCATGACTTTCAACACATGTTGGGCTCCTATTAGGCTCTCAAATATATATTTGTTGGATGAATTCAGTCAATGGGCACAAAATAGCAGTAAATGAATAGAGTGTGGGATGAACACCCATGAACATATTCCCATCTTAAAAGTACAGCACTGTTGGAATCTAGACTGTCCCTGTGTGTTCTGCTTTGTTCCTTCATCTTGCCACCCATAACCCCCAGACGTGAGCCCATCCCAAATTTTGGGTTTTTTCCCATTGGCTTATTTTTCCTTTAGAATCATACCACATAGGTATGTATCCCTAAGCAATAAAAATATGCTGCTTATTTTTTAAAACTCTTTTGAAGTTTATAAAAATGGTAACATGATAAAACTTGCAGTTTTAACAATTTTCACTTTTAACAACACACAATATTTCTAAGCTTCATCTATGTTAATGTATATAGCGGTAATTCACTTAGTTTCACTGCTGTATGGGATTGTATTGAATAAACTTTCCACAGTTGATTTACCCATTTTGTTCCCATTCTCCTAGCCACCCAACTCTCTAGATTTCTTCCATAATCTCTGTGACAAATTTTGTTTTCTAAATATGGCACAATACTATTTCTCATACCACATGCTCTTCTCCTACGTGACTTTGCCACTATCCTATTAGGAAGTGGAGTTTAGTTCCCCTCTCCTTGAATCTGGATGGGCTTGTGACTGTTTCAACCAATAGAGCATGGCAGAAGTGGCACTGTGTGACTTCTGAGTCTGGGCCATAAGTCTTATGATGATGCGTTTTCTGTGTTGTTCACTGGAATATTCATGTTTGGAGTTCTGAGCCACCATGTAAAAAGCCCAACTACCCTGAGACCACCATATTTCAAGGAAGCCATGCTACATGGAAAAACCATGCTACATGGAAAGGCCATGCTACATGGAAAGGCCATGCATGGGCACTCCAGTTGGCAGTTCTAGTCTTCAAATCAGTGCAGCCCAGGTGTCAGGCACATGAGTAAAGGAGTCTGCTGATGACTCCAGACCCCATCTACTGAGTCACTCCTAGCCTTTGAGGCTTCTCAGCTGAGGTCCCAGAAATCCTAGAGAAGAGAAGAGACCAGCTAACCCCCATGCACCCAATTCAAGTTCCTAATCCATGGGCACAATAAAATGGGTATTGTTTTAAACAAATAAGTTTTGGGGTAGTCTGCTGTACATCTATGGTAACTGGAACAATCTCTTTAGCAATTGTCCCTTCTCTGCCTGGGAAAAATCCTTCCCTTGCCTTCAAGGCTCTTCTAACTCTGATCAATCAATATCATTTTTCTGGTACCCACCATAGCTCCTTCTAACCAGATCAACTCATAATTCCTCATTAAAATGTTATAGCAGCTCTTTATTAAAATCCCTTCTCTGCCCTCACCAATCTCACAAGACTCCAGGCCTCCTGCTCTAGCAGAACCGCCTGTAAACCATTTCTCACTCATTATAACATTCAGCTTCTCTATAGACTTCTTTACCTTTGAGTAAATTTGTCTAAACAGTGTTTCTCAGTGTGGTCCACAAACCACCTGCATCGGAAGCACCTGGGTCCTTATTTAACATACAGAGTCTGGGCAGCACCTCAAACATGTTGGATCAGGATCTCCACATTTGTAGCAAGCACCCCAGGTATGTCTTTAGAGTTTGACAACCCTGAGTCTCCTGGGAATGATTTGACTGGGAGGTGGGGTCAGGGCAGGTAACATTTGTTGTAAACTTGAGAAAAGAGACCTGGGAGAACTCAGTGAAATCCTTTTCTTTTTGCCAGCTAAAGCAATTAAAACCCAGTGTTCTATATCTCTAGCTCCATTTCTTTTCCCAGGCATCCCGTTTCTTTCCCAGTTTTATACTGTGACTACCAAAGTTACACAGCAGATGCATACCAAATCTTGAACTTAAGACGACTCTAATAAATACATAAATGGAGGCATGTAGAACTTATTGTCTACAAATATTAAAAAAAAATTTTCTGTTTTTCAGATCATGATATGGATTGGTGTTGAGGCTGGGAAATATATTTATAATTTTCAATGATATTCAAAACACATAATAGTTGTATATAGAAAGACGCGTGACTAAATATCACGTGACTTACCCCAGGAACGGGTATTTCGCTAATTAATGCTAAACAATTCCTCTGTGAAATTGCTCTTTATAAACATTCTTTCAATACTGTTTTTCTGTTTCCAAAGTTTGTTGTTTATATGTTTGTATATACCCTGTGTCACTTCACAGAGGATTTTGAATATTTATTCCATATGTGTGTAGAAACAATACAAATAAGTAGCAAGAATGTTTCCTTACTCAAGTCAACTGTTCCCCAGCATTAGAGGAACAAAAGCAAAAAGCCATCCTCTCCCCAGCCCTGTTTACCGGAGAAAATTATAAAATTTGCCTGCTGCACAACTTGTCATGAAACTATCTAATAGGGCTTGAATTTAACATTAAAAAATGTTTTCTTAGCTTTATTCATGTGCATGTTATAAGTTCCTGTTTCTCACCCACTATATATCGTTTCTGTTCTTGTAAGCCATTACAAAATTTGCATGCCAAAGGCAGGAAAAACAAGAAAGATAGGAAAGAGAAAGAGACAAGGAGAGGAAAACCTGATGTAAAAAGAAATATTCCTAAATAGAGAAATCTATCTCTTATGTCATAAGAATCATTGAATTCTCGAATTTCACAGATGATTCACTGGACCGCTGCATCAACTTGACACTTGCCTTGTGTTATTTTCTCTTACATTCTGCTCTGTTTATACAGGCATCTTCCAGTAAAATTTATAAATTCTTTGAAGCTACAGATAAAGTGTATTTTCACTAGTGAACCTGAAGATTATGGCAGTTGCCACATGTCCTTTAAGTTCTCTATTAGAGAATTTCTCTCTTTTAATGAGACATAAAATAGCTCACTTTGCAACAATGAGCTATAAAAATAGTAACTATGAAAGCAGCGAAGATGAATCCAATGCTTAAAAATATACAGATCACATATATTGTTTTATTTGATCCTCACTGCAACCGTATAATGTAGGTGAAAAAAGAAATTATTACCTTTTCAGGCATTTTACATGTGCTCTCTCTTTTTCCTGAAACATACTTTCCTCTGATATATACATGGCATTTTCCCTCAATTCTTTCAAGTTTTCCCTCAAATGTTACCTCTTCAGAATTTTCCTTGACCACCCAATTAAAATTGTGCCCCACTGCACCCCAACTCCACCATTATCCCTCTTACTCTGCTTTAATTTTCTCCATAGTCCTTTTGCCATCTGACAACATGTAGTTTTTGTTTGCTTTCTCCACATGAATGTAAGCTCCATGCAGGTGGGAATTTATTTTGTTATTATTTCTACAGTCACAAAAGAGTACCTAGCACATAGTAGACGCTCAATAAATAAACAGATGCATGTACTATTTCCATTTCATAAAAAAAACAAATCAGGAATAGCAGGCTTAAGAGAGTTGACCAACACGGCACATCTAATGAGGGGCAGATTGGGTTCTGCATCACAAGTGTCAATTTCAAGTCACCCTATATTTTCAGGACCACCATAAAAAAATTGTGCTAACTGATGTACACTATTGACTTCACTGGCATTAATTTCTGGAAAAATGTGAGATCTGAACCTTTCTTTCACCATTTTATGAGTTTTATCTGGAGCAAAAAACAAAATTAAAATGGGCTGCATTTACTGGTCCTGGATAGGATGGTAGGAAAACATCTAAACTGTGGTGCAGACAGAGCAATCAGCACCACACCAAGAACTGACACACATTTCTTTGGGTGCCAATCTTACTTTCACTGTCCCTAAACAAGACCTTTGCAAACCATTCCAAAGCACTCTTGACAATAAACAAACAGTATTTTTGCTACAATAATAGCATCTTGAGGGATAATGCTATTAAGACACAAAAGCCATTGGCTACTCCCGGGGGTGGACCATTTAGCAGTACGACAGGTATGTGATGCCACATGAGCACTGGAGAGGGGGACAGCCTTTGCCAGTGGGCCCAATAATTGCTGTGCTTCTGTCTGATTGTAAGTATAGCAATAAGGAAGACCTCACCTAATTTTAGATAGCACTTTCTCTTGGTTTTTAGGGATGATTAACACACTTCTAGTACTAAACGCAATTTAATTTAACCTGACTCAGAAATAGTAAACTCTTCATTGTGCCAGTCTGTTAAGCTATTTACCAGCCTATGCTCTATGGACCAGCCCTTTCAAATGAATCCCAGAGTGAGTGCTAAAATTACAAGAGGCCTAAGAGATTATCCATTAAAAGCCCATGGTTTTGAGATGAAGAAACTTAGGCTAAAGTGACTTCTCAGTTATACCCAACCTGGAAGCAGTGCAGAGTCAGCCCAGCACCCCCAATGTACATGTTACTGCACACAGTAGGACTGTGTTTTGCACAGAGTCTGCCATTTCCAGCAAACCATTAACTCGGTGGATTTGGAAATGAATGACCTTGACAGCTGGCAACATCACGAAGTAATTCTGAGTGATTTATAAATCATTGTGAGAAACATACATTAAACGATCTTCATTACACTATTAGTGTTCTTTAGGTAGTGGTTGCTCTCTGACAATTTATAATGTCAGTGAGGGTTATCTATAATAAATGTTATTATTGAAAATATTTGGTCAAGCAGTACAATCTATTTCCTGACCAACCTTAAAGGTGTAATGTTTATTCTTCTTGGAATAACAATGTTGGAAGCCAATAAGGAATCAGAAAGGCTGGCACACTGATACAGAATTCGCTTAGCTAATGCTTATTCTATAATAATTTATCCATTCACTTCACAAATATATATACTAGGCATCTTGCATGTGCCAGTGTGCAAGACAGTCGCTAGCTCTCCACCAAGCCATTTCCCTTTTCCTCTGGGTGCAGATAGAATACTGTTTTCAGCCTCTGTTGCAGTTAGCTGCAGCCATGTTGACTACATTCTGGCCACTGGGTGGTGAGCAGCAGGGAAATATGCCACAAGATCCTCCCACGTGTGATCCTCCATTTACCTCCCTTATCGTCCAACCACATGCAGAAAATCTAATGAAACAGTCTGAGCTGTGGGAGATAGCAGAGCCACAGGATAGAAGGAGCCTAGGTAATCACATTTGGAGGAGAGGAATGTAAGTGCCGTGAGAACACAGCAGAACACCTTAGGAAAAGCTTTCCAGAAGTTGTGGTATCAGAGACGGACATTGATTTAAGATTTAAATTGGAAGAAAAGAAAGCAGAGTCACCTTAGGCCAAAGAAAAAGCACACATAAAATTTTAGATGTGAAAATCTTAAATTTCAGAAACAACAAGTTGTCTACCGTAGCTGCAGTAACACAGCAAAGCACAGGCAAAGCTTTGAGTCTTAAGAAAAAAATTCTTAAGAAAAGAATTTAGACATTACCCTAAAGGCAGTAGAATCCAGGTAGGAGACTACTGGAAAAGTCCAGGCAAGAGACAATGCAGGACCGATCTGAGCTGCATCAAAAGACATTGATACAAAACACAGATATAAAAGACCATTCAGAAACAATAATGTTCAAGTCGCTATTAGGTGGAAGATGTAAAAAGTTAACATTAACTAATGTAGGGAACACAGAGAAGATACAGATTAGAAGGAAAAAGATGATAAATTTGCTTTTAAATATGTTGAATTTGAGGTCCAAGTTGGAGATGCTATCCAGTGGGCAGTTTGCATTACATATGTAGAACTTAGAAAAAAATTCAAAATTGGAATTATAAATATGGGAGTTGGCAACATAGGGATGGTGTTTCAGCCAGTGGAGTGGATGAGATCTGCCAAGAAAAGAGTGTAGAGTGAGAAGGGAAGAAAGAGAAGATTTCACAGGATATTTGAAAGAGTAGTTAGAGGAGTATAAAAAGCATCACAACAGGAGAGCATCATGAAAACCGAAGGAGGATAGACTTTAAGACCCCCGCCTTGCAGAGGAGGTCAGACCAGCCCCAGTGGGGACAGCAGCTATGCAAACTAGCCATAGAGTAGGGTTACAGAGCCTAGAACAGTGTCAAACACTGGGCACATTCCAAAGATTTGCCAGAAAATGCAAATCTGTCATCAGATTCAAGCAATCCATTCTAGCTGGAAGGCAGAGATGGAGTAACAGCTCACACAGCAAATAAATGCAGACCCTAGGAGGTGGACGATCAAGACTGGACAAAGGAAAAAGGTCCAGGAGTTTTTCAGAGCTCCCGTTTATCAAATTCTGGCCAGAGTGTAGTCAGAATTAACACAAGAGGTGGTCGATTGTTTCCAGGAATGGAAGGCCTGAAGGGTGACTAGAGAATAGCGATTGGGTGTTCGAGCAAGTTTGTTAGTTTTGGAGGCAGATGCCACCTTGCCTGGAGGAAGAAGAGGTCAGTCAGCGAAAGCAGTGACTGAAGACGTCTTCCTCAAGAACGTTAATGGACTTTTGTGTGAAAGTTCTAGTAGCGGGGAGGGTGAACAGGAAAATTCTTAAGGATGTTTTTAGGTTAAAGGTAAAAATCTATTGAAAAAGGAAAATTGGAAGATCGAAAGAGCACGTAATGTAAGGAATTAAGGTAGAAATCAGAGGAGATGGGCCCAGAAGTACCTATGGAGAAGCTAGCTGTGGAAACAATGTCTTGTCTTGCATTATTGTCTTAGTTCATGCTGCTAAAACAAAATTTCTGAGACTGGGAAATTTATAAATACTGGAAATTTATTTCTCATAGTTCCGAACTATGGACTCGGCTGGAAAGTCCAAGATTGAGGTGCCAGTAGATTTGGTGTCTGGTGAGGGCTGCTTTCTTCTCCCAAGGTGATACTTTGTTGCTGTGCCCTCACATGGCACTAATTGAGGGCAAAAAGTGTCCTAGCTAGATCCCTGCAGCCCTTTTATAAGGGTCGTTAAACCCATTCATGAGGCCTCTGTCACGATGACTTACACCTCCTAAAGTTCCCACCTCTTGATACTATACATCACATTGACGATATGAATTTTGGATGACATATTCAGACCATAGCATTTATCTTGCCACCCCTCCTTTTTTTGGTGGGGGGGAGGGAACAGGAGAAAAATAAGGATGAACAATAAGGTATATTGAGGGCATTGTAACTTACGGTCTTTATTCTCTTAGGGAAGTCAGGCTGGGTGATCCACCAGAGAGCTGGAATGTGGAGGGTGCACGGGTTTGAAGAGAGAGTAGAGTTGTAGAATGGGGGCTGCAGAGAAAGAAGACTGTCCCACATATATGAGTAGTTAGATTTTCCCTTAAGGCCCTGCTTGGGGAGCCATATGGAGCTAGAATGTTCTTAGAGGTGATTAGAGCCAAAAGATCTAAAAACAGGAAAATGAGTAAATAAATCAGATATTTCTCCTGGTGGCAACAAAGGAAAGAAAAGGGCATGAGGAATCCAAAAGTGTCAATGAGGAAATGATGGAAAGGACCGACTGACTAGTCTACTCTAAGCTGCTCTGGGCTAAGGTCATAGCCTATCATGGTTCCCACCACAGGTCCTGGCCCACAAAAGGCAGTCAAGAAATGTAGAATAAATGAGTGAACAAATGAAGGAGCGAATGAACAAGCACATGCTTGAAATTCAGGCTGGTGATGGGAGAAACGAAGTGGGAGGACGTTAATAGACTGAAACATTAGGAAGGATTCAAGAAGTAGGAGAGTGTGATGAGGCAGAAGAACAGGTTTTGTGGAAGTGAAAAAGTTTGGGAAGATAAAAAATAGAATCATTTCAAAATTCAGATTTTCAGAGGAGCAGTTCAAAGTTATCTAAACGTCCAAAACATGCCCCTGTAAATGGAATTGGTAAAATGAAATGGGCTGGATGTGGTGGCTGTAATCCCAGCACTTTGGGAGGCCGAGACAGAAGGATCACTTGGGGCTCGGAATTCAAGAGCAGCCTGGACAGCATAGTGAGACCTCCTCTCTACAAAAAATTTTAAAAATTAGCCAGGCATGGTGGCCTGTAGTCCCAGCTACTCGGGAGGCTGAGGCAGGAAGACTCCTTGAGCCCAGGAATTTGAGGCTGCACTGAGCTATGATGGTGCCACTGCACTCTAGCCTGGGCAACAGAGCAAGACCCTGTCTCTAAAAAAAATAAAATAAAAAATGGAATAGAGGTAAGTGTCATTGCGAGTGCAGATAATTAGGTGGCTCCTCAGTAAATATCATGATGTCACTTAAGACGGCAGCAGATGCTGGAGAGAGACTATGAGCCAAGTTCCAAAGTCCTTAAGGATTAAGAAGAAATGACCCAGAGGCAACAGTAGCAAGAACTTGAATCTATCATTGAAATAATAATATGTGTCCTCCTTACCACCCAAAATCCTGTAAGGATCAAATAAAAGAATAATTATATTAATGTCTTTGTTTGGAATTAAGAGATACAAGTGTTCTTCAAAGGAGGAGAGACTGTTAAATGAAAGCTACATAAAATTGTCAAGAAGAAGTTGCAGGGAACCAGGATAATGTGGAGTCCTCTTCAAGAAGCCAAAACACAGGAGCAACCCCCAGAGTATCATGGGGAAGCAGTGCCACTTGGAGTAAAGCTGGGTTTCAAAACAGGGAAACAGGCAAAGAAAACCATTTTAGCTACTACTTAAGTGCCAGATTGCAGGAGCTTTATCTATTAATAATCACGTTGAATTCTTACAGCAACCATGCAAAGTAGGCACCATTATCTTCAAATTACAAATGAGGAAACAGGGACTCTGGCCAAGTAACTTCCCTAAGTTGCACAGATATAAAAGAGTGGTCAGAATTTGAACTCAGCTCGGGCAGACCAAATCCCATTCCCTTTCCACTATAGGACACTACGTTAAACCTTGATGCATTTAGCACTCTACAGGGGAAATGAGGATATAAAGCATTGGAATGATACACAAATGACTAGTAGAAGACGGAGGCAGAAGAGAAAAGATGAGCTGGAGGAGACTGGAGAGCAGGTGAGGGTAGCTCACAAGAGGGATCTGCCTTTACTGATGGATGGGGTTGGGGATGCAGGGAGTTAGGAGGTGGCAGGAAGAGAGCAAACGAAACTAGCTAGCCTTGAATTTCAACTTGGATGTTGATACTCAGTGGTTGTGGTGTCTGTATAAAGTCCGTTACTGTCAGTATGTAGGTTAACTGGCCACTTTTTTTTAATGTTAGATTTTTTATTATTATTATTATTTACATGAACAGTCAAGCAACCATCTTGTCACTTTAACAAGCACCTTTGAGGAATCGATTAAAAATTCCCATCTCAATTTGATCCAGCAATCCCATTACTGGGCATCTACCCAAAAGAGCAAATGATACTGTATAAGAAAGACACCTGCACCCGAATGTTTATAGCAGCACAATTCACAATTGCAAAGATGTGGAAACAACCCAAGTGTCCATCAATACATGAGTGGATTAATAAAATGTGGTATATGTATACCATGGAGTACTATTCAGCTTTTAAGAAACAATGGTGATATAGCACCTCTTGTATACTCCTGGATAGAGCTGGAACGCATTCGACTAAGTGAGGTATCCCAAGAATGGAAAGACAGGCACCACAGGTACTCACCATCAAATAGGTATTAACTGATCAACACATAAGTGCACATATAAGAATAATATCTATTGGATGTTGGGCGGGGGGGGAGGGGGAGAGGGGAGGAGGAAGGAGGGGACGGGCATATGCATACACAAAGAGTGCAATGCGCACCACCCGAAGAATGGACATATTTGAAATTCGGACTCGAGGGGGAGAGGGGGGCAAGGGCAACATATGTAACCTAAACATCTGTACCCCCATAATATGCTGAAATAAAAAAAAATTCCCATCTCAGAGGACTTACATATGTACAGTAACAGCTTGGGTAAATTTACTAATTCATCTAATCAGCCTGCCATATTATTAGCCAATTTCCCTAAATCTTGTTATAATTTACACATTAAAAAGGAAATGTCTTCCAATTATCTTTCTACAAGATTAGAGGAAACATATAACACATCCTTTCAGATGATCAGTCATGACTCTAATGTGTTTTATAGAGGACAGTAGATAAAATCACATTCCTAAAGCATTTAGGTTGTTTCAAAACTGCTCTTTCAAGCATTTTGAGTGTCATTTTTATGATCTTGTTTGTGCCTTTTTTTGTTGTTTTTTTTCGACAAATGCTTTCTTTATGTATAGCACAGAGACATACAACAGTCAGGTTCCAAATGGCTCATCAAAAGTTCTGAGTTAGAGAATTTAGAATAAAGTGAGCTGTTATTTAGGATAAATGCTGTAAAGCAGGATTAGCTTTACCAGCCGGAGATTATGAGAAGTGCAAGGAACCTCGTGTCACCCAAATATGACTGGGCTATTTTGGGCGGCTTCTCCTCTTCTCACTCCTGGCCCATGCGAGAACCCCTAACTGCATTTAGTTGTGCTCCTCAACATGATCCCCGCCCCTTAACAACCTCTCCCAATATTCTAACTCCAAAGGTATTGTTTCTTCACACAGCATACAAAGGAAAATTTCCCCCATTAGACTTCTTTGTCTAGTGACATCTCCCCTCTTCTCTTTCCCCACTTGGCTCTCAAAACCCTCTCTAATTCAGCTCTCTTACATCATCCTTTAGAATGCAGAGAGGAATTAGATTTTTTATTTGCCCTCTAACATAAGGAGTCATTTATACCCAAACACTCATTTTACTGATCAAAAACTATTGACTAAAGAACATTCGGTGTGGCGCAGCTAGGAAGAGAATACAGTTCTTTGTGGACTGCTGCTTTTTTCACCACCACATTCAGTAACCTCTGAAGATCCTTTCAGCTCTAACATTCTATCATTCGCCTGCTCTGTGGTTCACGATGAATTTGGGCACTGATGTATAATGGTCTACATAGAGTTATAACACTGTGAGTGACTTGGGATGGGGGGACTCCATGTCTCTAATTTTT
>NW_012152507.1:2857606-2892477 GCF_000956105.1 Propithecus coquereli | reverse complement strand
TGTTGATTGTTTCCTTTGTAGTACAGAAGTTTTCAGGTTGCTGTGATTCTATTTGTCTACTTTTACTTTTTGTTGCTTGTACCAGACCAATGTAATGGAACTTTTCCCCTGTGTTTAATTTACTGTTTCAGGTCTTATGTTTAAGTTTTTAATCCATTTTGAGTTGATTTTTATATGGTGTGAGATAAGTTTCTAATTTCATTATTCTGCATGTGGATATATCGTTTCCCCAACACTGTTTATTAAAGAGACTACCCCTTCCCCACAGTGTGCTCCTGACATCTTTGTCAAAAATCAATTGATTGTAAATGTATGGATTTGTTTCTGGTTTCTCTATTCTGTTCCATGAGTCTATATGGCTGTTTTATGCCAGGATCATGCTGTTTTGATTACTGTAGCTATGTAATATATTTCACAATCTGGCACGTTCCTGGTTTCTTCCAGCTTTGTTATTTTTGCTAAAGATTGCTTTGGCTATTCAGGGTCTTTTGTGATTCCATGCAAATGTTAGGATCGTTTTTCTATTTCAGTGAAAGTTGTCATTTTTGATAATTTGATAGGGATTGCATTGAATCTCCACGTTGCCTTGGATAGTATGGACATTTTAACAATAATAATTCTTCCGATCCATGAAGGCAGAACATCTTTCTGTTTATTTGTGTCTTCTTCAGTTTCTTTCAGCAGTGTTTTATGGTTTGCAGTATACTGATCTTTTACTTGCCTGATTAAATTTATTCCTAAGTATTTTTTATGGCTGTTGTAAATAAGATTATTTCCTCGATATCTTTTTGGAATAGTTCATCGTTAGTGTATAAAATGCTACTGATGTTTATAAATTGATTTTATATCCTGCAACTTTACTAAATCCATTTATTAGTTCTAACAGTTTTTTGGAGTCTTTAGGGTTTTCTGTATATAATATCATGGGTGCAAATAGAGACAATTTAACTTCTTCCCTTTGGATTTGTATGCCTTTCATTTATTTTGTTTGCCTAACTGCTGTGGTTAGAACTTTCACTACTACGGTGAATAGAAGTGGTGAGAGTAGGCATCCTTGTCTTGTTCTTGATCTTAGAGGAAAGGCTTTCAACTTTTCACTGTGGAGAATAATGTTAGCTGTGGCTTATCATACATGGCCTTTATCGTGTTCACATACATTCCTTCTATACTTAATTTGTTGAGAGTTTTTATACTGAAAGGATGTTGAATTTTGTCAAATGTTTTTTCTGCATCTGCTGAGATGATCATTTGATTTTTGTCCTTCGTTCTGTGAATTTGATGTATCACATATGTTGATTTGTATATGTTAAACTATCGTTACATCCCAGGGATAATTCTTACTTCGGTATTAGGTTTTATATCAGGGCAATGCTGGCCTCATATAATGAGTTTGGAAATATTACCTCCTTTTCAATTTTTTGAAGAGTTTGAGAAAGATTGGTATTCTTTCTTTAAGTATTTGGTAGAATTCAGCAGTGAAGTCATCATCAGGTCCTGGGCTTTCTTTGATGAGAGACTTTTTACTACCGATTCAATTTTCTTACTTCTTATTGGCCAAATCTCTACTTTGATAGAATGATTCTTGACTACTCTGAAATGCCCAGATACAAAGGAGAATTAATGGCCATTCCTAATATCATGTACACATACATAACTAATTACACAAAAACCTGCTTTATTATCTAGTTTTTAGTGAATATGTGAAGCTTGTTAGGCTCATCTCTTTTTTGTTTTCCACTCTAAATTGTTTAATATATGAAACACTGCAATCAATCAAGAATAAACATACTTTTTGTATAGTTCTAAACAGAAATATAAATGTATTTTATATGGTAAATAATTTTTAAAAGTTACTGAAAGGCAGTGACTATAAAGTTGATTCATGCACAGCCTCGTAATGTGTTCAACAGATAGTTTAAAGATGATCGTCCTTTTAGAGATGGAGCTTAATGTGTTTATGTCTTCAGGTCCAGAATTTCTTTCTTTTTTTATAGATGCAAAATGTAAGCATGCCTTCTTTACAATACATCAAACACTGTTTTCTTTCACTGAGTGCAACAGTTTAACAAAGTAACATGCTTGTAAGCAAACATTGCAAATATATTATTAGAACATTTTTCTTTCTCTGTTGGTTCACATTATGCAGGTTTACAAATGCAGCTGTAAAAGGCAAATGTAAGCAAGCTTTTTTTATTGTTGTTGAAAAGAAATGAGTTAGTTTTTATTTATTTCCATAGATTTATGGGGTACAAGTGTTTTTGTTACATGGATGAATTGTATAGTGGTAAAGTCAGGGCTTTTTGGTGTACCCCTTACCCGAATAGCATATATTGTACTAGATAGGTAATTTTTGATCTCGTACCTCCCTCCCACCCTCTGCCTTCTTAGTTTCCAGTGTTCATTATATCACCTTATGTGACCATGTATGCCCATGGTTTAGCTTCTACTTATAAATGAGAATATGCAGTATTTTTCTGTTCGTGAGGTACTTCCCTTAGAATAGTGGTCTCAGTTCCATCCAGGTTGCTGCAAAAGACATTATTTTGTTACTTTTTATGGCTAAGTAGTATTCTGTGGTATTTCTTTATGCACTCATCAGTGGATGGACACTTAGGTTGATTCCATGTCTTTGCAATTGTGAATTGTGCTGTGATAAACATTTGGGTGTAGGAGTCTTTTTGACATAATGACTTCTGTTCTTTTGGGTAGATACCCACCCAGTAGTGGGATTGCTGGATCAAATGGTACGCCTACTTTTTGTTTTTTGAGGGATCTCCATATTGTTTTCCACAGAGGTTGTACTCATTTACATTCCTACCAACAATGTATAAGCATTCCCTTTTCACTATATCCATGCCAACATCTATTATTTTTTGACTTTTTAATAATAGCCATTCGTAAGGTGGTATCTCTCTGTGGTTTTAATTTGCATTTCCTTGATGGTTAGTAATGTTGAATATGTTCTCATATGTTTGTTGGCCACTTCTATCTTTTCTTTTGAAAATGTCTGTTCATGTCTTTTGCCTACTTTTTAATGGGATTATTTGTTTTTTACTTGCTGATTTGTTTGAGGTCCTTGTAGATTCTGGATATTTGTCCTTTGTTGGATATACGGTTTGTGAATATTTTCTCCCACTCTGTAGTTTGCCTATTTATTCTGTCAATTATTTCCTTTGCTATGCAGAACCTTTTTATTTTATTAAGTCCTATTTGTTTATATTTGTTGTTGTATTTGCCTTTGGGGTCTTAATCATATATTTTTTGCCTAGTCCAATGTTCAGAAGAGTTTTTTCCAAGTTTTCTTCTAGAATTTTTATGGTTTCAAGTCTTACATTTAAGTTCTTAATCCATCCTGAGTTAATTTTTCTATATCGTGAGAGATAGGGATCCAGTTTCATTTTTCTGCATACACCTATCCAATTTTCCCAACACCACTTATTGAATAGGGTGTCCTTTCCCCAGTGTATATTTTTGTCTGCTTTGTTGGAGATCAGCTGGTTGTAGGTATGTGGTTTTATTTCTGACTTCTCTATTCTGTTCTATTGATCTATCTGACTACTGTTAGACTAGTACCATGCTATTTGGATTACCATAGCCTTGTAATATAATTTGAAGTTGGGTAATATAGTGCCTCCAGATTTGTTCTTCTTGCTTTGGATTGCTTTGGCTATATGGGCTCTTTTTAGTTTCATCTGAAATTTAAGATTGCTTTTTCTAATTCTGTGAAAAATGAAGTTGTTATTTTGATAGGAATTGCACTGAATCCATAAATCACTTTGGGCAGTATGGGCATTTTAACAATATTGATTCTTCCAATCCATGAACATGGGATGTTTTCCCATTTATGTCATCTATGATTTCATTCTTCAGTGTTTTGTTGCTTTCCTCATAGAGATCTTTTACCTCCTTGGTTAAGTATATTCCTAGGTATTTTTTTTTTCACAGCTATTATAAATGGTATTGAGTACTTGATTTGACTCTTGGCTGTTACTAGTGTATAGAAATACTACTGATTTGTGTACATTAATTTTGTAACCTGACAGTTTACTGAATTTATTTATAAATTATAGTACTCTTTTGGAGGAGTCTTTAAGGTGTTGAATTTCTTGACTCATGTATCAGGTGCTACAGTACTAAATGAGGACGATGGAGTATTATCAAATTACAATATATTTGTATCAGTTAGCTAGTCATTTACCTCATGGAAATTTAGGCTGAGCTCAGCTGGCTAGTTGTTCTGATCTCCGCTGGGCTCCTGCATGTGTCTCTGGTCAGCTGTAAATCAGCTTTAGGTCAAATCTGTTGATTTTGGCTGGGCTCTCTGATGTATTTGGGGCCTCTGTTAGGATAGCTAGCCTGACTTAGTTCTGGTCCCTGTGGACTCATCCCTTAGCTACATAACCAGGGCTAGTTTATGTGTTAGAGAAAAGGGTCACAAGAGAGAAAAGCCTGCAAAGTTTCTTAAGTGCTAGGCCGGGTACTAGCACACTATCTTTTCAGCCACATTCTATTCATCAAAACAAATCACAAAGTGATCCCCAATTAAAAGGGTGAGGAGATGGACTGCAACTCTTGAAGAGATCTGCAAAATTGCCTTGGTAACAGCATGGATAAGGGGGTGTGGCAATCATGGCTATTAGATGTGCCTTGGCTTCACTGAAAAAGTGTTTCACTAGTTATTAATTAACTAAATAAATACAAATGACCCTACTACCAAAGAGTTATCATAATTAACCAGGTAAACCAGACTAATTGAATTCTTCACTCCTATTAAGTTCTATTGTACAAACACAACCGAGAGTTGAAATCTTAGAGAAAAATGTAACTGGTCCTTTCGATTCCCATTCCTTATACTTTGGGCAGTTGGGAATTTCTCAGTAACCTGTGGGGTGGCTTTGTGCTTTCCTGAAGGCAATGCACAGAAAGTAGCAGCAGTGTTTGATACGATATGAATTTGGCTCTAGAAAGCTCTACTTGGACAACCTCACAGGAACTTGCTTATCCTCCTTCTGGAGGGTGGTCCAATTATCTTTATCAACTAGAGGTTGAAAGACTTAAAGTACATTCAAAAATACTTCAGTGTAACAGATAATAGAATCACTGGTTATATACTCTGTAGTTTATGTCCTAAATACTGCTTAAAACCAGCATTTTATTAAGTGCTCCATGATAAGTAGTTTGTTCAGATTAAGCATTTGAATTATTTTCATTCTCATTCATATGATCAGCAAGATAAAACTTGAACTCAATTTTTAAAAATCTGTTTCTGTACCATATAGTTTTATTCATCCTGTTCATGCCTTACAGCAATGTTCAACTGGTAATGCAACATTTTAAAGAATAAAATTCTATTTATGACAAATATCTATTTACCTGCTATTTGAAAAGGCTGCACTGCTTTTATTTTTTGCACAAAAATGTGAAGTGTACTTTTCTAAGTAGCTTGTTGTATGTCTTTGTCACTTTTGAAATCTTATTCTATGGAGTTTTTTAGTTTATTCGTTTGTTTTATATTCTTTTTTAAATTCAGATTTCAATCTAATGATTTTGATTGGACAGATTTCTTTCCTAAATGCTCAGATGTGAGGTAATACGGTGAACTTTATTTGACTTTTTTGATGGAAACTGAATTATAAATCAAGAATGAAGAATACCTGTTTGTTGGAGCATTAATTAACATCTCACTCATTTGTCTAGTTGTCTTAATAATTAAATGCCATTTAATTTAAGAAGTTTGCAAAACTGGCTACTGATTTATGAAGTTATGAATATATTAAACTCTTTTACCTTTAATAAAGAGAGAAATACACTGTATTTATTACATAGCTAGACTTTGATTACTTTTGCTTTATTTGAAAATAGCTGCACCCTGTCAGATATGTAATATTACACAAGAAAGAAACAATAAAAAATCAAGTAGAAAACAAAACCCAGACTCAAGATCTGAATATTTATGTATGTAGGTAACTACAATTCAGCTTTTAAAAGACAGTTTAATTTTCTTTATCTCTCTATATACAGTATATTTTAAGTGAAAGGCAAGAAATTGATTTCAAAGTAATAATTTTTTCAATTAAATGTAGCACTTGAAATTAATTTTTAATGTAAGAAACACTAGTTTTCATTATTATAAATTATTTTAGAAAGAAGAGTCTCAGAATCAAAATTAGAACTTTCCAAGAATTGTTATAAATCTCAAACTAAAGTGATGTGGGGAACTCTTGAGCTCAACATAACCACTTTCTCTTTTTTTCAAATTGGAAAACTGGGTCTACTTCCATCAAAAACTTTTGGAAGTTGGGGGCAGGGAGGTGTGAAAGCATTGGAGGGATATGAAGAAAGGAGGTGTTAGAAATGGTAATTTAATGTAAACATAGATAATTCAAAAAAACTAATTACTTCACTTTACAAATAATGGGGTTCACACTTTGAATTCTGTGGAAGGTTTTTTATTTTGACTTCAGGGCAATAGAAATGATTAACTATAGAGATAAAAATAATGTCTCACTCCAAATCTCAGTAGCCATCCCTCATAATTTAATTAAAACCTCTTATTGACAAGATAGCATTATTTGATATGTAATTTTAAAGTCATTAATATATTTATGATATTGTGCATTTTACTCATTAAAGTTAATTTTTTTTGTTTTTATGGTATGACAATCTCTTAAAGAACACAACTTCAAGTCAACATAAAATATGCAAATTTTTATATGTGAGCGATAAGATAAGCCAACTAAACAATCACGGTGACTTTGAACTCTTCATCCCCAAGATGCACTGGGTGCATTTTTTATAAACTGAAATAATAAATAATAGATTGGGTCTAAAAGTCATTTGTGTTTTTGCTGAGCCATCTACTCCCAAAATATCCGGATTCTGAGTCTCTAATACATTGTACTATGAATTTTATTCTGATCTCAAACTTCTGATTCTCAAACTCTCTTCTGTGTGTAGGCAAAGGCAAGACTTTGGTAATTTTGTGTTCCTTTTAAAGTTTTTGTCTTTTCTTCTCGTGAACTAAAATAGTTCCCTCTTCATTTAGAATACACGAAGAGTAGGAGATTGGAGATGATGTGACATTCCTCTCCATCCATTCCAGGTGGTCAAACACTCTAATTTATGAAAATATGAAGTTTTCATTCAAAAGAAGTAATTCTTTAATTCTTATCTAAATTCTGTAAGAAAAAAAAAAACATTTTAGAAAGGCACAGGCAGCCGTCTGCCTTCCCATCTTATTCCCAGTGGGCCATTTTCTCAGCCAGCAAGCGGTGCTATAATTTGCTACAGTGATAAGGCAGGCAGGCAGCAGGGCATTCTTTGGACTTTGCCTGATTGGGAAACTGGCAAATTTCCTTTTGCTTTCTGATGCTATGATGGAAATATACAGAGATGTTAATCATCCTACTAGTGTTTAAGATTTGCGTTCTTATACATCACACTTCAAGAAATTCAGAATAGTATGAAAGAATGAGTGTTCTGTGACTCAATGAATCATTGATTCTGGGATCCAGCTGAAGTTTCCAACTCTGACCTTCACTTACTGTGTGATCTTAGACAACCTCAAAGTTCTGTCTATACCCATTCATGTGGCACTGATTACATACTAACTTTTATTTTTTTTTTTTTTGCTTTTTATATGTCTACATATTATCTTTGCAAACATATGGTCAGCCTTAGATAATTAAGGACTCCATATGCAATTCATATATATCTGTGTTTCCTATTCTGTATGACCTACAATATGTGTTGATTTTTGAAGCCAATTGAATAGTTTTTTTACAAGTCAATACTATTAAAATTTTATCCTGGTAGAAAGGCTATTAATTCTTGGACCCATTGTAAATAAGTCCCAGTTCCACTCTCTTCACTTCCAAGTAGACCCACTGGATGTGTTTAATTTGCAATAGAAAGTGGAAGACTGCTTAGGATACAGTTTCCAAAAATGTGTTTCTCTGTCAGATGTTAATAGATGTTATTTTTAGGGTTCCATAGTCGAATGAGTTTGTGAAATGGAAGATTAAAATTAATTAAAACAGGTTTTCTAATGGAAAGACTGCTCAGGAAATTTAATATGCTAATGAGCAATTATAAATCCCTGAGAGAGTGATAAAGTGGTTTCCTACCTATTTGACCATAAAAACCATGATTTTGGGGAGCCGTTCATGTGACTAGTTTTCTGCAGAATACTCTTTGTGAAATCCTGATCTTGAAAGTGACAAAAAAGAATGTTAAGTAAATACATATGGCAACGAGTAAGAAGAGAGATCAGAGATGGTAAAAGCAATATTTGGAATCAAAAGGTAGCATCAGCACGAACACCTAGGTTATGCTGCAGTGACAAATAACCCCGATGTGTTAGTGATTTGCAAAATAAAATGTCTGCTTTTCATTCATGCCTCATGCTGCTCACAGGACGGCTGAGTGCACTGACCCACATTATCTTCCTTGAGAAATGCAGCTGGAAGAGCTTCTGCCATCTAGAATGTCACAGACCACTGTGGTAGGGGGAAGGAAATTTGTAGAATTACATTCGGACTATTAAGCTCTTCTACCCATTGGCCAAAGCAAGTTCATGGCCATATCTAACGTAAAAGATACGGGAACGTATAATGCTATCATATGCCTAGGAGAATAACAGAATATTGGTGTAAATGTTCCCAGTGACTACATAGAGGCTGAGGAGAGCTGCTTTGCCAAGGTCATGCATCTTCCCATTATCCAGTGACTCATTATTGCAGGGGTATAAAGGTCAGGGCCCTCACCCCAACCCGGGACAATTCTGGGGGGCAAGTTCAGTTTCAGAGGCCTTCAGAGGAGTTGATTGAGGTCTTTGTTAAGACTGCATCATGGTCTAAACTCTCCCTCTGCCCAGCCCTCCTTCCTTCCCTTTCCTTCCACAGGATGTTGTTCCCAAAAGAACCTCCTAATCAGTAATCTCTATCTCAGAACCTGCTTTTTGGGGAACCTAATCTGCTATACTATCATCATGTGTCTTTGTATGATATAAAATGTTGTTTTGTGTGTTTTTAAACTTTATATAGATGGTATCATGCTGTACACACTCTACAATTTGCTTTTTTCCCTTCAAATTATATTTTTGAGGTATATTCCTATTGATTCACATAGCTCTAATTAGTATATTTTAACAGATTTTTGGAAAATACCACAAGTTATTTATTTATTCCCCTGTTAACAAGAGTTTGAGTTTTTCTCAATGTTTTCAATTACAATTTTGCTAAGATACTTTGTACATATCTACTTGTTCACATATAGAAAGAAGAACTTTATAACATAGATACACACCTGAAAGAACTGCAATATAATTGGGGATGTACATTCTCAATTTTATTAGCTGTTGTAGTTCCCTGAATGCTACTAGAGCAGATCATAAATGGCCATTTATTTTTCCTTTCCTGTGAATTGCCTATTCACATCCATGCCCAATTTTTCTATTGAATTCTTATCTTTTTCTTATTGAGCTTAAAAAATGTATATTCCTGATACCATTCTTTGTCAGATACATGGTTTGAACGACCTTCTTCAAGTCTGTGACTTGCCTTTCAACTTTCTTTATGATGTCTGTTTTTAAAAAATAAGCCTCAAATTTTAATGCAGTAAAATTTATTCATCTTTTTTTATGGTTTATACGTTTTCTGTGTTGTTTAGAAAATTTTTCCCTATCCCAAGCCTTAATAATATTCTGTATTTTCCTTGAAGGTAGTTTTTGCTTTTTACATTTGAATTATTAATCCCCCTAGAATTTATTTTTTGTATATGATATAATGGATATACTTTTTTTCATATAGTCAGCCAATTGTTCCAGCACCATTTTTTCCAACCTGATATCCCACACTAATTTGTAATGTCACTTCTGTAGATATATAAATGTGTATTGGACTTTCTATTCTCTTTAGTCTATTTATTTGTATATCCCTGCAATAACATCACTCTTAATTAATATGGCTTTACAATAAATCTTGATATCTTCAAAGCCAAGTCCCTTTTTGTTTATTCTTCTTTAAAATTACCTTAGCTATTCTCAACTTTTTGTTCCAAGTGAATTTTAGAATCAGCCTGTTAATTTCTACTAAAGAAAATTCTCTTGTTGGGATTTTGATTGAAATTGCAACAGATTTTTATATATGAATTTGAGGATAATTGATCTTCATGATACTGAATATTTATTTATCAAAATGGTATATCTCTAGAGATATTCTATTTTGCCATATACTTGCCCAAGTCCCACTTTTTCAATGTTGTGATACGCCCAAGGGAGTGTGGAAATGAAGAAGCAGATCATGCATACACATTGCTCCCATGTTTTCCCTTTCAGTATAAATAGATTAAATTTGGCGCAAACATGATTTGAAATAAGTACAGTGCTTTAAGAATGACTGATGCCACACTGAAGGCGCTAAGCAGTAGCATTTGAAACTATCTGAAAGGCTGAGAAATTCAACAAAGGAAGTACAGTTATCAGATTCAAGGGAGTTATAAAAAGGTCTGAAATATTATGTGGGAAAGACAAAGAAGAAAGACTGTTCTTCACTACTGGAGTCATAAAGTTTGGCAGATCGACATTCATTCATTCATTCATTCAATAAATATTCATGGAGTACTCACGATTTTCCAGGCAATGTTTTGGCATTGGGGGAAGAGTAGGAAAGAAAACAAAGCTCTGCCCTTTGTGAATTCATTTAGGAAGGGATTTATCAATCACTTAGTAAATACTGAACACCCACTGTATAAAAACTACAAATCACTGTTTCAGTCCTCAAGCTGCTTATGAGAAGATTAACCATCATAAACGCACCAAGAGAGCAATAATAAATGTCATGTGGCATAGTACAAACTATAAATACAACTAAAGTTCTGACAAGAAAGATTAATTGGAGGTTGATGGAGGGTCAGAATAGGTTTCCTGGAGGAACTCTGTCTTGTGCTGGTATTTGAGAACAAGCAGAATTTGGTAGGTAGAGAGGAAAGTGGAGAGTGTATTAGGTGAGAACAGTGACATCCAAAAAGACACTGAGATGATAATTTCCATGTGATGTGAGTAGACAGAGAGGAACTCCTGGAAAAGAGAACCATGCTGGGTAAAGGAGATGAGGTTAGATACACTGAATGAAGCCAGATGATAGAGGAGTTTGGCCACCAGCGAAGGAGTTCAACACTGCGGCAGAGAGCAATTACAGGCCCTCCTCTACCCCTCTCCTCTTTCTCCTTCTCCTTTTCCTTCTTCTTCTATAGAGCTGGGAACTGACCTGATAAAACCAAAGTTGTAAGAATTTTCAGCCCAACATTGTTACAGAGAAGGCATTGGAAAATAAAGAGACGAGAGCTGGAAACGGTTACTTGGAGCTTCACACAATGTGAGAGATTCTGAGGCAGAAGAGACAACGTGGTCTCTGCTTCATGGAACTTACCATCAGCATGGGAAGGCAAGACTAATGTGTCCAATACTAAACTTATAAGCACGTTTAACTGAGATGTTTGTTGAATCCTTCTGCTCCTTGTCTTGAACCCCCCAATCCAGACCTGGTTAAGTCTCAAAACCTACCTCATGCCTTCTGCAAATGCCCACAGGCTTGGATGGTTCATGGCCACTCTTCGTGGCCACTACAGTGCCTGCGTCCATATGTGCTGCCTCTGTTTTCCCCCTTGACAAGCTATGCTCAAAACTCTATCCCTTCGTCAATTTTCATAAAATATACATGCCCTCCAAGCATTTTATGAGTTTGTTTTAATTTCCTGAAGAACTGGGGACATGGAGAATGATCACATTGGGCTATGCACAAACTCCCCTGCGCACTGTTCCATTCCCCTGCTTCCTCCCAGACTTGCATCCCTGGTCCTCATTTCTCCTTTTTGGATGGCTTGCAAAAGCCTCCTATCTTGCTCTCTTTTTTATGCAGGCCAGTTCAATTGTCCTCCCCTCCCCCTCCCCCATACCTAAACAAATCAAGGTGCTAACAAACAGAAGGGAAGATATAATTTTTTAAAGGCAGTTAAGTTTGTAAGCAAATAAGCCAAAAAATTCTCTTTCATGCATAACACATAAGAAAATAAAACAAAGCAGAAAGATAAATATGTTTCAGAGAATGTGGAAAAACTAGGAATACAAGAGCTACAGTAGTTCAGAGACAGAAAAGATCAATCAAGGAGGGTTTTAATAGAGAAGATCATGTTGAACTAGACCCTGAAGAAAGGCTAGAATTAGTTTTATGGAAAGAGGAGGCAGGAGGTCATTCAAGGTAAGGAAATAACTTCAGGAAAACCACAGAGGAAAAAATAAGGCTGGCAACTGGGAGAAGGTAACTCTCAACTGAGAATTTAGAAGCAAGATAAGGCTGACTGGGTGCTAGAAATGCCAGATTGCCAGACTCAAGAGTTTGGACTTCATCCAATAAGAACCTAAGGAAGCTCTAACAAATATGCTTTGGAAGTCAGGGAAGGAGAGCAACTTTGGGAGTGGTCTCAGAAACAAGAACCAGGGGTCCAAATATCATTATAATTCTCTGTTTCTGATCTCTGCTTCTTTGTGTAGGTTGGCTTCAATTTCTTCTCCTAAAAATTTGTTTTCTTTACCCAGGGACTGGAGTGATTTAGCAGATTTCTTGCTCACTGTCCCTAGGGAAAAAGCTCTTACCTCTTGCTTCAGCTCTAAAAATCCAAGAGAAGGGTTCTATTTGGCTGGCTTGACTCAAGTGCCCATGCGTAGAACCATCACTGTGATCAGGAAGGTTAGGTCATGGAAGAAGATGGCAGCTCCTAATGGATCACATAACGAAGCATGACCAGACTTGGGAAAGGGAGAAAATAAGAGTAAAGGGGGATGAGACTCCTTATTTTCTCTCTTCTCCAAATCTATACATCACCACTGGGGGAAGAGTTGTGAGTAAGAAAGCAGCCACAGTTTGTGTGTAAGTTTGGACCCACTGATATAGTTTATGTAAGGAAATTTTATTTATTTTTCAGCAAGCATTTATTGACAACCTACAATTTTTAAGTTTCTATTATATCTTCCTGATTTTTTCCCTCACTTTCTTCTGATTTAAGTCATTAGTCAATATTTTGTGTATTGTTTTAAGCCACCTTAAATTCTTTTGGGGAACAATAGAAAAGATTAAAATCAGCTGCTTAACAGCTGTTGTGAACCAATTATTATGTTAAGATATAGTTCCTGTTTTTAAGCAGCTCTGAGCCTAGGAGTAAAGATACTATGTGCACAAATATCTACTACAATGGAGAGAAAATGATGAATGCCATTAAGGATACAGGTATAGATAAAATTCTGTGAGTTCAGAGTTTATCTTGCTATAGGAAATAATATCATTGAACCAATATTTTAGAGTACAATAGAATAGAACAGACGAAATTAAGACCTGAAGATACAGCAATGAAAGGCTTTCTATACAGGCGAGCAGCTTGAGCCAATAGCGTGGAAGTAACATTTTATATCTGACAGGATGAACCTGCCACTAAAAGGGGAGTGGGCCCAGAGAAATGGAACCCTTCCATATCTCCACCAGGGTAGTGAGATAGCCTTGGGAAGGTGATGAAGAGATACTTCTAAAATTTTTATACAAAAATTTATGGGACATTGTGACAGTGTAATAGAGGAGCAACTAAGATGGAGAAACAAAAGAAACTGCAAGATTTTGAGGGTGAAGGAGCAGGGGAGTTAGTGGTGTCCTGGGGCAGATTTATATTACATAGGAAAGACCATCCTCACAATGAGAAGTGATCACTGCCCATTTCTAGAGGCTTCAAATTCTAATCCTGATTCCATGAGAGATGTGGGGAGAGGAGGAGAGCATCTTCCTTTCCTCCCACCCTAACCCTTGCCGGGGTTGGTGGTGACTCTGTGTGGTCTGTGGAAACCACAAGTCATGAAGTCATAAAACCACTCATGCATGGTGTCACTGAGAGGCCCTTACCCCTCAAAGATCCAGATAAGAGTATTCAAACCCATAATCCACTCATCATGGAGAGTTGAAGATTTTGTGCAATCCATGGTGGTTGAGGTTGGTTCCAAGATGCCATTTCCTCTGAATTAAGTAAAACTTCCCATGCAGGCCCCTGTTCCATACCATGTCAGCCCAGGTGGGGGACTCATTCCCCTTTCTTGATGGCTACAGGTTGACTGTTCAAGCATGGTGTCGGTGCTTACAGCAGACTTTCCTGAAGATTCGAGAAGTGGAAGGGGGAAGGGGGTTTATATAACAAAAAACAGCTTCAAATGGGATTTTAGACACATCTGTTTTTTAAAAGCCTCAACCATTCCATGACTAAAAACTTTTTCAGAGGCCACTTCACTTAATGCGGGGCCCAGCCTTGCTCGAACTCCTATTCCATATTTCCTTTTCACTTCTTCCATTCAGAACTTCCACCCAAAACTTTCAAACTCTTCACATTCTGTTATAAACATCAGTGTTTTTCAATCAAGGGTGATTTTGCTCCTTGCTTCCCTTACTCAAAGGGGTGATGTGACAATGTCTGGGGACATTTTTAGTCATCATAACTTTGGGGGGATTACCACAGGCATCCAGTGAGTTGAAGCTTGAGATGTCACTAAACACCCTGCAATGACAGGACAGCAACAAAGAACTATCCCCCCCCACAACAAAGAACTATCTGATCCAAATGTGAAGAGAGGCAAGGTTAAGAAACCATGATATAGGGCAAGTCAGCTCTCTACATGCTCCATACTCCCAGATATGTGAACTTTCCCCTGTTTATCTGTTTTCAACCTCTGGGGCATTCACTCCATTAAACCAAAGGGGTTTCCTGTCATGGCACACAAGAGCAGCTGAGACCCCCAAATGTCATTTACCATAAGCTACCCTTCTTAGAAAAAGTTGTGGTTTTAAATAGCATATTTCCTCAATACATATAGAATAAAGTTCTCATCCACACTCAATTATACTTACTCTGCCAGGAAGAGAAAGAGAGAAAGAGAAGAATGTAAATAGTGTGGGTGATTCTGTCCCACGTTCCACTAAAGCATATGCCCCAGAGGAGCGCAAGAAGGGAGATGTGAATCTGATGTTCCTTCGGTTGGTCTCAGTTCCTGAATTGCTCTCATAGTATGAGCATCACACCATGCCGAGTGTGATTCAAGTGTTTAAAGATACATTTTTTTTTCTTGTACAACATGGCCCCTAAATGCAAGCCAACTACTTCATCAGGTGTTTAGCTGAGAAAACAGCAATCTGTTCCAATGCTGGAGGAAAAACTGGCTGAGTTGGATGGTATAACAGCTTCAAATGTGATGCATAAAAACGGCCATGTATATTACACTTTAAGGGTGAATGAAGGAATTTTTTTTCTAGTGTATTTCTGACTTTATATGATTTTGCATCTTGCTCAGTGATTTTAGAATCAAACTCTACATAAAATGCAACTCCATATTAGGAGGAGGAAGACCTGGGGGAGTTAGTGAGAACTAGAGGTATTAGGCTAGAGCCTTGAGAGATATTACAGGTTGGGTGATGAGAAGAAAGAGAAAAGAAAATAAGGAATGGTGAGCAATAGTCAGAAAGGCAAAATGGACTGAGGGCACATTGCTACTCTTCAATTTTCAGGCATATCTATTTGATAATTGAAAGGAAAAGTTTACTAATTTTATAAAAGGAAAGCTGTGCCACAGAGAGCTTAGTTGGTTACAATATTAATCTTTCAAAAATATGACTGCGCAATGTAGGATCAAGGTTTGAGACTTACCACGTAATACCTGTTGAATTGTCAACTCTTTTCTTGCGTGCCTGATGTAAAATTTTGGCAGCTAACCATATTTGCCTGTTAATTTAATAAGCAAAATGTTAGCTTGTTTTTTTTCTCATTTAAAAAACCATCAAGTATATGCCATAAATTCTAAACAATTTGTTTAAATATTAAACAGCAAGTGACAATGGCAGATTTTGCAGGTGTGCCTTTGAAGTCTGTGTTTATATTGTGTCTGCAAGTGGCTTTGTGTATGCGTGTGTACACAGAGAGTTTGAAAAATGAGTGGTCTCTAGCTGTCTCTAACTTTGCTAGCACCCATTCTGACAGTGGCCCACCCTAAATAACTTGAGATGGAGGCTCTTCTTATTGCTAAAATAGTATTATAGGTTGGGATTCTTCTCTTTCTTTTCCTGGCAGAGTAAGTACAACTGAGTATAGATGAGAACTCTATTCTATATGTATTGAAGAAATGTGCTATATTTAAAACCACAACTTTTTCTAAGAAGCGTAGCTTGTGTTAAAGGAAATTTGGGGATCTCAGCTGCTCCTGTGTGCCGTAAGATAGGGAAAAAGAAAATTAACTCATAAATGTTTCATAGGTCAAAAATTTTATGTGAGGTTTTGAAAGATAAATGCTAGAGTAATCATTTTAGAAATTCCCATTTTAATTAAATACAATATTTTCAAAATTGTGCTATGTTGCATAGCATAGGCTTTTTAACTCGGGAACTTTCTGAATAATGCACTACATAAAGGGGAAATTGTTCTCTACTAAGTACTATTTTCAACACATAAAATGTTAAAATGATTTTCTTTCATTTGGGCATGAATTAAGTATATGTATACTTTTTGGGGACCAAATTGGTACCCTTTGTCGTCAAGACTTTAGTTCCATGCTCCTATGAAGCCAAATTTCTGAAAAGTAGTTGAGAATGTAGAATCACAGAAATTAAATACTGGATTAGATATATCAGGAAGAGTATGGGGATGGAAGTTTACCTAATGGGTTTAGTTGACTTATCCAATAATGCTATTAGAAAGAAACCCCAAAATCTTATGTGGTGCACACAATAAAGATTTCTCACTCACATCTCCATCCAATGCAATTCAGGCAACTCTCCTTGATAGCTTTCCTCCAAGAGGTGACTCAGAATGTAATCCCCATCCAGACTATGATGCTACCATCTTAAACTTGAGGCATCCCAGACATTCATGACAAGGGAAAAGACAGCTTGGATAATCACTCAGAGATTTTACGACCCATCCAGGAAGTGGAATATATCACTTCTGCCAATACACCAGGATCCAGACGTAGTCATATGGACTTAACCTAAATGCAACAAAAGGTAGGATATGTAGCCATTTCTGTGTGCCCACAAAGAGGAAAATGAAATAAATCTGATGAACCCATAGCATTGTCTATGCCATACTATCTAAGAGAATTTACTAATTCAAATAGCAAAATAGCCCCATAAATATTATCTAAAGGCTGAAGTCAAGTTCATGCCATGGAACACTGGGTTACAACAAGGAGGAATGGAATTGTACTACGAGAGAGGTATGTTTTGCAATGGGTGACTTGCAATATCAGAAGTGTATATACCTGAATGTTAGTGAGAGGAAGCCAGGTAGACAGCCCTGAATATCAAATAACCCAGTGAGGGAAATACAAAAAAAAAAAGGAAATTATGAATAAGGTTAGATGCCAAGTGGATGGAGAGTAGGAAAGAATATGGGTAGAGGAATGAGTAGGAGCAAATGGTTTAGGATTAAGGGTATGTAAAAATATCATAGCAAACATTTGTTGTTAACTATAAACAAGCCATTATATAGGTTGTTAATTTCCATAATAACCTTAAGAGATAAATTGTACTATTTCATTTTACAGATGAAGAAACTGAGGAACAGAGTTTAAGTAATTTGTCCATAGTCACAAAGCTACCCAGTGGCAGAACTGGGAACCAAACCCAGGCCAAGTTTGGTTCCAAGGTCTATACTTTTAACCTTTATACTTTACTGCCACTATAAAAGACAAACACTGCTGAATTTCTTCTTTTATATGTTACCTGGTATATGACATAGAGGCAACTTTTCAAAAAACACGAAAGGCTAAATGTCAAAGTTCCAATGTTCTTTACTTCCCACTGATGTATCAGGCCGTATTGGTCTTTTCTTTCTTCCTGATCTCATTTCCTCTGTGCAAAGTAATTATTTAAAAGGCTAAACCAAACTGATAGATACCTTACTCCATTACCTTCCTCGCAGACCCCTGCCCTTGCCACTCCAGGCCAAGGAAATTCTACTTCTAAATTCCTCCAGAGTAGTTCATAACTTCCTTTGCGATCTATCTCAACACTTAGCAATCTGAAAGTAAAGTCGATATGTTGCATCTGGAATGCATGGGAAATCTGGAATTCTTCATTAGAATTCCAGGAAGGCCAGTAAATCCTGGATGGCATATGAACCAAGACAGGTAAAATGGAAGCTTCCTGCAGACCCTCCACACTTATCTCAAAGTGTGTACACTTGGACAAATAAACCCGGGTGTTGTCTCTGTCTCCTTTTTATCTATTCCAAAGGTAGAATTTTTGCAGCCTGAAGAAGAAACTAATAGTTTTTCCTTAGGAAACCTTCTTCCTTGGCCTTTTGTGGTCTGAATATCTTTCAAGAACATTCTGAATAATTCCCTGAGGGCAAAGGTAATATTGATAATGTTTAATGACCTGTACGGTGGCTCTGACCAATCAGGTGTGGGTGTGGGCAATTGGAATGGACACTGGATGTAAGCAAAGAGTCCAAGCGGTCCGGCTACTCTCCTACGTATCAGTGCACCCCTAACCTTGTGCTATGGTGTTATGGCAGGCACACTGAAGGACTGGCATCTACACATTCTCCCCTGTGCTAGCATGCACACGGAGACCCACCTACTAGCTCTCTCCCCGTGACAGGCGTAGATTAAGATCTGTGCTTTTTTGGTTTTCTATGGAACAGTATTACTTGCATTTCAAATTCTGCTGATTAATCTCACATAGCTGAAATTCTTGTTATATTTCAATTATTATTTTTTCAGATTGGTTTGTATTAGATATGTTTCTTCTCATTTTAAAAAAATCATTAATTGAATCTAGCTTGTTCTGCAAACTTGCCATGTGGCTCAGTGGAAAGATTAGCTCATCTTCCCTGGAATATTTAGGTACCTGATTCCACTATCTCTGTTTCTTGCAAAAGACAGCCTCCTGGATTTTAAGAGGGTAAATCCACAGCCCAGTGTCTGCAATCTGGTCACTGAATGCAGCCTGCCTTCCACTCATCATTTCTCATACTTCTCCTTAGATCCTTGTTCCACAGTACAAGCCCATTTGCTCAGTGGAGCTGGTTAGCACTTACGTCAAATACCACTAATTGTCTCCCTACATACTCTTGCCTTCTTCTTTTTGGGAGTAGAACTCTAGTTTTATCAGGGCACATCGTCATGCAACCTGTCTTGAAGTTTGCTCTGGCTAAAGCAATGTAAGCAAAAGTGATATATGTGAATTACCTGGTCACAGTTTTTGTTTTTGAATAGAAAGTCATGGCCATGCTGCTGTTGATACAGCCTCCACCACACAGGTAAAGACAACACTCTATGTTATGGCAGAACAACAAGGAACACAGGTTCCTAAAGACCTCATGCAGAGAACCACCTGCCCACTCCAGACCACATTTATTTTTTTCAACTTTATGTGACATGGAATTAAACTTCTTTCCTATTTGAGCCTCTGTACTTTGAAGGCATCTCTTTGTGCAGGTGCTCCATCCATATCTGACCAATACATCAGTATATATGAAATACTTCAAGATAATTTCTAGGTTAAAGATCAAAGTATTGCCAAATAAAGTGAGCAGTTAAACTCGATGAATTCCTAAGCCCTGTCCAATTTGGACTGAACACTTTTTTCTAAGATGAGAGCCAAAATACTTAGCAATTCATACAACTTAGGCTGACCAACAAGAATAGTTCTGGTAATAACTTAAGATTAGCATGCAATGATCTGTATCAAGTCTGCTTTTGTTTGGTTAAAGGTTGTTGGGATTTATTTGGGCAAGGAGGAAGGAGGTTCGGAAGTTGCCCCATTAGGGGTTGCCTTTGGATTGTTTTGACTTCACTTCCTTTTTTTCCAGGGCCTTTTGTTCCTTTGGTTGGTTCTTTTTCTTTTTCTTGCGTTCTTTTTCTTTCTTGTTTTCCCAAGAACAGTTGATTTTTAAATTCTTGCCCTCAATTAAAACCATGAGCTGGATTACCAACCTAGCATTTCCTCTCTGAGTGTTGTTTGGACCTGGATGCCTGGAGGCCACCCAGTTTTGGACATGTCAAGAACTGATTCCCTTTTCTCCAGATCTGGGGCAGAAAGTGACTGCAATACTTAGGGCTTAAAACAATGGCCATAAACTCCCAGGTGATAAAAGCCGTATCTCCCATAGTTTTTGCTCTCTTCCTCTTCATCAGTAACCCCTACCAAGAAATGGGAACGTATCATACTCATGAGTATTTTTAGTCTTCTGTAGCAAGTATGACAAAATGTTCACACCCAGTAATATGAGGGTGGTGACTTCTTTGGAGCCTGGGGGGTTTTAAAATTTTTTTGGTTTGCTTGAGATATTTTATGAAACATTTATAAACTTACTAAATATTTTATGCTTAATAATATTTGTAATTAAGTAATCCTATAACAATATTTAAAAGAAGCAGTCAAAAACTCTTAAGCAATTTTCACAATTGCAAAAAATACAATGAACTCAACTGGCTACTTGATTTATTATTAGATTATTTTTAGGATGTCCCTATCTACCAGGTTGGGAAATCTAATTTTTTCATGTCAGTCTTCCTTTCAAAAACTGTTAATGATGTTTGTCTTTCTTTCTGAACTGTTTCCACATTCTATGCATTATCTATGGATACTGCTCCAACCAGAGTCTACTGCTAAGTATAACATCAAGTTCCTCCCAAGTGGAGTATTCTACATTCCCCTTTTTATTTTGCTTACTCCAGGTCAAGTTTGATGGTAAGTAACACTAGTAATGTAGCTTTATTTTATTCTGTTGAATTCCCTTGATTATTCATCAGGTCCATCTCTACAAAAACAGTAATTTCATCTCTCTTGTTTGAATTTCATTTTTCGCCTTCTTTTTTCTTTTCTTTTTCTTTCTTTCTTTTTTTTTTTTTTTTTTTTTTTGGAGACAAAGTCTTGCTCTGTCACCTGGGCTAGAGTATAGTTCTGTCATTATAGCTCACTGCGACCTCACACTCCTGGGCTCAAGCGATCCTCCTACCTCAGCCTCCCAAGTAGCTGGGACTATAGTCACATACCACCTCGCCCAGCTAATTTTTCTATTATTATGTAGAGATGAGTTCTCCCTCTTGCTCAGGCTAGTCTCCAACTCCTGGGCTCAAGCAATCCTCCCACCTCAGCCTCTCAAAGTGCTAGAATTTCAGGCATGAGCTACCATGTCCAGCCACATTTTTCACCTTCTTCGAGAAGTAAGATCCTACAATGTCAACATTGTTTTCTAATAAAGGGATAAAATTGTTAGAGAAGCAAACAGGAGGTTTGAGTACCTGAGAAAAATACTGGAAATCCTCTCACACAATAATCAGTAAAAAACTAGTAATGTTCAGTTTTGCAAGATGAAAAGAGTTCTAGAGATGAATGGTGATGATGGTTGCACAGCAATAGGAATGTACTTAATACCATTGAGCTGTACACTTAAAAGTGGTAAACGTGGTAAATTTTATGTTATGTGTATTTTACCACAATAAAAAAAATGTTACTAAATTTTAATAAAACGAACTAGGAATGGCCACTATGGCTTTATCAAAATCTCATCACCTAAATAATTGATCTAAGCTTCCCTTTGATAGCATGAAAGCTGATAAAGAAGCATCACTGAAAATCTGCCTCAAGTGTAATCAGCCCATCTGTATGACATACTCAGGATAGAGGGAGAAAAGTGATCTGAACTTGACCACACTCAACTACCTGCCAAGGTAACTGAGGGAATGAGATTTATCAGTTCTCAACTCCTCCAAATAAAGTTAGTTAATGCCTTAAGACAATACAATAATAAATTGGCAGTTACTTTAAGAGGCTGAAAGTGGTAAAGTACTTCCCAAATACCAATTCAGGGGAAGAATCAAGAGGTCAAAAAAAATCAACATATAGTCTGAGGGCTGTGCATGGAGAGGGAGAAGGAAGTCCTCAACATCAGCTAGCAGGTCCCCTTATTCCAATGATCATGTGACTGTGAAGGACCCCCTTTTATCACTACATGACTCTTCCTTTCTCCCATCCACTACTTCCTGCTTCCCTCATGCCCACACCCACAGCAGTTAGCTGCCTGCAATGACTTAAACTCCGCAATTGAGCAGCCTGGGGGCAATTACTTTGTTATACTCTAGGGCGGTGGTTCTCAAACTGTAGTCTCCAGATTAGCCCCATCCACATCAACCTGGGAACTCATTAGAAATGCAATTCTTAGGCCCCACCCCAGAATGGGAAACTCTCGGGGTGCAGCCTAGTAGGTTCTTTTACCATGCTCTCTAGGTGATTCTGATGCAAGCTAAAATTGGAGATCCACTGTTCTTGGGAAGAGAATTCTTAGATCAGTGTTGTGCTTGAGGACCCAAGCAGAAGCTTTGATTCTCCAGGGACCTCGAAAAACCCTTCGAATTGGCAATGTGATCTTTAATCTTCCAAAGAAGTGTTTCCCAGAGAAATATAATCTTGATTTTCTGTGACAAACCTTCAGGGGTAGATAGCTAAAATTTTTTGAGTGCAATTACTAGACCCAGGTACTGTGATAAGTGCATATCCCATTGTGGTACCAATAATCTTATTTCGCAAATAGGAAACTTAAATTTACAAAGATTGAATTATTTGCCCTAGGTCATAAGATCAGTACGTGTTGGAGTCAGGATTCAAAGCCATGCACGCTGACTCTACTGTACTGCTTGATTTGCTTGTCCTGTGTAAAATACAGCTCTAAGCTGAAAGTTTCTGTTTAGACTTTTCATTTAGGAGACTGAGGCTTGGGACTCCTTGAGCTTTTTGAATTATCTGCAAAAGTTAGTGTTTGCTTGAGCTTTACAAGTGCACCTGTGATTAATTGTCTTGATTTAGCTCCTGGGTCCACAGTTTGTGCATTTGTTAATGTACCACTAATTGTGTTCTAGTGTTGTAATCGCATGGTATCATCAAAATAATATATATTATATAAAAAGATAAAAGATGTATATGATATTGCATTTTGTCTTTTGGCAGTTTTTTCTGAAGTATAGTAATAATAATTTTTTTTACAAGTAAAGGTAATTTAAAAACTGTTAAATATATTTTCAAACAAAACATCAGTACAGTGATAATTAAATTGGAAATAAAAACAACATAATTTATAAATGAAAAGGTAATAGTATACAGTATATTGAAATGATAGAGTTATGAATATAATTTTCCTGGAATTTTTTCTTCTTTGAGATATATAATTATTGCAAAAATAAGGGTTTTTATTAAAAACAACAAAGGAAAGTTACATTTATACATGTCTTAGAAAAATCCCAAGATTTTAAGTGCTTATTTGGTCCTTTACACAAGCAAGTAATCACTACTGTCATCGTGCTTCATACACTTGCTTCATGTTCATGGTGAAGACCATTCAAGAGTTTTTTTTTTTTAAGTAATAAACTAGGCATATTACTAAACATGGCTACTTGTTTTGATAAAATATTAAGGTCTAGCTATAATTAGCACTATTGATTATGGTTTAAATATTAATAATTGACATGTTATATACCTTTCATATAGAAAGCATCCGTACGTGCTCCACTTTTTAAACATGGATAGCTAATGTCAAAAATGTATACATTAATAAAACCATATAATAATCTGTGACAAACTATCAACACTGAAAGATTTGCACCTGCCAGGGGGTTTGTGGTAGAAAAAGAGGAAATGATAGCTAACCTCAATTTTTACTAAAACTGCATTTATCTTTTCAAAAAAGTCCTACCATGCAATTAAAAATGCTTCGTATTGAAAGAGCTAATAGATTAGTAACCCCCAAAGGATTAGAGAACACAAATGCAATATAATAAAAATATCATTTGATATAAGAATCCATAAATTCCTCACTGTGCCAGCTAGATGAAGTGGGAAATACTCAGCTGCCTTGGGACAAACTCAAAACTTGGATTAGGTCCTTGAAATGATCAGATGACCTCTGAATAAGATGATTCAGTAGGCTTATTTAATATGACACCATTACCCCCACTTCCCTTGGAGCAAAAATCACTCAATTTGGGGAAACTACAGGTGAAAGGGAAATTTGACACTTGCAGAGATTTAGTTTTAGTTTGCTCTGTAAAGCATTACCCATAGCAAATTTACCTCTATCTTTAGGAGTAAAGATGATATCTGCCATGAAGCTTCTTCCATTTTTCTGTCTGCTGTTTCCAGTGTCTTATATCTGACATGTGATAAGCTCCCTTTATAAACTCTAATGTTAGGGAAAAGATTTTATTTACTTTGGCTGCCCACATGGCTATTCTTGACCTACTTGCAAATATATGACAAGACACACTGTGCATTACTTTTATTCTGACATTTCTGTTCCGACATTGGACATACCTTTTAAGAATAAAATTATCTTTATTATGTGTACATACACATCAGAAAATTAAAATTTAAAAATCAAAGTTGCCTTATTTTATGTGGATATCTTATTGCCTGTCCCTGATGCATTAATAATATTTTATATCACAAGGGGTTTTTTTTGTGGCTAACCATTCAAATCCCGAAGCTTTTTTTTTTTGCAACCATCTTCACTAGAATAAAAAAAAAATAGTGTTGATCAAGATGTTGTCTTAGTTGTTACTGACAGCTGTTAAAATGCTGCTAAAAATATAGTGCCAACTACTGAAAAGCTAACTGCTCCTGTGAAGTCCTAATGAGAAATTCTAAATGAGTTTTTCATCAAGTTCAACAGAGATTTAGGTTCCCCACACCTGAACCACTGGATTGTTTCTCTTTTTTGTGGTTGTTTCTGCACATAATATCAGAGAAACAGTCTTGAGGCATAATCCTAATGAGCACACAAATCTTGCAGTTATTTATGTAAGATTAGCACAGTTATTTAAAGGTGATGAATCTCTTATACTAAACCAAGAATATATGGAAAAAAAGATAAGAAATTGAAAATGTCTTTATTTTTATTAAAATATACTGCTCTAAGTTCCTCCCCTTTTTCCAACTACTGTACATTATTTCTAAATTTAGAATATCAGTGTAGGCACAGTGAAATCTGATTTGCTTCTAATAATATGGCATACTAATTGTGATGCATGTGCTGTTTGCTGCTCTGTCATCTCAAAATCTGGCCATAAAAATGTATTAAGTTTGCGTATTTTCTATTTAAAATGACTACAAATGGAATTAAGATAGACAGATGAATACAGAGTTAGGTAAACAAATACAGAAATTAATGAATCACCAAAGCTAATAAAAATATTCCACGTAGTGTAGAAAATTGAGTTTGGGCTATTTTGGATATTAACAAAAACCCTGATATGTCTTGTATTTATCTTCTGGTCCACATTTTCTTATTTGCTTGCAGTGTTTATAAACTGTAACATGTGTGTTTTGCAATAAACAAAGAAGTTCTATCTTATATTATTCCCCTATTCATCTTTTCTCTCCAACACCCCCTCCTTTCTTTCTCTGACTCTCCCTATCTTTCTCAACTCTTTTCAACAGCTGGTAAGAAACAGAAAAAAAAAAAAATTCCCAGCTTTTTAGAAAGAAAAAAAAAATGCCAGCATGGCTAGGCTTATTAATGAATTTAACTAGGACCAAATGCTTAGCCTTCAACTTTTAAAAATTATTGAATACAATTAAATTATATGATACCTAATGGTCTTTGCCTTCTTGTCAGAAAGTAAAAATATAAAAGAGAGGCACATGATACATTTCAAAATATGTTCAATTTTTTTTTTTTTTTTTGGCTTAGGATCTTACAGCTTAAACAACTCCATGTCTTTTTTTCTTCCCTGAGCGTCAGCTGTTGACGAAATGGAATTAGGAGCAGGGAACTAAGGGGTGGCTCTGCTCAAGCTGAAATAGAGAGCTAGGGAGGATTTTTTCCAACACAAACTTAGATGATATTAGGCTTTGTATCTGAAGTTACATAATAGAGGATGTGATGTCACACATGTAAATTGCAAACGCTGAGTCGTGCACTTTACTGTGGCAAACCTCAGGGAGTTTGACACTAATGGGATGGGGGAGGGAGGTGTCCCAAGGTTCTGTGACTGTGAACGGAGGGTGAATAATTGTCAAAGGGGAGATGTCTGATGCTGCTTCAAGCTTTAAGCTATTTGACAGCTATATAGGAGATGAAGTTTTAGGTCCTTTTCTGTGCTTCTCTTTTCTTAATTTTTATTTTTCTTGAGAAATATTCATCCTTTTGCAAAGAAAAATACACTTATCTAAAAGGATGAAAAGAATAGACTTTGTTAAGAGACAGCCTAAAAAATAATCAAGTATTGATATTGCAAAGGGCAATAGAGCTCTTTATGAAAGGGTATTGAAATTAAGAGTATTCCTAACAACCTAAAAACCCTGCATCCTCTTCTTTGACGGGGTCTGTCTGAGGCATCACTTGTGAGGTGATTCCTGGCAAAGCCAGTGAGTGTCAGCTTCTCTTTACATAAGGGAGACTCTGATCTTACCCTGGAGTTGGTCTCCTTTCAGGGTGCACAGGACCACCTTTGTCTTACAGCCGGCAGAGGAAAATAAAGAGAAAGGAGTTTACCTGAGGGAGATGTAAACATTCAAACATTTGGCCAAATTTTTAAATACTCAGATATCAAAAAAACAAACAAAACTTTGCTTATTAACAATTGAAAAATCCCCTAACACCTCTCCCAACGGAATAAAAGAAACTGATGTTTTGTATAAGGGCGTATGGACCCCTGCCCAAGTTATTTTGGTGTGAAAAAGTTTCAAAAGAATATCTATATTTGCTTCAAAATCCAATCTTAGCCTTGTAATACCAAACTGTTTTAAAAGCAGGGAAGATGAAAATTTGAAAATAGGGTTGTGTGTGTGTGTGTGTGTGTGTGTGTGTGTGTGTGTCTTAAACAGACAAGAAAAAACACAGGAAAAAAATCTTCTAAATTTCTAAAATGTTGTAGTTATAATAACCACTGTACACTATAGTTGACCAAGTTGTCTATAATTAAAATTATTAGTTAAAATAGTAGTGGGAGTACCTAAGTAAATAATTCTTATGGTAAATCATTTTGTAAAGGAGGAATAATAAATGCCTAATTTATCAATTTTGTAAACAGAATTTACATTATATAGGTCACCTTAAATGGGCTTTTTATCCAACATTTTATTACGAAAACTTTTCAAATATACAAAAAAGTTGAAGGAATTTTACAGAGAATACCTGTATACCCACCACCTAGATTCTACCATTACTATAGTATGATATCCATGTGTTGTCACATACCTATCCGTCCTTCTTTCCATTTTATCAATCCATCAACGTCAACCTATTTTATTTTTCATGCATTTCCAAATTCAGTTTGCAGACATCAGTACACTTCTTAATGTTTCTTTTCAAAGCCCACTGAATATATATTAATTTTGAAATTACATCATTTAAATATTTTCTTGAACTCACCTAATATATATCTTAAGAACTTCACATATATTAATCTAGAAGCCACTCCTACAAATAAGAAACAGACAAAAGGTTGTTTCGCTAGAGCCCAAAATGCTATCTTGAGCCATCTAAGAACTGAGTAGTGCCAACACTGCGTGAGCGATGGGGGCAACGCGAAGCTTGATATTCGGACAGCGGGAATGCGGTTGGAGAAAGGCAGTGATTATTTTAACAGGGCAGCTCCGTGTATCACACGGTTCTGTGTGGGAAGGGATTAGCAACTTTCACAGCTATTTAGGAACAAAACGGGAAAGAACTCAGAGAGGGGAGGGGGCAAAAGAGCCTGTAGAAAAAGGAGTGTTAAGCCAGAAAAGGGGTGTGTGTGGTCAGTTCAGGGGGTTTAATTGAGTTATAAAGAAAAACAAGCAGGGACGTAAGTGGAGGTGACACTCACAATTCTTCCCCTCGCCCCGCAATCTTCCACTTAAGGGTGTGCGTAACGGCGCGGTGAAAGAGTCTGGGGCAGAAACGCATCTCGCACGGCCTCGAATGCGCGTGAACACGCGCGCGCACACGCACACATATCCCCTGATGGGAGTGACCTGCGCGGCTGGGGGTGGGGGCGTGGGACTTCGGCGACGCTCCCGAGTGAGGAGGCGGCCGGCGGCTCCGTAGAGCAGCGGGCGCGGGAGAATCCCGGGATCTCGGTCCACTAGTCCATCCTTCGCCCCCCGCCGCGCGCCCGCGCGCCCGCGCGCCGCCGACCGCCCGCCGGGCCCGGTTTCCCCCCTTTCACTTTCGCGTCTGCGTAGGTGTCTGTCCGGGCGGGCGCGAGGGCGCGGGGGCGCGCGAAGCGACGCGGGGACGCGCGGCGCGGGGCGCGCGGCGGGGGAGGGTCCTGGCGCTCAGCCCCTTCTCCCGCTCGCCCCTCCGAGGCACCGCCGCCACCGGCGTCTGAGCCGCCGTCAGAGCAAGGGGACCGGTCACAGCCGCCGCTCCTCACCACTGGCCCTACACGCCCCCGCGCGCAGACACCCGGTTCTTCCCCGCGCCCCCCCACGGTGGGGGTAGGGCAGAGGCGCGGCGAGCCCGAGAGAGGCGGGGAGAGGCGCAGCCTCACGGGGTGGGCAGCCGGGGAGCAGGAAAAGAAACTTTTCCCTCCCGCCCCCCGCGCGTGGTCCCCAGCCCTCTGCTCCCCCCCGCGGGTGGGAGCTGCACCTGAGGCCAGGCGCGAGGTCAGGGCCGGACTTTGGGGGGCTGAGGGCGGGGTGGAGGAGGTGCGTGCATTTGGGTGCCGTTTTCCTACGGCTGTCTTGCTGTCAGTGGCTGTCAGCGGCCAGGGTGGGAGGGCGGCCACAGGCGCCCCCAGCCCTGTGTCCCACCACCGGGTGGCTAGACGCCGTGCTGCCTCCTCCTGCCAGTGAGGGTGTGACCCGGGGAGGGGGCCGCGGGCTCCCTCTGAGGCCGCCCCCTCATACACACGCTCAGCCGCGGGAGCTGTCACCGGCCACCCCGCCGGGGGAGGGGGCGCGGAGAGCGGCGCTGCGGGGCTGCCGGCGCGGGATCATCCCGCCGGACTTCCCTGCTTCCAGGGCCGCCGTCGTCGACGCCGGGCGGACCAGTGCCCCGGGAGAGGGGCCCGCCTGAGGCCAGGCCGCCGCTACTGGGGGCGGGCGGGTGCCTGCGGCCCCCTCAGTGTGATTTGGCGCTGCTGCCTCGCCGCCTCCTGCAGGGCAACACTATTGCTCTATTGCTCTACCCACCGTCAGTAGGGCGACTGCCGGGATTATCATCTTCTCCATCCTCACCGCCGATCAGCTAATATTGGACTTGCTGGTGGCGGCAGCGGCGGCGGCGGCGGCGGGAGTCTCGCTGCCCCCTCCCCCCCGCCCTAGCCTCCCCACCATGTCCTAGAAAAGGTGAGTGCAGCGACAGTCACTTTGCGCTGACAGCGGTGAGAGGGGGCCCGGAGAGTGCAGGGGGACCCTGGGGAAGGCAGGTTCCGCGCGGAGAGAGGGCGCGGGCTGGCGAACGGAGGTGGGCTGCGGGCAGGGGGCGAGGTGCCCTCCGGGCTGCCGCGGGGCAGGGGTGCTGGGTGGCGGGCGAGCGACCGCGGCGGCTGCCCCTGCACGGTTCTAACCTAGATTTCGCAAGAAGCTAAGATCCAGGGCAAGACCGGCCCTCCTCAAAGGAGGTAAAAACTTAGTGAAAGAGACGCGTCCATTCCTTTAATAATGAATAATTCGGCAACGCTGGCTAGCCGCCGCCGCCTCCGCCTCGCGTGCCTGGGAGCTGGGTCCGGGACTCCCCCTGCTCCTGCCCGCCGCCCGCGCTCGGCCGGGGTGCGATCGATGCGCGACTGCGAGCCGGCCGGGAGAGTGCGCGTGACGGCGGGCCCCGCGGGAAAGTTGGGGCACTCGGCGGGGACTCCTGGCTGCGGGGACGGCGGGGGCCGCTCCGTGCCCCGGACTGGAGGGCACGGGAGTCGGTGGTCAGAACCAGCTCGCCCGCGCCGCCGCGGTAGCCCCTGTCTTGAGGGAGTTTCCGACTGGAGCGGCTGAGAGTTCGAATCTCTCTGGGTTCGGGGTCGAGAATCCCGGAGCTTAACTAACTGCAAGGAGAGGAGGGGCCTTTGGGCACAGAGCGTCCCTTCCCCCCGCCACCCCGGGGCTTTGGCGGGCGCGGAGCTGGGGTGAGAGGAGAGGCAGCACAGCTGCCGCCGCCTGGCTGCGGGTCGCCGAGGGCCGGGGGACCAGATTTAGGTGTGTACGTCACTGCTGCTGACTCCAGGCCAGCCGGGAGCCAGAAACGGAGCCTCACACACGGAGCCTAGAAGTCCTTAGACATCAAAGTTAAGAAACCCGTCCTTTTGCTTAGTAACTGCAGCATTTGGGTGGGCAGGAGGAGAATCGAGGTGGGGGCGGTTGGAGGGAAACCGAAATTTCTTCGTGCAGACACGCGATCCTTGGAAAACAGTTTGGTTCCTTCCCCGCTCCTGTATGTTTCTCCCAATTATGCACTCCCCCCCATTATAAAGTGAGTATCCTTGATGGTAAGCCCTCTTTCAAACTGAACTAGTGGAAAAATCCAATACTAAAGTAGTAAGTACAGTAACAAAATTATAGAGAAGGAGAGCAGCAGCTCTTGATCCTGGCACTTTTTTTTTTTTTTTTTTTTTTGGTGCTGGGGGGTTAGGGGGCGGGAGGAAGGCTGTGTTTAAAGGGCTTTTCCTGCACGGTTAAAACAAGGAAATTCAAATCGAGTGGGAACGTGATCCTCTTGCTAGCTGGCAGCGGAGGCTGCGGCTGCTCTGCTGAGAGGTAACTCCGGAGACGGAGGAAAGGGGCGGAGAGAGGAGCCTCGGAGGTCGGGAGAAACCCACCCGGAGTCTTCCCCTGCGCGCGGACGCTGTGGGCGGTGCTGGGGTCTGGGCTGCCGCTCACCTGGAGCTGCAGGTGGAGAGCGTGAGGGGACAACACCTTGACTGCTCGCGGAAAAACCGACTTCTTCCGCGTCACCACACTTTTCGCCTCTCCAGATATCCTGGGGTCGGCCAGGAGGAGAGCAGGGTGGGCGTGAGGAAGTTTGGGGCGGTTGAGCGAGCGGGGGCTGGGGGAACCGTGCGGAAGGCACCTGGTGTCGTAGCCACCGCCCGGCACCCCAAGCGCCCACCGCTGCTGCGGCTTTAAGGAAGCTGCCGAGTGCAGGCTGTGTCGCAGCAACTTTGTATCAGTCATGTCGCCCGCCTGGTGACTGACAGCCTAGATTGTCCAATAAGAAGCCCGCCTGACCCGTGCGGCGTGGAGCCTTGCTTCCCTCCGGGCCAATGGGAAGGGCTCAGGGCAACCTGAACTTTATCTGGACATGTGACCCGCTTTTAAAAGGGCCGGCCCTCCAGCTGGCCCACTCCCCCTCCGGGCTTTCGCGCGCCCTCTCCCTCCCTTTTTTGCTCGCTCTGGCCCTGCCCCTGTCCCCTCCCCTCAGCCCCTCCGCGCCCGGGGTGTCATTGGGCCCGGGAGACGCGAGCCAACTTCAGGCTGCTCAGAGGAAGCCCGTGCAGTCACCTGGGTCCAAGAGCGTTGCTGCCTCGGGCTCTCCCGCTGCAGGGAGAGCGGCACTTGCTGGCCTGGATGTGGTTGGATTTAGGGGGGCTCCGCAGCAGGAGTGTCGTGGAGGTGGCAAGCGCTGCAACAGGTAGACGGCGAGAGACGGACCCCGGCCGCGGCAGGTGTGTAGGGGTGCGCGGCGGGGCACCGCTTGCCCTGCTCGGCGTGCGGCCGACGCGCGGGAGCGTGCACTTTGCAGGGAGAAGTGGCTGCGTAATCCGGAGGCACAGTCAGTATGGTGCTGTGTGCTTGTTGTTTTGTTTTGGTTTTCCACTTTCCTCCCCCCTTTGGCCGCCAGAGGACTATTTTGGGAAAGTTTGGCCACTTTGGATAAATGCCCTCCGAAGAGCAGCTTTTAACCGCCTTTGGCAATGGAAGGTCTACCACCCTTCCCTTTCCCCAAAGATGAATTTCGGATCGTTTTCCTTGTACAATTTTAAAAGGACGTTTGAATATGATTTCTTTCCTCTGTCAATTGCGGAAGCTCCCAAATTTCAGCTGGAGGTGCAGCGCAAAAGGGCAGTTGAAGGAGATATAGATCCTAATAGATCCCGTATGAAAGGAGCTCTGGAAATTCGTGCATTGAACGTTCCCTAGGATCCACGAAACTCTAGAGAGACGCTACGCTTCCTATGGCATCAGTTACAATTTTAAGGGCAGGGGAGAAGGGATGAAGCTGCATCCTTACCCTACTACTGAATTTTAGGTGCGTGGCTTTGCCTACAGAATTTTAAAAGACCGGGTTTAAATCATAATGGTTTATGGCACCATCAATTTTAATTATTTATCATAACATAGGAGTTTGGAAAACTTTTGTTAACAGACAAGCTTTTGAAACCGCCGAATTTTAAATGCACCAAATTGCTGCTTAACACTTTATATTGCCATTTCTCTAGGTGCTGTTATTGATGACATTTACATAGTAATGATAACAGCATTCTCTAACTATAAAGTCCTGCTGTGAAGTTTTAATTTTGTTTGACATCCCGGCACCCTTTCTTGGAAATGCTTGAGGAGAGAAGTTTTAAAAAATAATCTAAAGTGGAGCTTTTTCCTTTAAGGGAGACATAGTTTTGTTTGGGGATTTTGGAAAGATCAGGTGGCTCGGTAAATTAGGTGAGTGAATAGAAATCAGGTGTGTTCAGTTCTAACTGGTTCTCCTGCTCTCTTAGGTGACCTTGGGCAGATTTCTATCATTTACCTCATCTATAACAGGAAAACATACTAGTTCTGTAGTGGGAATGACAAAAAATAGTCAAATACAGTGAACTTTTACAACTATGCAGCCTAATGATGATTGTGAAATTCTTTAGCCTTAGTCTTTAAAGTACCTTATTATAGTGAAATAACTATAGAAAATGATGCCTTTAAAATGAGACTGTGTTTTGGGGGGAGGTATTAAAAGTGAAAGTGTTTTCAGATAAAATACAAATTTGCGAGGATCTTTGTTAATTTTCTTAAAAAAAAAAACTACTTCCTTATGGAAAAGGGCAATTGAGCATAGTTTGTAAAACATAAAATTTTAAAGTAAGGTTTTCCTTTGTAAAATAGTGTTTGAAAGGGTATATATGACTTAAAGTAGCACCTCCACCAGTACTTTTCTGTATGTACTCCTGTGAATTTCCTTTATATTTTAGGGGGAGGCCATTTACATGAAAATTACAAGTTCATAATGGTTTTTGCCTTTGTCCCAAGAGAATTTCTGGTAGCGTTTCCATTGTGAGGCAGACAAGCCTGATTTTACATTAGCTAGATTTGTATACCACTACCTGCTTCACTTTATACTTTAGTAACAGAACTTTCCCTTTACCTTCTGGATATTAAGTTCTGTGAGGATCATATTCATCAACTAGGCATTCTAGTATTTACTAGTAAATTCAGGTTGACTGAAATTCTGCTTAAGCTGGGGGTTTTTGTGCCGATTTTCAAAAGACAACCTCCGTGCCCTGGACAACATAGGAGATAAATTCCTAACCTGATCCATTTGTTTACAGAAAAGACTAATTAAAATAATAGAATGCAACATAAAATATTTCAGTAATATTATTTTTAAGAAATCTGATCTAAAAAAGATGTTTGCAGTGGAAGCCATGCAGATGCTAAATATTTGTCCTCTATTCTTTTGTGTTTGTTGCCAGCCTTTATTTCCTTTGTGGAGAGGTGCGTTGGGTTGGTAGATGAGAATACCTTGAACAAAGCTAATTTAGATTTCAGCAGATTCTTTAATGGCAGCCTGTCAATAATGTGAGATACAGGCTGTTTTATGTTAAGAGAGTTGAAGGCTAGTCAAATAGGACTAGGAAAATTGTGATCAGCTGTATGTTGTTAGATGATACAGGTGTTTCCTCAGAGAGTGCTTTAAGACTGTCTTTGGTGTCCACCATCTCCCATATGGGTTCTCTTCAAGTCTTCATACAGCCTCAGAAATCTGGGCTATGGCTCATGCTTTAGGGCACAGTGCTGAAAAGAGTCCCTCAGAATCTTAGTAGGTGTTCTGTGAAAAAAGGGTGCCATGGCCAAATTATTTAGGGAATGCTGGATTAAAAGTAAACCGGTTTCTGCATGTAATAGGTACATGTACTGGGTGGGTTTAGCATGTAAATTTATACTGTGAAATTTCACAAAAGCAATGAGTGACCACTGTTCCCAAAAGGTAATTTGGAGGATGGATTTTTGGAGAGGGATCTGGGCGGGGACCCCCTTCAGACTCAGGGTAGAGAGCTCTGTCGCCTAGGACATGGAGAGAAAGTGAGGCTGTGACTGTGTGAGGGAAGAGGAGTGCCTTTTGGTAAGGGCACCGAGGCAAGAGTCACTTCCAGGCATTTGGGTGGATGTTGGTGCAGTTGGCCAAGAAGGGGAATGTGAGTTTGGGGGTATGTGGGGTGAGTGCACAGAAGGGTGTTCTATTTTAAACATGAACAGACCTGTTTCTTGTGGTGTTTAATGAATTTGGACCTGAACCATTTATACCTTAGCTATATATTCATTCATCTTTGATATGGGGAGGACAGACTATTCTTAGGTAGAAGTAGAAGAAACACATAATATTTACTGACATTTTTCAATCCTTAGCTATGAGTAAATGGTTTTTTAGTAAAATAGAAGAGACCAATGTTAGCAATTTGGGTCCCAGTTCACTGTGTGTGGGTTTTTTTTTTTTTTTTCTTTCCTCCTTTCTTTCAACTTTTACTTGGCTTTCATCCACACCAGATTTTTTGGCTGGAATTAACAGATAAGCACCTCAACCTTTGTATTTTGATTTATTTTCTCCTGTTTTGTGATTGATTTTTGATTAGGAATTCATAGGATAATGTTCTTTACGTAAAAGCAGGC
>NW_012152507.1:2850572-2856841 GCF_000956105.1 Propithecus coquereli | reverse complement strand
TCTTACACTTAGCTATGTGGCCAGTGCCTCAGTTTTTCCACTTGTATTACTTAGATAATACTTTTACCAATCGTATAGGGTTGTTTGTAAGGATAAATGAGTTAATATATGTAAAAGGCTTGTAATAGTGCATTGAATTATACAATATGTGAGCATTTTATATATATAGCCTGTTATAATTATTGTGTCCCTGAAATAAATTTATCTGTAGAGCTAATGGATATGGTTACATATATGAAACAATCCTGTGGACTCCTCGAGGATGGGGACTGTGCCTGTTCTGTTTATCCCTACAGATTCAGTGACTGGTCTTAGGCCCAGTATATAGCAAACACTCGGTAAATATCATTGAATGAATGAACACTCAAATTTTCAGGACCCCTCTCAAACTTCATTTACTGTTGGGGGTAAAAATTGTCTGATTGTTGGGAGTCTTTTCGGCAGAGATACCACTAGCTCAGGGTGCATGTCAAAGTCCCTGCCAGGATTATACTACAGAGCAGAGTTTCGGCATTCCTGAGTAGTCACGCAGCCTCTCTGAGCTATGGACCACCTGCATCAGGATATATAAATCTTTTCAGAGTTGACATTAAATTATCTTCTTCACTAATCTAGCTGAAGGAAGTCTTATTATTTTAAAAAATAATTCATAAATTATTTTTCCTGTGATAATTCGCTTGGTAAGTTTATACTTGGAAGGGGTAACTTTAATTGCATTTCCATATTGTTTCTAAAAAGGCCACATATTAGATATGGAAGGCAGCTTCCACATGATGGAAAGACTCCAACGGCGTTGGAGTCAGAAGATTTCATCTTAAAACCCGCTCTGTTGCTTATTGTGTCTTTGACTTTGGGCAAGTCACCCACCTCCCTAAGTCCTCAGTTTCCTCCTTTGCCTGTCTCATCAATTCCCAGAATGACTTTGAATATTAAATAAGTTAGCATTTGTAATTATTCTTTCCATACTCTAAAAGCTGTGTTTTATAGCAAGCATATTACTTTTATTTAGCTACAAAACAGTTTTACATGATTGCTTCTCTTATTCTGGCATCTGGACAAGTTATAGTCGATACTCTGTTATGTCAGCACCCAAGAAGGTAACAGTATTAATTTAACTAGAAATATTGCTTATAATAAGTAAAATATGTTTTGCAGCTTAGTAAATGCAATTTTAGAATGTCTTTTGGAGTAATATTGCTATAACTGACTCTAATTTTTTAATATGAATTTGTTTGTTAGCTATGGAGACCAAAGGCTACCACAGTCTCCCTGAAGGTCTAGATATGGAAAGACGGTGGGGTCAAGCTTCTCAGACCATGGAGCGTTCATCTCTGGATCCTACAGAGAAGACCGATGAGAATAACTACATGGAGATTGTCAACGTAAGCTGTGTTTCCGGTGCTATTCCAAACAACAGTACTCAAGGAAGCAGCAAAGAAAAACACGAACTACTCCCTTGCCTTCAGCAAGACAGCAGTCGGTCTGGGATTTTAACATCTGACGTTAAAACGGAGCTGGAATCTAAGGAACTGTCAGCAACTGTGGCTGAGTCCATGGGTTTATACATGGATTCTGTAAGAGATGCTGACTATACCTACGATCAGCAGAACCAACAAGGAAGCATGAGTCCAGCTAAGGTTTATCAAAATGTTGAACAGCTGATGAAATTTTACAAAGAAAATGGTCATCGTCCTTCCACTCTAAGTAGTGTGAGCAGGCCCTTGAGATCATTCATGTCTGACTCTGGGAGCTCTGTGAATGGTGGCATGATGCGTGCCATGGTTAAAAGCCCTATCATGTGTCATGAGAAAAGCCCGTCTGTTTGCAGCCCGCTGAACATGTCCTCTTCAGTTTGCAGCCCCGCTGGAATCAACTCTGTGTCCTCCACCACAGCCAGCTTTGGCAGTTTTCCAGTGCACAGCCCTATCACCCAGGGAACTCCTCTGACATGCTCCCCTAACGTTGAAAATCGAGGCTCCAGATCACACAGCCCTGCACACGCTAGCAACGTGGGCTCTCCCCTCTCAAGTCCATTAAGTAGCATGAAATCCCCAATTTCCAGCCCTCCGAGTCACTGCAGTGTAAAATCTCCAGTCTCCAGTCCTAATAATGTCACTCTGAGATCCTCTGTGTCTAGCCCTGCGAATATCAACAACTCAAGGTGCTCTGTTTCCAGCCCTTCCAACACAAACAACAGATCCACGCTTTCCAGTCCGACAGCCAGTACTGTGGGATCTATCTGTAGCCCTATAAACAATGCCTTCAGCTATCCTGCTTCTAGCACCTCTGCTGGATCCAGTGCAACCCGAGATGTGGTTCCTAGTCCAGACACACATGAGAAAGGTGCTCAAGACGTCTCTTTTCCTAAGACTGAGGAAGTAGAGAGTGCCATCTCAAATGGTGTGACTGGCCAGCTTAACATCATCCAGTACATAAAACCAGAACCAGATGGAGCTTTTAGCAGCTCATGTCTAGGAGGAAATAGCAAAATAAATTCTGATTCTCCATTCTCGGTCCCAATAAAACAAGAATCAACCAAGCATTCATGTTCAGGCGCCTCTTTTAAAGGGAATCCAACAGTAAACCTGTTTCCATTTATGGATGGCTCATATTTTTCCTTTATGGATGATAAGGATTATTATTCCCTATCAGGAATTTTAGGACCACCAGTGCCCGGGTTTGATGGTAACTGTGAAGGCAGCGGATTCCCAGTGGGGATTAAACAAGAACCAGATGATGGGAGCTATTACCCAGAGGCCAGCATCCCTTCCTCTGCCATTGTCGGTGTGAATTCAGGTGGACAGTCCTTTCACTACAGGATTGGTGCTCAAGGTACAATATCTCTATCACGATCTGCTAGAGACCAATCTTTCCAACACCTGAGTTCCTTTCCTCCTGTCAATACTTTAGTGGAGTCATGGAAATCACATGGTGACCTGTCATCTAGAAGAAGTGATGGATATCCAGTCCTAGAATACATTCCAGAAAACGTATCAAGGTAAGTTGATTTCTTCTCTTCTTTTAGAAAATCATGGCTCTATGAAATGTTGAAGGTTAGCATTATCTTTGCAGTTGATAAACACGTTTCAGCATACTGCTTTATTTTTGCTTTAAGGATGGCCATTTAATGCTCTTCCCTTTGCTTGATACAAGGTTACATCTTTTTTTGAAGTATAAGAGCAAAAAATTCTTAAAATCTCTTAGAAAATAACCGTGTTGACTTTGAAGGGGCATATATAGGTGTCTCCCCCAACCCCCTGTTGCCTGTTTTAGGTGTTTGGAAAATGTTTATTTTTTCCTGCCAGTTACTATATTTACTTTAGCAGACTAGTGCTGGATTCTTTTTTTTCCCCTTAGCTGTTTTTTGGTTCACTAAAATTGCTTTAAATTAGTTTCTTTGTGGTCTTTGTCTTTTTTCCTTAGCTTTATTAATCACTTCATTGGTTGTGAAAAATAAAATTGAATTCCAAATCTGTTACCCACAAGCTTCCCTCCCTCTTGCCCTTTTCTAGGTAGGTTAATTATATGAATGTTGTGGTTTTCAATGCAAATAAATCATTTCCTTAAGTGTTGAGGGCTTTTAAAGACTCAGCACATCTAAAATTACTAAGTGGACAGTCTTGCTTTCTTATTCTTATTGGAAGTGAAATACGTCACAGCAGTTTTGATTTCGAATATTTATAACATTTCAGATCTGCAAGAAGACATACTTTATTTACTGTAAAATATCTCTGGCTTTCCTTGTTGCAGAGAGCATGCTGTATATATTTAGAAAAAACAAGGAAGAGGTTTTAGATATGACGTTAAAGGGTGGTTCTAAGTTATACAATGAGTCCTTGCATTGGACTTTGCTTCAGTGCTGTTTTTATTACATGGTTGTGATAAATGATCCCTTTATGGAATATAGAATAGATTTTGTAGATATAGTTTATTCCTTTAGCATCTAGCAATATGTGAATATTTTCCTTTATTTCCTTGAAAATTTGTGTTATGGGAAATATGCCCATCCCATTGACGGGATATAGGGTTTACATGTACTCCCCATATCTTTCTCCTATTCTGGTTTTTTCCACACCAAAAGCAAAAACTTTAATTTGTGCATTCTTTTCATTTTCATTGGCTCAAACCTTGCTTTCCTTGCTTTTATGGGAGCAAACATCCCATAAAGGATATATTCTTATAGTCTTCCATAGTGCGAGCTCTTCAATCATATTCTAATGCTGTCTCTTAAATTCTGAGCTCCAACAGGGGTCATGAGATAGCCCGGCTGCCATCGGAACCAGACTCAGCATGTGTTTTACTGCAAATGCTTTGCTTTACTTTCAGGGAAGGAAATTTTTGCGTGTGTGTGTGAATATTTTTGTAACTGATGATTTTAGTGAGTTAGCCTGTGGATAGCCTGGTGGTTAAGAGCATGACTGGTTGAAATCCCAGGTCTGCTAGGTAATTGCTTTGTGCCCCTGTGTACATCTCTTTACCTCTCTGGGCTTTTGTTTTCTCATCTGTAGAAAGGGATTAAATAGTACCCATCTCAAAGGTAGTTAGACAATTTAAATGAATTAGTTCATGAGAAATACTTTGAATATCTCTGGTACATTAGTATGCATTATATACATTTTAGCTATTAAGTGGTTTCATAATCTTTAGTTTCCTTTTTTTTTCTTTTTTCTTATATGAAATTCCACAAAATCTTTTAAAGAAATATTTAAATATTAAAATAAGTATTTGATAATTTCTTTTGATTAAACTGATTATTTTTAATGGTTAGGCACTATACCTCTGCCACTATAATTCTGTTTATGGTCTGTTTGTTTTGAAAACTATTGCTTTGGGTCATCATGTTTCTTGGTGGAAATATTAGAGTTAGAGTCACTAAAATCATTAATTATCTCTTACATTTGTTATATATCTTATTTCTGCTACTTTCATTGTAGTTTTCACGCTCAACTCACGAAGCCCTGCCTGATGGCCCGATGATCCTTATATAGCCTTAAATGTGCTCATGTGAATCAGTGACTTTGAGCCTGTGGTGCGTTTGTGGGCACTGGAGGTGTTGTCTGGTGTCTCCTCTCGAGTATTCCAAAATTCCTTATATATTTGTTAATACAGTCAAGGGGGATTCATTTTATTTACATACTTACTAGTTTTGTGCCAGTTAAGTTTTCCAAAAACTTTAATCTCAGAGCTTTAAAATTCTTTGAAATCTCTTATAGATTAATGATTCTTTACAACTTTTACTTATAAATATTATCCAAACCTATTTGTTTTGATCATTCTCAAAATAAAGGCTCAAGGATCAGAGGATATTTAGACCTTCTTCTAGATTTCAGTCTACCTGTTATAATATTTAATTTAACCTCATCCAAGCTTCATCATTGGTCTCTTATTTTGTGTCTTTTGGACCAAAATCCAACTTAGTTGCCTATTTCTTAATTTATGATGATGATACCTCATTTCAGAGAACGTTGAGTAAATAAAACATCATGAAAGATCAAAGCAGTGTATACTGCTTCTAGGTTTAGTAGTGTCCTTCATCTTTAGGTTGAACTCTGAACTATACTATGTTCTAGTAGATCTCAAATGTAGTTTGGGGGTTCCTGAGACCTTCTCAAGGAAGTTTATTAAGTCAGAAACCAAGTAAAATCTCCACTCAAAATGGAAAGTAGACCAATGGATTTTAATATAATAGTGTCTAAAAAGTTCATTGATATTGTTTCAGATTCCACAGCACAACTAACCTTTAAGAAAACTACTCATTGTTAATTTTCAATGTAGTATCAAAGAATCATATCTACAGTTATCTGAAAAGACCATTAAAATATTCATCCTCTTTTCCAACAGCATATCTATATGATGTCAGATTTTCTTCATAGATTTGAAGCAAAACATAGTGAATACACACATTGAATACAGAAGTAGATATGAAAATCTGACTGTCTTCTCTTAGGTGAGATAATAGTCTTGCAAAAAATGTGATAGAGTGTCACTCTTCTCACTAAAGTTTTTCGTTTGGGGAAATATATTTTTTCATAACCATGTATTTAAAATGTAATGACTTATTTTCAAATGAATTAAAATTTTAATTTCTAATTTAATCTAAACTAATATTAGTTTTAGTTTTTATTATGGCAATCATCAATAGCTGTAACTCACATAAACAACAGCTTCTTGGGGTTCTAAATGCTTTTTAAGAGTGAAAACTGCTGGTCTGTTCGATACACCCTTTGGAGGTTAATGAAGAAAGAGGATATTACATTATTTGTATTAGC
>NW_012152507.1:2840525-2849057 GCF_000956105.1 Propithecus coquereli | reverse complement strand
AAAAAAAAAAACTTAGTGCTTTATAACTGCGATCCCCAACCCCCCAGGCTTCCGACCAGTACCAGTCTGCAGCCTGTTAGGTCTAGGTAGGAACCGGGCCACACAGCAGGAAGGTGAGCAGCAGAGGAGCAAGGGAACCTTCATCTGTATTTACAGCTGCTCCCCATCGCTTGCATCACCGCCTGAGCTCCGCCTCCTGGCAGATCAGCGGGGGCATTAGATTCACACAGGAACGTGAACCCTACTGTAAACTGCACATGTGAGGGATCTAGGTCATGCCCTCCTTGTAAGGATCTAATGCCCACCCTGGTCCATGGAAAAATTGTCTTCCATGAAACTGGTCCTTGGTGCCCAAAAGGTTGGGGACCACTGCTTTATAATACAGAAATCACTACAGTATATCTTTTTAAAAATAAGTTTTGCTTTTAAACATCCCAAATATCTTAGGTTTATATGTATGTCTGCCTTTCGTCATCTAAAATATTTAGAATTGTTTACTTCATACTTAAAAAATAAAGTTGAGATAAAAGATTTGGTTTCAGTTAGAGAACCTGAAATTATTCAGCTTAATACAGTTTTCATGCCACTGACATGCTGAAACTAAATGATAAACCTGGAGATTTATCATTTATAGATTTGATGCCTTTTGCAATATTGAAATTCTGGGTGTGTCTGACCTTGTCTATCCTTGTGATGTCAAAGTGATAGCAGATATTATATCGATCACCAGTAATTTAGGAGCAACACTTTGCTTCCCTTAATGCAGGGGCCCCCAACCTATGGTGAGTTGTATAATTATTTCATTATATATCACAATGTAGTAATAATAGAAATAAAGTGCCTAATAAATGTAATGTGCTTCAGTCATCCTGAAACCGTTCCCCTCCATCCCCAGTTCATGGAAAAATTGTCTTCCATGAAAATGGTCTCTGGTGCCAAAAAGGTTGGGGAATGCTGCTAATGCATTGAAGTCATTTTTTTTCTCTAAAATAATAATTTTATCCTTTCAGCTGTTGCTTTAGTTTCATACTACTCATTTGCTGATAAAAATTTCAGCCCTAATGCTAAATAGTTTATCATTTTATTTACTAAATTGAAATTGAGAGAAAAATATTGGTTTCTTGATTACATTTAAATATAGCCATTAACTTGGATATCTTTGTGGATGGCATTCCAAAATTATTAGAGAAGTCGAAAATATAAACATGTTAATGAATAATCTTCATTTTAAATTTTAGCATCTCTGTTGAAAACTTTAGGTTTTACATTTTTGAAGTGTAGGCTTTGTTTTCAGTTTTAAGAGTTTTATTTTGTTCTTTATACAGTAAGGTAATGATGAAGCGAAAATGTAATTACATATAAACTCTTGTTACTTAATCGATGCTCTAGAAACTTCTGGATTTATGACTGTTAGTGGTATGGCCAAGGCCAAAATTTCTATGTAGAAAAGTGGTAGAGATCGCTTGTATTTCATGCTACAAATAGAAAACTGTTAGTCTAAGGAAGGAAACAGGACAAACAAAAAGCAATTTGAATACTTAAAAAGTTAATACCTTGGGGAATGAGTGTGAGATAATAATTGGCCATCTGGATTCATAACTGTGGCTATGACTTAATTTTATTCCTAATTAATACTTCATTGATATGTAACCTCACCTTAATATATTAGGAGTTGTTGAGGTAAATATACAAAAATTGCAATGTGAAACAATGAAATTTGGATTGTGAGGGGCCAAATTGACTTAGGTATTCTGCTAAGGAGAGATTGTAAGGGCAAGTCTTGGAAAATGAGGTATGTGGGGTGGTCAGAGTTGGTGTCTATACCTAGTCTTGAACTATTTGCAGGGGCTGAGGGGTGAGTACTTCCTAGTGGAGGGAGCTCTGTGAGCAAAACCCTGGAGATGGGGAGAAAACCGTGAGTGTGGCTGAGCCACGTGGTGAGCTGTAATGTGGGGGATGTGAGGAAGAAAGCCTGGAAGAGGCTAGTTGCAACTGAAAAGTCACACTAAAAAGTTTGTACTTAATTCGGGTAGGTAAAGAGGAGCTGTGGAAGGAAGTGTTGGAGCAGGAATGTGGCAGGAGTTCAAGTGCGCTTGGAGAAACCTTAATTGGGCAGAGGTCGTAGGGTGGATTGGTGCATAAACAGCCTTGTTCAGAAGTTATTCCAGCTGCATAGGAGGATGGGAACTAGGCCGTCTGGAGCAAGGATGTCGGGAGTAATGGAAAGAAGGGGACAGACTTGAGATATTACAGAAGGAGCCTTTGTAGGAGTCGATTTTTGTATAAAAAATTCATTTTGAAAGAATCACAAATTTACAAAGAAGAAGTGCATTGCAGAGACCTCCTGTTAATAAGGATGAGCTTTTACGTCACCATGGTACAGTCACCGAAATCAAGAAACTAGCATTGATAAGTTATGAACATCTACTCTTTAGACTTTATTCTGGTTTTGCCAGTTGTCTCAATAATGTCTTTTGTAAGGATCCAGTCAGGATTGTGTATTGTGCTTAGTTGTGTGTCTTTGGTCTCTTTCAGTCTGGGACAGTTTCTCAGTCTTTTCTAGATTTCATGACTTTATACTGCTTCTGAAAATTAAAGGCCAGTTATTTTGTGGAAAGTCCCTGTGTTAAGGTTTCCTTTATGTTTCCTCATGATTAGATTCAGGTGATGCACCTTTGGCGGGAATATCCTGGTCTTCTCACTCCTATCATTGGGTTTTATACCACTGTCTTTCACTGGAATGGAAGGATAATGGACCAGAAAGATAAAATGGCAGGATTTTACTCCCACCTCTGTTTTACACGTTCTTCCCATCGTATCCCATCAGGTGGCACACGATTTCTGCTTGTGTTATTACTGTTCACTTGGATCGCTTGGTTCGGGTGCCGTCTGCAAGGTTTCTCCATGGTAAAGTTACTCTTTTCCTTTTGCAATTAAACGATACCTTTCGGAAAGGTACTTTGAAACTACGTAAACATCCCATTCTTCATCAAACTTTGTTAACTTATTTATATCTGCATCGTGTCGTTGTTATTTTATGCAGTGGGTTACACACAGCCTGCTACTGTCCTTATTTTTGATGTTCACACTGTTCCTGATTAAGCCAGTGGTAGCCCCATTCAAGCTGGGTTCTGTGTCCTTTCTGCCATGTCTCCATCATCCTCTCAGTCCTTGCTTGCTCTTTTGCTTTTTAGGCCCATCTTATACTTTTGCTGACCCAGTCCTGGAATCAGCCATTTCTTCAAGGAGTGCCCCCTCCCTGCAGATGCTCTCCTCTCTCTGATTGCAGTCTAACTCCACATTCTGGCTCAAACCCCCCAACCCCCATGGAGGCCCTCCTTTCCCCTGCTGGGGACTGACTCTCAAGCTGGGCTGTCCTCACCATGCTTGAGTTCTGGCATCCTACGCTGGACCACACACACAGATGCCTTCCTGTCTCTGCTTGAACTCGTGACTCTCCACATCAGCTATCAGAGCTACCCTTGGGCTTGATATCCCGCTGTAGGCCACCATAGCTGGGCACCCCTACCCGGACTATGAAGACCTACTTTGCTGTGCCGTATGTAATGACTTTAGGACTAAATTGCTAAGGGAGAGGAAGGGGAGGATTGATATTTGAGTAGACGTAAAGTATGTGGAAAGTTGGCAAAAACTTTGTGTTATGACCTTGACTGTCATGGATAATGGTGAGCAATTAAGAGAAATGGAGAGGTCAAGAATAGGCTTGGAGAAGTGGCCTTACCTTGGTTACATGAGTTTTTAGCACCAGAACTACTTTTGATTGGAAACATTCTCTGTATAGGTGGCAGTGATGGTCTAGGGGTGTGGGAGACCTCTCCATGGAAGTGGCAACTGAGTGGGTCAGCGTGGACACTGTTGCCCACATGCCCAGGGAGGGAATGTATATAGTCACTTAAGTTCGGTTTAAAGTGCAGTTTGCTAGGAACTTAGAGGAATAGCACCCTCATCGAGAAGATAAGCAATATATCCTAATAAAGGAGATAGAGAATTGTGTAGAGAACCAAGACAGTGCTGAGTCGTGGATGCCAAAGGGAAGAATCCTGTAGTCTTAGAATTTCCAAATTAGAAGAGCTCTTAGGCTACCTAGAAATCCAGCCCACTACAGGCATGGCTACTGAAACTAAGGCCGAGAGAAATTACGTGGCTTTTTTAGTATCATATAAAGTAGTTAGTAACAGAGCCAGGAGGAAAATCCTGCCTTTTTGTATTTCTGTTCCATTATCCTTCCCTTCCAGCAGGAGATGATGGGATAAAACCTGAAGATAGGGTTGGGAAGACCAGGCATAATGAGACCTAACAGTGACAGATGGGTGCTGGTGACTTTAAATGAGCAGTGAGGAGGAGAAACTTGGGGACTGTGGGCATAGTGCTTACTCTTGGGAGGCATCTGTTTTGGTTACGAAGAGGAAGGGGTAGAGGGAAGAGATGAGAACTCAAAGAAATGGCAGGATTGGAGTAAGGATTTTTGTTCGACAGGTGAACTAGGAAGAGGGCAGTGGACTTGTGCTGAGATTGAACCTGTAAGAGGGAGACAAGGGAATTGATGCGGGCAGTGTCCTGGGAAGATGAGAGTAAAAATGGGACTGAGATCAGGCTCAGAGTCAGATATTTACCGGCCAGATTGACCCCGTATGTTTTGGTAGTTGTTGGCAGCTGGTGTCACCATTTTACGGATGTGGAAACTGAGGCCGAGACAGTATATGTAATTTGCCTAAGGCCACACAGCTAAGGCAAATGAAGAAACAAATACTTGAGATGGAGAGGAAAAAAGTTGAATATCCTAAAAAAAAAAAGGCACCCAGATGAACTTTTAAAAACAAATCGTATTATATGGCTGATATTTTAAAGCCCTCTGGTGGCTTCTCATTATAAGCAGCTTAAAGTAAAATAATTCAGGGTCTGTAAGGCACTCATTTGTCAGGCCCCTGACTACCGTGTTTAGTATCTGTTTCCTCCTGGCTCATTCCCACACTGACCTTTCTGTGGCTCCTATTAACCAAGCCCCCTACCTTTTGGGGTCCTCTGTATTTCCTGGTCCTTCTGCCACGAAGGCTCTGCCTCCAGATTTTTGTTTCCTGTATCTTGTCCTGTCATTCAGGATTGCTCCATTGTCACCCTCTCAGAGAGGCCTTCTCTATCTTATTTAAAGCAGCTACCCCCTGTCTTCTAACACTGCAGTCCCCAAGCCCCAGGCCAAGGACCGGTACTGGTCTGTGGCCTGTTAGGAGCTGGGCTGCACAGCAGGAGGTGAGCAGCAGGTGAGGGAGTGAACCTCAATCTGTATTGACAGCTGCTCCCCATGGCTCGCAGAACCCCCTGAGCCCTGCCCCCCCATCTGTGGAAAAATTGTCTTCCATGAAACTGGTCCCTGGTGCCAAAAATGTTGGGGACTGCTGTCATCACCCTCTTTTGTTGTATTCGTAGCACATGCCTGTCAGAATGATCTATCTGTGCTTCATTTCCTGTAATTAGAATGTAGACCTCCTGAGAGCAAGGACCTCGTTTGGCCTTTATGATTACATTTGCCATATGCGACACAGTGCCAGGTACATTGTTGATGTTCAGGAAATACCGAGTGAACGTGTGAATGAACTGGTTAGCAAGAGGGACTTGGCGGGGGTGGGTGTGTATCTGGCATGGTTAGATAAATATTGGCGATTATGTAATATCAATAAAATTATTGTTAAGTAACAGAATTCTGCCTTGTTTAACAAAAAAATTATTGCGACCTCTGGCAGCATATTTTTAGGGTTTTCACAAAATAATAATCAACAAAGGCTGTTCTTGCTTTTTCTCATCTTAACATAATAGTTGGTCCTGATGTATTCCAAGCTAATTGGTGACTTATATTCTGAATCTTTATTATGAGATTACTTATTTATTTTTAATTTACAAACAGTAAAATTCACTCTTTTGTGTGTGCAGTTCTCATGTTTTGCCAAATGCATGGTAATATAACCACCACCCATTGAAGATACAGAATAGTTCTATCATCCACCAAAATTCCCTGTGTGGACCTTCTTGGTCAATCCCTCCTCTCACTCCCAAACTCTAGTGACCACTATATGTGCCCTATGCCTATAATTTTGTGTTTTCTAGATTGCCGTATGAATGGCATAGTACTTCACGTAGCCTTTTGATTCTGGCTTATTTAATTTAGCATAATGCACTTGAGATGTATCCATACCGTTGCATGTATCAGTAGTTAGTTTCTTTTTGTTGCTGAGTAGTATTCCATTTATGGCTGTACCACATTTTGTTCATCCATTTATCTGTTGATGGACATTTGGGTTGTTTCCAGTTTTGGCTACAAATAAAGCACATGAGTATTCTGGTATATTACATCCTTGCCAACACTTGATAGTTAATCTTTTTAATTTTAGACATTATGATAGGTGTGTAGTGCTATCTCATTGTGATTTAAATTGGCATTTCCTAATGCCTAAATGGTACTAAACATCTTATGTGCTTATTTGCCATTCATAGGCTGGCTTTTCATGCCTGTTAACTCTTTTGCTCATTTTTACTGGGGTGTTTATATTCTTCTTTTTGAGTTCTGACATCAGTGTATTTCAATGTAAACTCTTTGATAGAAGACCTAGAACTAAGAGAGAAATAGGTATTTAGAATTCTGTATTGACAGAATAAAATAATAATAGGCAGTTTTCAAATTATTTAGTGACCACCATGTTCTTAATTTGGGTGAACAAACCAAATGAACATGAAACCGACCCACTGTCCCCATTGCGTTCCCATCTCCTTGAGGAAGATGACTCGCATCAGTGTATACAGCCATTTTTGCTCTCTAATTGTGTGTTTGGTTGTTTGATACAGATAAGAATTGTTAGCAAAGATTAGAGAAGGAAGAGTTCTATGTAAGCTAGAATAATCAAGGAGAGCTTCGTATAGGAGGTGAAGATTTTGATAGACGTGAAGACTGGTGGTATTTGGGGGGGTATAGGGAGGAGGGTACTAAAGGAATAAGTAATAGTACAAGTCAAGGTGTGTAGACAGGACAAACAAAACCTGCTTGGAAGGGGTATAATGGTAGTTGAGGAAAACTAGATTATAGGAATCTGTGAATGTTGAAATGAAATATAGGGCACTTTTAGCATAACCCTATTAAACTTTTTTTTTTTTTTTTTTTTAACCTAGGAGTGACATAAAGGGTAGAAAGGTTAGTCTGGTAAGGGAGATACGAAGTAGCAGCTGAGACAAAAACACAGTTGAGATGCCGTCATATTGGTATTGAATAATTCAGGCAGGATAAGGGCCTGGTGGGCAAGGGTTAGATATTAGAGACAATTTTTAGGAAGAAATAATCGGATGCCAGGCTATCTGACCCAAAACCTGTTCCTTTTCCACTGTACCACTGAGCCATGTGTGTTAACAGCAGGAGTATAAGAAAGAAAAACACGGAGATTTATAGGAGCAAGGAAAAACTTTAAGCAGGCTTATAACTCTATTATAAGAGAAAAGGAGCTAAATAGTTTTGTTTGGATGAAGGTAAAAACCTGATAATTTCAATACCAAAATAGAATACTTTTTATTAGGCTACAGAAAAAAATACCCCCAGGAAATGGAAACAGGAAGAGCCAACTACTGGTTTGGCAGAGTTGGAAAGCGAACTGGTGAAAGATTATGTAAATGATTAGAAATAGTGACATATGGAATTCTGGTATGCATACAAGATCTCGGCTTATTTGGAATTCTATTAATTGTGTCCTCAAGTAACTGATGTTTGAATTTCACAGTACTTTTTCCAAAAGTGGAAATGAGCTTATTTTCCTCCATCACATGGTAGAGTTTGTATTTACTTAATGTTTTCTTTTCCGATATATTTGAAATTCTGGGCACAAAGTTCGGGAGTGTAGAGGTGGAATGGGAGCAGACATTCTTCAGGTTATGCCAGTTTGAATTCTCGCTATTTTTTTGAAAAGGAAATTATATTCTGAGAGGCTTTTGTTCTTGGAAACTTTGAAGTATGACTGAAGAATTTAGTGTCATATGATATAAAATATTTCTTTCTCCATTTCTCTGTCATTTTCCTACCTAATCTAGGTAAGTGTATATAGTTATTCCTTTGAGACTTCTGAAAGCATTTTGGGCCTTCTATATGTGGTAGAAATATGATAATTTCATTGACATATACCCTATATTTTGGACTTCGTTGCTATGATTCAGGTGAAAATAGCACTTTTTTCCCCACTCCTAAGTACTATTTTTTAGGGAACTGAAGAAATTGACAGATGCCTAAAGTAGGGAAGGAGGAGTTACAGACAACAACCTTTAATTGTGAAAATCTAAAGCTGATAGCCCCTATATTTATGACTTAAGAAACATTCTGTTCCATGGGTGGTTCTTAGATGTCCATTAGCAGGTATCCCCTATTTTCAAGCTAATGTTCATTTAAAAAGCAAAAGATTTTTACGAGAGACTATAATTTTGCGAACTGTGCATTTTTTGAAGGTTGAATTTGTTGCCAATACCTGAGAATGGAAGAAGTAAAGA
>NW_012152507.1:2835466-2840475 GCF_000956105.1 Propithecus coquereli | reverse complement strand
ATTTTCAAGCTAATGTTCATTTAAAAAGCAAAAGATTTTTACGAGAGAGTATAATTTTGCAAACTGTGCATTTTTTGAAGGTTGAATTTGTTGCCAATACCTGAGAATGGAAGAAGTAAAGAATAGAAGTCTAACTGCGAACATGGCCTTGCCTTTATGATTTCATAACGCTGATGAAATATGCTTTTTAAAAAAATTAAATTCTTGCCAATTTTACTCTAGCAGGAATAAGCAAATCTAGTATTATGAGGGTTTTAAGGAAAGTAGGCATAAAACAAGTTTTTTAAAAAAATGGGAAAATGATTAGATTTCCATGACTGTCAGAGTCAGTACACAGTCTCTTCCAGATACAACTGATGCGAAGCATGCTAACCCTGAGCTATTTCAAGACTCTATATCAATGGAGAATGATAAAATTTTCTCATCCTATTCTTAGTGTTTTGTGATACTTTTGAAGTTCTGGTTGCTGGGCTTTAAAAGGGGGTGTCCTTCCCTGGGCTTTGTCCAAGAGACGAAAGACAGACTATTTTAAGAAAGAAAATGTAGAGATTTTTACAAAAGAAATACACTGCTACCTATAAATAACTATTGTATATGAAATGCCAATTCTATTTACGAAACTCCCTGGAATCGATAACAAACGATGCACATTAAAAGAATCCAAAAAGAGTCCTGGAGGTGGATTGTGGTGATGGTTTCACAACAATGTGAGTGTACTTAATGCCACTTAAAAATGGTTAAAATGGTAAACCTTATGTATGTTTTACCACAATAAAAAGATAATTTAATCCTAAAAACACAGGTGCCTTACATTGATGAAATTTGGCACACAATGAAAGACTCCAGGGTGTACTGAAAGTCTGGTGTGTAAGCCCCTCTAAGCCAGGACTAAGCTGGGACTTAGCTTTGACTTTTCTGCATTGACTAATAAGTACAATGTCATATATGTGCTCTTTCCATTACTGATTTTCATTCGACAAGCATTTATTAAGCACTTGATTCTGTCAAACCATAGTCTTGGGTATGTGGTCAGAGAGAAGAATGAGAAATTCCTTATTCTTCAGGAACGCCCCATCTAGACACATTTGAGATCCTTTTACAGAGTAGATTGTAGTAGGTGTTATTCTGGAGATACCAAATAATGTTTTGAGAACATGAGGAGGGAATGCTTAGAAATTAAATATTAATTTCATTAATTAAATTATGTGGTGGTTCTAAGTGAATTTAATGTGATTAGTCAGGACTCTTGTTTTGCAAACAGCACAGGAACCCATCTCATACCAGCTTAAACAAAATGGAATCTCTTGGGTAACAAAATGAAAGAAGTTCAAGGGGGTAAACCTCAGGCTTGGCTAGATTCCAGGTTTCAAACGGTGTTGTCATAAATTTCTTTGTGTCTCCATCTGCTGGAGCTTTTCTCTTTTCATTCAGCTTTATTGTCAGGGGCCAGCATCATTTGGAGCTTATATTTTCATTAGTTATTGATCTTGGTAAGAGGAATAACTTCTCTCAGTAGATTCTGATTGACCTGGCTTGGGTCACATGTCCAGGTCTGAGTTAGAGGCAGTGCTGTGTGCACACGCGTGTATACACGTGTTTGTGCATGTGAGCGGTGAGTGCTTGGCCTCACCCAGCCCATGGACTAAGAATACAGGAAGATGCTTCTCCAAAGAGTCTGGGCAAACAAAAACTGTACCCTGTGTCAGTAGTTTCAAAAACTGATCAGACTGTCAGTTATTAATTACTCTTTATTTAAATAGAAAGGTTAACCACATTGCTTTATTCTGTGAGCAGTATCATTATTAAAACTTAACTGTTGTTGAAGTGAACTATCTAGTAGTATCGCAATCTTCTAGAGAACAGGAAATTAGTGATTGGAAAGGGCCAAAGCAACGTGTTTTTTTAGAGCGAGAGAAGATCTGGTAGTTTCTTTTGTGTAGTACATTTACAAATGCTTTAATAATGAGAAAATTAAGTGATAATCAGAATGTTTTTCCAAGAGCCATATACTGCAGATTTGCCCTAAATCTCTGATACATAAAGAATATTGCCATTAATATAATTCCAAAAGGCTCAGTAAATTGGCCCTGTGAATAAATGTGGCTCTAAACCATTCAGTTCATTATCATTGTCTCCCTAGGAGCACCTAAGTGTCATATCATCTTTGGCCTCTCAGTGAAGGCCTGTGCTGTTCTTGATACAAATAATCTTTTTGCATTTGAGAGGATTACTAACAAAATGAATTTATACCTGCTCACCGATACAATGTACATATTTACAGGCGTAACTTTATATATAGCTTCAAAAGATTCATGGACCACCTCTTCCACCAATCATTTCATGAACCCATGGACTCCAGATCAAGAACCACTCCTCTTGGTCGTTGTCCAAATATAACTCCACAGTAGGAAGAGGACCGTAGTGATTGACTTACCAATAGAACATTTACGGTTGAAAATGCAGTTTGAATTGTTTGTTCATCAGCAGTGCTAAGTTATACATTTGTTCACATCATCTTATAACATGTGGTAAATATTTATGACAAATGGTTAGCTGGGCAAAAGAATCCCGTGAAATAGGGAATTCTAAGTGACTCACATAAATAAGCTAGAGATATATTTGAAAAAGATGAGGATTAACAAGCTTGCAGATGTTGACAGGTGAAGAGCATCATCTAGGGAGGCTATGATCAGGAGTCAGAATAATCTTGGTGAATTGGAGAAAATATAAGAAATGAATATACAGGAGAATGGTAGGCCAACTTTGGGGTCATACTACCACTTGCTCATTGTATGACCTTGGGCAAGTTATTTAACCTCTCTAAGAATGGGTTTCCACATCTGTAAAATAGTGACAGCAATAGTCCTTACCTGCTATGGCCATTGGGAAATTTATCTGAGCAATTCCGTGAAAGTACTGGCATATACAGTGCACAGTAAAATAGTTATTATGATTGATTGTTATTAGTTCCAATTAGAATTGAAATAGAGGAATAGAAACAAATAGGAACTGCAATGGGTAATTGCTCATATGAGAGTATGAGCTAAGAGATTCCATCTTGAAAAGAATTAATAATTTAATAAATTCAACCACAAAACTAACATTGTTTTAGAGAGAGGAAATCCTTTCAGTTCTTTCTGCCCTTATGAGATCCTTAATGGAGAGCTCTATTCTTTTCCGAATTCCCAAAATAAGAGATTATTATGAAAATGGCTTAGATTAGTGATTTCTCAACTCTTTTTTAGATCAATACAAATGAAGATTAATACTCATGTATATCACATACTCCCTGGCAGATTGGATTTAAAAGTGTTGTGTCGGAATGCATGTGTAGGCAGTAAAGCAAATAGCATCATAAGCTTTTTGTTTTTGTGATATTCATAAAAATCAATACTCAGCATAAAAATATGACTCAGTAAGAATTGCTTATTATGGCTGCTAACATAGATGAGATAGGCTGCACGGTGATGTATAGTGATGGTTTTAATCTGTACCTCTTCTCATGCTTGTGAAAACCATCAGAATGCAAACGAGAGAGTGGCTTCACTGTAGGAAGAATCACGAACCCATTCTGTTTCTACTTGAAAAGTAAATCATCCACAAACATCAATATTATTGTTATTACTAACAAATTACTTGGCACACAGTTCACAACTGATCATGCCTTATTGTATAGTGCTCTGATTATAAGGACCTCTGGTTTAGAGGAAAGCCTGAGAAGTCAGTAAAAATGTAAAAAAAAAAAAAAACCCCTGCCTCTTCCCCACAGAGTTAGAAATCACTAAATATATAATGCTATTCAAATATAAGCACTGTTAAGCAAATGGCAGCAAAATACATAGTTGATATCTTCTCTAGACAACAGAAGAAAACACAAAAAGGGATTTAGGTTAGCTATGAAAAATCTGCTGACCTTATATTATTGTTAATATTGGGCTAGAATTGTTTGTAGAAGGCCGATGAAAGCTTTTTCTCTGTGAGTTTTTAAAGGTAAGAATAAATTTCATGTTTGAGATGCTTTTGATGTGCCTATAACCAGAATAGAAGTGTTTTAGATTATAACTTTATCTCAGATTGAGTGATTCTGTTGTAATAAGTCAGCATATGTTGCCGTCTAGTCTAAAAACTGCATGAAGATAAAAACATATTATGTAAAACCCATCTATAGTATCAAGTCTTTACAATTCCACTATGCTTAAGATATAATGCCAACACCATACACTAGATAATTTACAGATGGTTTAAAGAGACTTAGTTGAAGACTCCTGGACAGTATAAGAATAGAGTAGTGGAAGGAAGCACACACACATTAAACATCATGATTATATAAAAATTTAAAATGCCTATATGCCAAATAAAGTTAAGACAAAAGATGGGAATGGTTAATAGGTTAATATCTCTCTGCGAAGAGCTAATACAAGTAATAAGAAGACCACGAAGACTACTGAGAGAGGAGGAAAAAAACAAGCAAAGGACACGAACAGATAACTCAAAGAACAGCAGATACATACGGAGGGTCTGAACTTCTAAACTGTTTAGTCATGCTAGTAAATAGAGAAATAGAAATGAAAACAATTATACACCATTTTTAATATATCAGATTTTCAGGAAGAGCAAATGGCCAGTAGGAGCTCTAAGATCACCACTCTTGGATGTCAGTGGGCAGTAGAAAGAGACACAAGTAATTTGGCAGCAGGCACCGTCAGAAGTAGTGCGATATGGTGATTCCAGAGCATGGACTCTCCGGTCGGATAGCCTGGTTTGAATCTCAGCTTTACGACTTACTAGCTGTGTGATCTTGGGCAAGTTACTTAACTTTACCGTGCCTCAGTATTCTCATCTGTAAAATGGGGATAATGATAGACTGCACCAAACAGAATTGTTTTAAAGGGCTTATCGAGTTAGTATATGCAAAGTGCTTAGAGAAGTGCTTGTCACATAGTAAGCCCTACTTAAGTATGTTTGCTTTATTATTATTAATTATTGTCTTTATGTATCAAAAGGTCTAG
>NW_012152507.1:2829568-2831998 GCF_000956105.1 Propithecus coquereli | reverse complement strand
TTATATACTTTTAGAAAATATAAGTAAAAGAATGTTCATAAGCCTAAAAGGTGCTGGCAGTTGAGTTTTTGAGGATACAGTTGGTGTTGGCATTATAAGCCTCTCAGATGAACCTGGCTTTTGTTCCTAATAAAGGCAGGAACTTTTTTTTAGTGTTTCCGTCTACTTCTCTCACTTCTGCCTCTCTTTTCAATTTAAATTACCGATAGACAGTGCGTGCATTTTATTATTGAAAGGCTAAATCTGAATCCCCAAACTGTGAATACTTAGCCAAAAATCTAGTTTAGAATTCCAGCTTGATCTTTTTTTACTTCACTTATGTATTCTAACACAATTTCAGTCTTCTGAAATTTAACTAATTTGAACTACACTTTCAGGAATAAGTCAAGTCCTTGGGAAATAAGTGATTACATATGAGGGGTTCATTGCTTTCCCAGCAGTAAGAATGGCCCAGCTCCGCCCAGCCCTCCCTGCAAAGAGGAGGGAAAGTTGGCCATTGGTATTTTGGGGGGAGGGTGTGTGTGGCCAGGGTCAGCACCGCCTTGAGTGCTCACCAGGCACCAGCCTCAGTCGTGATTTGCTTTCCAGGCATTGGTCTCTGTGGTGACCCTAGGAGACAGGAGTGATAGCCCTGCTTTGCCGATGAGGAAACTGATGCTTTTGAGAGGCTCAGTAGTGTGTCCAGGATCACAGAGTTAGGAAACGCTACAACTGGGGTCAAGCCCCGCTGTGACCAACTCTAAAACCCCTTTTCTTATCGATACTGTCTTCCTAGTTAAAGTGAGCAGTGGTAAGCTTTATAACGTTATGACTTTGTGCCTCGGTGTGAGTGGATTTTCTTCTTCTTTCCTTGGGAAGAGGTGGGGTGGGAGAGGAAGAAGAGCCATGGGGTTCCTTTGTCTTGGTATGTGCCAGCAGAGGAAGCAAGGTGAAGGAACTGTGAATATTCATTCCAGCAAGACTGAAGTTTGCTTGCTTAGTAGTTAATCTTAGAGCTTGCTCTGGATGTATATGCAGATGGCACCTTATGTAAGTTCTTGGGATGTGACACTGTCTGAAGACGACGTGAGTAGGACGACACTGTCCAGAGGGTTTGAGGATGGATCTCAACAGCATTGTGTTGAGTTAAAAAGAAAGAAAGAAAGAGCAGGTTGTAGAGCAATATATACTATGCAATACCATTTATATACAATTTTAAAACATAAAATATGTCCATTTATTGTTTGCATGTGTAGTATATAATGGAAGTATAAAAACACAGCAAAGGTATCAACCAAAATGTAATCAGTGCTTTCCCCTCGGGAAAGAGGGACAGGAGGGACAAAGGAGACAATTACCCTTGTCTGTAATACTTTAATTTTATATTTGAAAAAGATATGAAATGGATTTGATTCCATAAAATGTTAATGCCTTTTAAATCTAGGTAGAAAGTACATGGGTGTTTTATTAGACATAATATTTTTGCTTCCACTTTTATGTATTTGAATTTTTTCCCCCAATAATAGCAACAACAAAACGTGGTTGTAGCCAGGAGGATTTGCTACTGATTGCTGTGTCCCCAAAACAAAAATATTTTGGAATCTAGAACTAAATAGTTTCTTTGATTCTTTGTTTGGGCCGTTGAAAACAAGAAGCCACTGGATGCAGCCAGCTAAAACGGACGGGCGTAAAAGCTCTTCTTCCCACAACTAAAAACGTGTAGTTGGGACACAGCAAGAAACTGCAGTTTAGGTCTCCCAAATTGTATAAGGTGACACTGAGCTGAGAGTTAGAATACTAAAGATGATCTGAGGTTTCCCCATCTGATTTGATTTGGTTTATCGCTTTGGGGGCTGCATGTATTCTGTGTATCTGTGAGCTCCGGCAGTGGTCTGCAAAACACACCTTTGTCACTACTCCCGGGTAAATGATGTGTGACACTGTTGTGCTCTGTGGGCACATAAATTATAATGGTTCAATTAGTTTAGGTAAGAATGAAATCTGAATGGCCACTCTGCAAGTATTCACTGCTTGGAGTGACCTTTTCTCCCCTCACAGTCTAAGACGTTTAAGTTAACTCACGGATAGGTGAGAAAAATAAATTCTTTGAGAGACTCTGCTGCTTTGAGTTATAGCGAAAGGTCCCCAGCCATGTATGTAGGTCACAAGACACTAGCTTGTCTTTTATTTCTGTATCTGAAACTTTGATTTAAGCTTCTGCAATTAAACTAGGATGTAGTGTTAACAGTTCCCTGAATTAAGTCTCTATAAATTTGAAGCCCATAAACTGCTGTTACTGCTCAATTAAAGGGGAGTATGCTGTGAACTAAGAATTCGGGAGAATCTGGATTTATCTTTTGGAGGATGGTTTGGAGCCTTCTCTGTGCATGGTCTCATTTTAAGAATGCACTTTGTTCAAAACTCTATTGTTGGATAACTTGTCTTAAGCAC
>NW_012152507.1:2827179-2828489 GCF_000956105.1 Propithecus coquereli | reverse complement strand
TTAAAGAAATTAATACAAAAATCTATTCCTTGCTTTTCATGTTGACAACACTTTAAAAATGTACAGTTTTGTTTTTTTAAATGAGAATGCTCATATGCTTCTAATGACAGTATAAACTGGGATATCCTTTCTGGAAAACAGTTTGGCAATATGTTAAGAGCCTTGTTTCTTTAACCTTTGACCCAGTATCCCCATTTCTAGGAAACTATCCTAAGGGAATAATGAAAAATGTAAACGAACATTTCCAAAGATTCATTGCAGTGGTAGAAAGATCTAGAAAATGACAACTAATAGAATTATATAATTCTGTTTTATTCTTTGTTGAATAATTATTCAACAAAGTTTGGTATATTGCTGTTATTTAGGACTATATAGCTATTTTAAGTATTTTCTAATAACCTTAGAGACATAGAAAAATGCTGTTTCTTATAATACTGAGTGAAAAAAGCAGGGCATAAACCAATATATACAGTATAATCTCAATACTTCTCATATATCCATATATGCAAAAATATGCATTCTAAGATATATTTATAAATGAATTAGATAAAATACACTAAACAGTTTATTTCTCTGGGTGGTGATACTATGACTGATTTCATTTTTCTTAACACTTATTTTCTATATATTCTACAGTCAAATATATTGTTTTTATAAATAGTTAAAATAGTTGCCAGTTGATAAGCATAGATGCCTGCTGACAAAAAATGCTATTTAACATGTTTTTTAAAGAACATATTCTTCTTTGAATTGTAAAGATTTATGGATGACTTGATTATTTCAATGAGGTTAAATCACTGAGTTTGATGCTGTAGAGTATAAAGAAACATAGCATGATCTCTGCCTTGCAGGAGTATAAAACTTGGTGGGAGAGGCAAGAAGAAACTCTACTGAAAATCCTATAAATAAGATCTCTGCATTTTTAGAATCTACCTCTATGGTTACATTAAAATAGAGACTGGAAGTCTAGCTTATGTTTTTATATTTGTTTTTTTATTAGTTATCTGATAAATAGGCACTGATTAATAGAATTAGTCATTTTGATCCTTTAATTCATTGAGGCCTGGTTTTGGCCCATCTGTGACATGTGACACCCTCTTCCTACCCTTTCCTATGTTTAGATTAAAACTTGAAACACATTTACTTAGAGGTAGTGGGTCCCTGCTGGTTCAAATGTGACGGCTAATAAAGAACCTTTTTATTTTTTCGCTAAGGATATTAATTTGGCCACATGTTGGGTTGCCTCCTATTTCAGCACAATAGCAGGAGGGAGGTAGGTGGGAGGGAGGACTCTTCTAAGGGTGTGTGTG
>NW_012152507.1:2825732-2827129 GCF_000956105.1 Propithecus coquereli | reverse complement strand
TGTATTCTCTGCCCCTGTTTTTATCCTACATATATAGGTACGTGCATATATTTAAAAATTTAACAGGAATGGAAACTTACCCTTGCAAAACATCTAACAATTTTTGAGCTCTACGTGTGATGATACTTTTAGATCTAGTTCATTCTACTTCAATTGATCGATAGTATTTTATCACTTATCTAGTTCTCTATTTATAGACAATTCGGTTGTTTCCAGTTTTATCGCTAATAAAAATAGTACCGCAAAGACCACTTTTGTTAAATGTCTCCTCATACACCAGAGCAAAGATTTCTCTAGGATAAATATCTGGGTAATGAAGGAGTGGATATATCTTGAATTTTACAAATTTTGCATAATGCCCACCCGTGTGCTTGTACTGGTTTCCATTCTCAACAGCATGTGTGAGGTTCTGATTTTCCACATCCTTGCTGACACTTTGAATTGTGAGTGGGAAATGGTGCGTCATTTGTAGTTTAAATCTGAATTTCCTCATTACTAGTGAGGTTGGGCATATTTTCATAGGTTTGTCAGACTGGATTTCCCCTTCTGTAAATTGCCACTCATGTCCTGTTTACCTGTATTTCTTGTAACTTGTTTTCTGTTTATTGACTTGTAAAAGTCAGTAATCCGTGCATTAAACCTTTGGTTATGTTAGCTGAAATTATGCTCTCCCAGCCTATGGCTTGTCCTTTAACCTTGTTATAGTGTTCTTTATCATATGGATGCTTTAAATTTTGATGCAGTCATAATTTCAATTTTTCTTAAGGTCTGTGCTTCATATGCTTTGCCCAAGAAATCTTTTCCTACCTTAAGTTCATAAAGATATTTTTCAGTAGATTCTTCCAGTAGTATTTCTATTTTTCTTTAAGTCTCAAAGCTTTTCATGTAGTAGTTGATAAAAGAATTTATTTTTCAGAAATGTGCTTACTTTAGGAAATGATGCATTGCTACCACCATCCTCTAAGATCTTCACAAAGATGGGGATAATTTCCTATGATATTTTAGAGGCTAAGAACAGAAAACAGTTGCACACTGTGATTTACCAAGAGTGACTACTACATAGCTATTTAGACACTTTCAATAAACACTAAATAGAATACAGAAGTTGGATTATGTTTATTATTTGGTTTTGAGGTTCAAATATTTGTGAAAATATGCTGGTGTGGAATGTAAAGTAGAGGAAACTTCTAGTTTTGGTGATCAGTTATTCAGTGTAGATTTAGATTATTATCTTAAAATTTTTTTGGAAACATAAGGCCACACAGACCGGAGAAGTTCAAATATTAATAATATATATTTCTGCTCTGTACTCTCAAAACAGTTTATCACCTAAAATGTGATAGGGGCACTCAGTAGTCATTTTGGGATGATCCCTAAATAAGGCATATATATATATG
>NW_012152507.1:2807237-2813532 GCF_000956105.1 Propithecus coquereli | reverse complement strand
ATGTTTGAAAGACATTATAAAATCATTTTAATATGGGAAACTACATGAAAAGGGATACATTTTTATGACCTTTAAGTCTTATGGCCATAGACTCTGATTTTAAGACTTTCTTTAGTTGAATAAAATATAATCAAGCGAATTCTACATGTCACAGAGTTTTCTGTTGTTGTTACTGGACCATATCTCTCCTATATTATAGATGCCATCTTTCTAACAAATATCTGTGACTTTGAGTACTATATAGTGGCTGGAATTGAAATTACGCTGCTTGGATTTGAATCTGGCTTTGGACAGTTGTTAATATTGTGACCTTGGAAAATTTTTTAATTTCTATAAGCCTCAGTTTCTTCATTTGTAATCATCTACTTAATTTATTGGGTAGTTGTGAAGATTAAATGAATAGTATCTACAGAGTCCTTAGCACAATGCCTGGCACTTGTGTAAATGTTAACTCTTTATAAACGGTTGTCATTACTTAATTAAGATAATATCTTTAATTACTTGTGATTACATTTTCTTAGACTAAACCATGTAAGTGCAACAATTATGCAACTTAAATTCACATCTCCCTGAAACTGTCAACTGTCAGATTTCAACTCTGAGATCTTTACCTATTTTGTGTTTTCCAGACTCCACATTCTGATGGTCAAGAAATTGAAAAAGTTATTTTGTATAGCAATGTATTATTTTATTTAAACATTCTTGAGAGTTTAGTATTTGAGAAATTCTAAGTGTAAATGTTTGGGATCCTATCAGTCATGATCCTAAGGTAAACTTTTTAATGGCTTCTCATTGCTATTGGGATAAAAAGTCCAAACTCTTTAATGTAGCCTGCAAGACCCTCGTCCGGCCCTGACTAGCTCTCTTATCTTTTGTTTCACAGCTTAGCTCTAGCTGTGCTGAATTTCTACAAGTTTTCCAACAGTGTGTGCACTCTCATCCCAGGCAGGTGTCTTTCCATACCTCGTGACCACCACAGTGCCCGTGTCCACGCTCCAGGGCTCAGCTTACACATTGCTCCATCCAGAGGTCATTCCGAACTCTGGGACTTTAAATTCCCTTTCTGTATATTCTCACCACTCTTCATACTTCTCTATCAAAATATGTAGATTATTAATATTATTATTACTATCACTATTTTACCATATTTTATTACTTAACTGCCCTCTCTTCTAGAATGCGTGCCCCGTGTGGATGGTGCTGCGTCTCTTGTTCACTCTTAGCTTCTTACTGAGGTTAGCATTCCATTCAAAACTTGGGAAGCCTCTGTGCTGGAGAATAGTGACAAGGCCAGCAAGAGCCGCTGTAGGGGACTCAGAGGCTGTTTGACACACAGGTGCCCCGTGCCTGCCCTTTGCATATGGAGCAGGTACTTCCCTTCAGAGACCTTCTCTAACTTCCCACGAGAGACCTTGCATCTGTAAAGTGCTTTGAAATTCCAAAGATGTCTCAAATTTTTATCAGTACAAAGCATTCAAACATGGCTGAAAATAGGCCAGTTCCTCTTAGTGTAGGTAAAACTACACTACAGAACTACAGAACTAGTCAGTATTTTGTTGAACTTGGTAACTTTCAAAGGTGAAATCCCTTACTGGGGAGAAGTGAAGTCTTTGTGCCTTTGCTATGAGGTAGCAAAGCATACAGCTGAGGTAAATGTGGTTCTGGTGGTGGACAGGTACATCTTGAACCTACTCTCCCTTTCCTGGACCCAGCTTGGGAATATGTGAGAAAGGAATGTATGTATGTGTCGCACGTGTGTATAATTGGAGAAAAATTGCAAAATATTTTCACCCTTGAGAGTTGGAGAGAGAAGGGCGATGGCTGTATCTGATGTTCTTTGTATAGCATATGGTGAGAATAGTGTATCTTTCTGTACAAAGACATATAACATGTCAAATTGTCATTGTTATCTGTTATTTCCATCTACTGGGTTTTTGTTAAGCAGAATAAGTCTATTTTGGATTTTTTTTGATGTTATATGAGTAGAAGACAATTTTGAAAACTCTGCTATCTTATTAGAAATTAATCCTCAGTGATATAAAATATTTGAAACTTAACAGTTCAATAAGCTGGTATGCTGACATCATTTGCCAAACACGCAATACGTGAGTTTGGAACCATCTGATTCCCCACATGCATTTAAGTTTATAAGCTTAGAAGATTCTGCTAAATATATGCTTTTATTTCTGTTTATTTTAAGTCAGTTAAATTTGATTATAATTTTTTCCTTCAGGTAACATTCTCAGAAGCAAATATTACAAATAAATTGTGAATGTAAATGAAAAACATTACATAGACTTTCATTATTGCTGAAAGTATGCCCCTAAGTACATTTCCTCCTTTTTTATTGTTTTCTTGTGCTTTGATATTATATTTTAAAATCATTTTATCATTTTCCTTCCAAAAAATTCATCAAGTTCCATGTATATTAGTTCGAATTTGAATTTCTAGATGAGATGGTAGATCATAAGTGTTAGAAAACAACTGCTTGAAATTAACAGAGCATTACACTAACATTATACTTACGTTTATGGCAGGAGACCTGAAATATTTTGTTTGCATTTTTTTTTTTTTTTTTTTTTTGAGACAGAGTCTCACTGTGTTGCCCGGGCTAGAGTGCCGTGGCGTCATCCTAGCTCACAGCAACCTCAAACTCCTGGGCTCAAGTGATCCTACTGCCTCAGCCTCCCGGTAGCTGGGACTACAGGCATGCGCCACCATGCCCGGCTAATTTTTTCTATATATTTTTAGTTGTCCGATTAATTTCTTTCTATTTTTAGTAGAGGCGGGGTCTCGCTCTTGCTCAGGCTGGTCTCGAACTCCAGAGCTCAAACAATCCGCCAGCCTCGGCCTCCCAGAGAGCTAGGATTACAGGCGTGAGCCACTGCGCCCGGCCCTTGTTCGCATTTTTGTACACAGATACTTGTCTCCCCTCTATCCTTCCTCCAAAACAAACAAACAATACAACAACAAAGATTCTGGGAGCCTTAGAATAGTCTTTGGCCAATAAAAAAAAATTTCGACTATTAAATGTTAGTGTATCTCATTTAATTAATGTGTTCTTACTCCTCTTTTGTGAACTTAAATTTCATATCTCATAGTTAGAGTCGATTCAGAAGAACTTTTCTTTTAAATGAATCCTATTCTAAACAAAAACATTATCTCATGTAAATAATCAGTGAATAATTTCAGTTTTGAAATATACATTTTTATAAACTAGAGTTTTCAGTTATTTTATGCATGAGTTCCAGGCTTTAAGCCTGATCTGTGAAATGAACTGAAGACCAATTGTACATGTATTTTTACTTTACAAAATAGTTCCAAATAAAAAGAATCAGATGTGAATTTTTGAAATCAGATACATCTGAGTTCAAAATCTGACTCAGCTCTCTATGCCTGGGTAACACGTATTACTTCTTTCACCTTGGATTCCCCATCCAAGAAATGGGATAATATCTACCAAAAGGAGTAGACAAATAAATATGTAAAGTTTGTAGTGGAGTGTGAAACTTTATATATTTAACAAATTATTACTGCCTTCTCTAGGTAAACAATTCCCCTGGTATGTTTAGGATAGAAAGTACATAAATGAGAATCCAAAACATTTGGTGTTACTTCAGAGAACATACTTTCACTTAAAACATAAAGATAAGCTAATTATCAGAGGAAGTAGAAAAAAGTGCTCATAATTTTTAGAATCTTGAATTTCTACACTGGTATTTATTTTCCTCTCTATATTATTTAGAACATTTAAATTTGCAAATTACTGTGATTAAATCTAGTACAGTAAAAAGTTTGTCTTAATTTTAAGGCCTCATTTTTCTTTTTTTCTTATAACTTTGGGTACCAGTGGCCTTCATTTTTCAGTCAACATCTGGCTTTGTATAAAAACATATTTTCTGAAGCAGGAGAGCAATTTAGAAAGAATAGTTAGAAATAAAGTTGAGTAATATTATGTAGAAAAGGCAGGCATTGAAATCTGCTAGACGTAGATATTTTTCTCCCTGTCATTAGGAAATAGACCATCTCCCTAAACTTCTGTTTTTCTATGGGCGTGATCACCTTCCTTTCAACATTTGACTGCTTTCTAATAGAAGATTTCCTTTTGAAGCCAGGAGGGATTTAGTCTGTAATAAAGATATTATTACCCAGTAAATGGAAAGCAGACCATAACAAAGTATAAAAAATTGAGGGCTGGTAAAGTAGAGAGAACTTTTTCCTTTTCAGCATCCAATATGTGTTTGGCTCTCAAATAGTAATTTATTGAAACACATAATGGAAGCTTTACAGTAATATGAGAGGGGATTATAAGGATTTTGTACTGTAGACTGTTTTTGTAATTTCAGTTTTTTGAGTTAAATTATTTGGGTAATACTCTTATCAGGTAATTTAAAAAATCATTTTAAGTGCTTTGTTGTAGAATGCTTGTTTAAAAATATGTGGATGTTTATATGTGTACTTACATACATATGCAAATATATATGTATATATAAAATAATGCAGAATTTTGTATAAAGTAAAAAGTTGCCTATTGCTCCGTACTACCAAAAAGACACTCTGAAGATGAAGGGAACCGCTATTTGGTATATATCTTTTCAGAGATTTTTCTATACATTTATATGTTGTTTATAACTTGCCATTGTTAGTTTAATAATATATTTTAGACTTATTTTAATTTCAGGCAGTATTGCCTTTTAAACCTGTTCTCCATTGTATGTATATATTTAAAACTTTTTTAAATAAATAAATTTGAGGCATTTCTTCCTTCATACGGTAAATATTTATTGACTGCCTATCATTTGCCACATAGGTACTAGGGATATTGAAATGAAGGTATAGCTTCCTGACCTGAAGGACTTACATAGTGATTTTTGTGTTCATATACAAAAATAAGATAAATATTGAAGACATGCTCTAACTGGAAATGTACAATTCTTACTAAAGAAGAGCCCAGTGACTACAGGGTCTTGACATCAATCTCTGAGGTGCTGTACTCCCAGACACTTGGTATGAATTTATGTCTTACAACAAATAAGACTCAGTAAATACCAGCTTATTGATTTGAATATAACAAGACATATCCTGGCCAGATATTTCATTCATATCTCACCTGCTACAGCACAGATATAGTTGCTGATGATATTTCCCCCTATTAAATATTGGGTGTCTTTGTTATTAAGTGCTTCACCTTGATTAGCTCCTCCTCCCTCCCACACCTCCGGTTTTTCCTGGTTCAGAATAATTACTGAAACATAATTTAGTCTGGCTGTTTATTGTTAAGAATTCAAAGCCCAGAAGGTAATTGTCGTGTCTGCCTACTGTCCACAAAGCTTATTACTGTAATAGAACACTGATCACTCCACCGGGCTAAGATTAAAAGCCTGTCCATAGCCTCACACTGGTGCCCCATTTTGGAACCTGCAACCTGGGTACTTCCATAGTCGGGATCATGCACCATAATTCTTCTGCTTGATTTAGTTCTTCAGAGTATTTGCAGTTGCCCCATTTAGGACCTGCCTTAGACTGTGAGTAACAAAGACTTTAAAGAGAATAGCTTAATCATGATTTAGGATTTTTTGGTTTGAGTGCAACAAGAAGCTCGTGGAAAGCTGGTTGCTGGCATTGGTTTAGAAGCTCAGGAGCATCGGGACTGACAGGTCTTTGTGATCCTCTTGGCCTTTTCCTCTTGGTCACAAACATTTACTGAATGCTGCATATGTAGGTGATATGGATCTATTAACATAACACATAATCCCTGCCCTTATGGAACTTACATCTTAACATTTTAGCATGGAGGAAAGGATGGTGTCTGTTTTAAGAAATAGAAACTTACCAGAAGTCCTTAGTAGGCTTCTACTTACATCATAGAGGCCAAAACTGTGTCACATGACCACCTCTAGCATCAAGGGAAGCTGGGAAATGTGGTGCTTTAGCGCATTCCCACTCTGAGCAAAATCAAGCTTCTGCTAGTTAGGAAGACAAGAGAGTGGATATTCTCCCAGCAGTCTCTGCTGTACTTCCCCACCAGTCAGTAAGCTCCATCTAAGAGTGATTTCTTACAGTAGTGTCTTGGAGGACAGATACATATCTTTTCACCTGGTTGGTTCACATAGGGGTATCCCATTAGTCTCACTAGCATATTGCCACCATGATGATTATACTGCCTACTTTGCGAAGTCGTGAGAATTAAATGAAGTAATGTGTAAAGCATCTGGCCAGCACCTCGCACATAGTAAATTCTCATGGTGTTAGATGTTGTTATTAGTAGCTCAGTAAATAATTCTTGGTAAATAAT
>NW_012152507.1:2798590-2805991 GCF_000956105.1 Propithecus coquereli | reverse complement strand
CATAATATAATATTTTATGTATTTTGAAAAAACAATGTTAAGTATTAAAAAGTAAGTGAATAATAATAAATTATGACGTAGTATTCAGTGGAATATTATGTTGCCATTTTAATGTAATCATGAAGTTCATAAAATATGGAGAATGTTTACTACGCATAAAAGTGGAATAATCTTCCTCATATTTTGAGTACAGGCAGGCGTCCTGAGACAGTTACACCGAGGCTAGAGGCAAGAGTGGGCAGGCTGTTTTAAGGGACTGAAATAGGTACTGAACGGATGGCTGAAGCATAGAGTTAGAGCTGGGGAGAGTGGCAAGAAATGACCCTAGAGAGAGAACCAGGACATGGTTTATAAAGAGTCTTGTCTGTGCCATCCTAAATATACACTTGCTCTCTTTTCCTTGTATGTTCTTCCCTTGTCTCATGTGACTGACTGCTTTACCTCTTTTTCAGGCTGTGGCTAAACAGTTACCCTAGTGCTTCATAAAAGGCCTTCCCCAGGCATGCTCTGTGAACTCCTCACTCTTCATCCACGCACACAGGTGTGCACACACGGACGCACACACACACGCACAGTTACTCTGTTCCACCGCCCTGTGTTTCTTTCTTCACGCATCACAATCGGTGATTATTGGGAATTTCTTAACTTCTTGTCTGCCTACTAGAATGTAAGATGTAAGACCCATGAGGACAGGGATGATCTGTTATGTTTATAGATTTATGTCACTTGCATATGGAGCATTCAGTAAATATTTTTAAATGAGAGAATCGAGAGTTTGAACTCTCTTCCTAGCAGCATTCTTTGCTAACTGTGTGGCCCTGGGCAAATTATTTACCTTTTTGGGTCTGTTTTTCTTATTTATGAATTTGGGATACTTACACCTTAGGTTCCTGTCTCAGATTATATAATGTGAGTGAGGGTGATATTATATAAGTTCAAGATCACTGTACAAAAATACATATATTCGGGCCGGGCACGGTGGCTCACGCCTGTAATCCTAGCTCTCTGGGAGGCCCAGGCGGGCGAATTGTTTGAGCTCAGGAGTTCGAAACCAGCCTGAGCAAGAGCGAGACCCCGTCTCTACTAAAAATACAAAGAAATTAATTGGACAACTAAAAATATATATAGAAAAAATTAGCCGGGCATGGTGGCACATGCCTGTAGTCCCAGCTACTCAGGAGGCTGAGGCAGGAGGATCGCTTGAGCCCAGGAGTTTGAGGTTGCTGTGAGCTAGGCTGACGCCACGGCACTCTAGCCAGGGTAACACAGTGAGACTCTGTCTCGAAAAAAAAAAAATACATATATTCATAAGACAAAGTCACACCCTAGTGGTTTCAGAGAAGTGATGTTTTATATATCTACTTGGATACATTAAGGATACACTTATCAAAAGAGTGGACTGCCATTGGTGTTTAATACTCATTTGATTTGGAAAACTGACCTAGGGTAAAAACACTCTAGGTTAACTTGTATTTTAGAGAACTAATTTTGCAGCTTTTGTGATCAATAGCTATTGTGCGTTGAATAGTATCTCCTACAAAGGTGTGCCCGAATCCTAATTCCTGGTATCTGTGAGTGACCTCATTCAGAAATAGGGTCTTTGTACATGTGATTAAATTAAGGATCTCAGGTTGAGATTATCCTGGATTTAGGGTGTGCTCTAAATCCAATGACTGGTGTCCTTATATAATGAAAAAAGGAAGAAGGGAGATTGATTCGAAAGAGACAGGGTAAAGCTATGTTACAACAGAGACAGATTGAAGTTGTGCTGCCACAAGCCAAGGGACACCAGGAGCCACCAGAAGCCAGGAAGAGGCAAGGAAGGGTTCTCCCCGAGAGCCATCAGAGGGAGCGTGGCTCTGTTGACACCTTGATTTCGAACTTCTGGCCTCTAGAACTGTGAAAGAATGGATTTCTGTTGTTTTAAGCCACTAACTGTGTGTTATGTCAGCTCTGGGAAACTAATATAGTATCCCAGATATAGTGGGTTTAGTAAAAAATGAAAGTTTGGGCAATGGTTTCCATTTTTGAGCTTCAGCTATCTGTTTGATGGACCCACTCACTGTCAATTTAGGGTAAAAGGAGATAGTCACACTTGTAAGAATTCCTTCAATAAAAAAAGCAAAATAAAATGTTGAGGAGATTAGGAAGGGGAAAGGAATTTTTTGCATTAGAATTGTCAATGAATTATGGCAATGCTATAAAATAAAATGAAGAATAACATACAGAAAAGATGGGTTTTTTTAATTGATTTTTGCTAAAGGTATAATACTACATCTTGGTATGATTCCTTCCTGAGGGATTGGTGGCTCTATGTATCTGCTGTCCACTCCACAGAGATTATCTGAGTGGCCCAAGGCCACATAGTTCTTAGGTGGTAGAGTCAGGATTAGAACTCAGGACTCTGGCTGCAAAAGCTTTCCTGTTTTCACTGCACAGGGCTGCCTGAGGGATAATCATGATGAAAGCTCGTGGCTCGCCAAGGTTTGTACACCAGGCACTGGTGGCAGGATTGAGGCCACCCTGTCCCTCAGGGATGCCGGGCCCTGCCCAGTGGTCAGGACATCAGGTCACAGGTGGGGGAAAGAGTGAGGGCTGGTCCTCACTGCTAGCATTTCCCATCGTGAGGCTCAGGAGGGATGTTAAATGAAAGCAGCTGTTTTATAACATGGTATATAATCCATGATGTGTGATGCCTAAGTAGCTGTTCAAAGTTTAAATTTCAATAGGGTTCATGTGGCACATTTTGATATTGGAACTTCCAGAGAACATTTGTAAAAGTTAGTTTATATTTAATACTTAGTCTTGGAATCCATCAAGACGAAGGGTTCTTAGACTTTTAAATGGGAAGAAATGAGCAAAATGTGAGCTTCTATAAATTGAGTCATCCTTTATATGTAGAAGGGATTGGAGAGAACCTAGTTTCCCTTTTGTGCTGTGCTTACTTTGTAAGGAAAAGTTTAGAAAGTTAATGAAAGGATTCAAAATTGCTTTAGAATTATTCAAAGTTTATTAGAGTGTATTAAGTTTTCAGCTAATCAAGAATAAATTTTACTTTATGGAATATGTTAAGATAGGCTGTTGCGTGATTTCTAAATGAATTAAAAATATCTTTTAGTGTCTACAGTGTTTTCTAAGAAGGTAGCTTTATAGGAACCTGTTTCCAGGGACTCATACATTTTTGTCCCTATATTATCATTTTGGGTGAAAAACATCAAGTGATGGTATGAAAGTTGTACTTGTTTTTTTCATAGTTTAATGAAACTGTTTTCCTCAACTTATTTAGTTGACTATGGAAGGAAAATAAATCTTTTTTTGTTATTTTGCAATTTAAAAAATTTAAGTTAAGCTTCAATTACTTTTCTAAAGTCCTTGTTAGTGAGAGGTGCTTAGTTATACAATGTTGAGGGTAATTTAGATGTATACAGAATGGTTGGATATAACTTTTTTTCAAATTGCCTTGAACTTTTAATGGATAAAATGGAGAAACTTTGCCCTAGGGAAAACATAACCATTTCAAGTTTTATTACTCAGAAGTACTAACATATGAATTTTTAGTCTCTGTTTAGATATGTAATTTTTTTATGCGTTGCTTTATATTTATATGATGTATCATGAAATATTGCATATGATATGTTCAGTACAACTTTGGCGTTGGGATTGTTCCAGAGAGCTGAGAATTTGCTTAAAATTCAAGACTGTTTTGTTTTAGACATTTGGAATAGAAATCTGTGTAAAATAAATTGCCTGTTTTTCTGTCTTCTTAAATAGATTGTACTGACCAAAACCTTTTGTTGATGAATGATCAAACTATGGTTTATTTTAAGCTCCCTAGGAACTTAGTTGCTTTTGTAAGCATAGAAGAATGCCTTGTCCCTAGTATAACTACCACCTTTATCTACTTGTAAGTACACTGAGGGCAGGATTAACATTTTTTAATTCCTGGCACATCTAGCACAACACATGGTCAATCATTTTACTTGACTGAATGAAACTATTATGACAAAACACGGCGCCCTTAGGATCAACCGATACACTTAGTGTACTTTGCCATCGTAATAAATAACCTGAGTGCTATTGCTGCTTCCTGCTTTGGGGCTATTATCTTGTCTGGCTTGCATAGCTCAACCTAAATACCTCCTTCCTCTGTCATGAGTTTCGAATATTTAATTGAGTGTGGTTCGTTCGGTCTTATGTACAGTGAAAGCAAATAAGCTCTAATCGAGAGCCTGACTCTATCTGTGCACGAGCACTTTTAGCACATAAATTTGTTATCATCTGTTTTAATCATGGAGGTCTGTTTTTGCTTAATTCTTCTGCCACTTGCTTTAGTCCTTTTCTTTTGAGAAGGGGCTCTGCGAAGGTTTGGATAATCTTTGTGGCCCAGTTGTAGCTCCATGATACCTTGTTGCCCTGTTCCCCCACCTTGTTGGGACCTTTAACTGATGCCAAGTTTCTAAAACTTACAGGGTGAGGATTCATCTGGGTGGCTTATCTCATTGCTGCTCCAAATAAATGTGCTTCCCAGAGGATTTAGGGCTATAGCCCCAAACCACCAGCCACAAGAGTAAAGTTTCTTTGAAGTCACTCACTTTATCTTAAAAATTAATGCCAATTTAGAATCTATACATAGTATATTCATAGTATATTCATACCAAAGAATGGTTTTTATATAGAAAAATTCTCACAAAGTCTTTAGTGAAGGACATTTGACCTTTTGCTTTAATGTAAAACAATATTTGAGGTAACTAGTAGAAAAACATTCTCTCTACACACGCATGTGAATTTAAGTACATATCCTGTTTTTTCTCTAGTGTTCCTCCTGCCCCCCCCCACACTGGTTACTTACCACTTTCAAAGCTTTGAGGATGAGAGAATTATTTCCACCCCACCAAATCCTGCACTCTTCTATTTTCCTCCTACATTCTGCTTGCAAACTGAACAATTCTTTCCTTAGCTCATTTTCTCCCAGCCCCCCCGCAAGCCTTTATCATATAGGCAGAAACCAGATGACATTTTCAGCATCCTGCCTAAAAATCTTCTTAGCCAGATCTCTAAGTTCATTAGGTACATTTTCTATCGTCCAAGTTCTCCCAGGCAAAAATGTTGTTATTTCACCAATATAAGTTACTGTTTCCCCAGTCTTTAATCATCTCTTTATTACGTTCCCCATTTCTGTGCATTACCCAGTCCCAAAACTGATCCCACGTGGATGAGTTTTTATCATGGTAGTACTCTACTTTCCGGTACCAATTTCTATATTGATTTTCTGTTTCTGCTTAATGAGCCTCTCCAAACTTAGTGGCTCAGGCAGCAGCTAGTTATTTGCTCATGATGCTGTACTTTTGGGTGGGCTTAACTGAGCTCACTTAGGCAGCTCTAGTCACCCAGTGGCTTAACTGGGGCTGGAAAGTTTAAGATGGCCTCATTCAAGTGCTGGGCGCTCGCTAGGCAGGCCCTCCTCTCTCTCTGGTCTTCTGTTATTTAGTAACCTAGCCCCAGCTTGTGTATGGTGGCAGGAGAAGTGTTCAAAGAGGGGGAAGGTGAAAGCTGCAGGGTCCCTTGAGGCAGGTCTCTGGACTCGCGCAGAGCCACTTCTGCTGTGTTCTGGTGGGCAGAAGAAGTCACAAGGCCAGCCTAGACTCAAGGGGTGGGGAAATAGACTCCACCTCTTTATGGAAAGAGTTGAAAAATACTATGGCCAAGTTTCTTCTAACTATCACTCCACTATTCCATACCGTCAGAGTGTTCCAGTGGAGAAGTCAAATTATTCAATATTGTTGATTTTTCTAACGTAGAGATTCTAAACCTACTGCCCGGGCCTCAGTGTGATCATTGGCATGTTTTAAAAAAAATTAACCCAACATTTCAAAATCAAGAGGTTTTGCATTAAACTGAATTCTGATTTGTGTCTTTTTTTTAATAAAATGGAAGCCCTGGTAATACCAGGCTTGCATCGCCGTGTCCCCAAGGAGCTGGAGCCAAGTTGACTGCCTGGTGGGGCATGTCTTCTCCAGGTTGTCACTGTCGCCACCACTGTTCATTCACTCCTGCAGATTGTCCACCTGGTTCATGAGGCATCTGAGCCTGTGATAGCTCCTCTTGAGCCAGGGCCATGCACGAGAATCACCTGTGAGGCCTTTAAAAACCGCACATTTCAGGGCTTCTATCCATGACCTTTGGAGTTAGATTTGCTGGCAAGTGGAGCCTGGGTATATGAATTTCTATAAAGCTTCACAAATGCTTCTAATGTACACTCATCATTAAGAACCACTGATTTAAGATAATGTTCCCACAGTTTAGTAGGAATAATTGAGAAATGACTGCACTTTGAATTTACTTATTTCTCTACTAAAAAATGTCATGTGCTTTCACATTTATTTCATCCCCCTTCCTGATTTCTCTGTGAGTAAAGTATGTGATGAAACTTAGATAGGGAAATTAATTTGTGAATTGCTGGGAAATCTAATTTTGTCTCCCGAAACTCTACCTTCTCCATATTTCAAAAACACAAAAACAAAACTTCAGCATCTATTACAGCTTGAGGGATCTTTCACTTATAGGAAACTCACATAGAAACAATAAATTTTGGTAATGATCCTTTTACTAGCACCTGAATCTCTACCTATTGAAAGATGTATTTGTAAAGATGGGAGAGAATTGTGAACATTAGCAGCTGCTGACTACTTATGGATGGTACTATGGAGATAGTACCATTTACCTTGAAATTGAGGGAAAGTGTTAAATTGCTTTAAAGGGACTGGGAAACACAGAATGTATCTTTGCAGAATGTACATGTCTTAGAAAGCAGCTTCTGTTATAATATTTTAGTAAAATATTTACAGTGATCAAAATTATATATTTTTTAAATATGCTCAACCCTAATTTGAGATTCTTTCCAAAGAACCACGTTTTAAGATCAGCCTTTGTTTTCCTTGACCTGCCTTCTCAAGTTGGGAGGCCAGTCTTCGCTATCTGTGTAGTGCACGATCACAGGGCAGTAGGGACGTGGTGAGCTTGGTCCTGGGGGCACCGGCAGAACACGCCTGCCCTCATTGATGCAGTAGGAGAGAGGTGCGGTGGGAAAAGTCGCAGTGCACTGCAAATGCCCTAAGAGAGCTGCTCTGGAAGTCAGTGGGGAAAAACAATTTAAATCTTGCTTGTAGCAAGCAATTCAGTGAAGTCTGAACCTTAAAAGGCAGGTAGGCACATTATTATGCTTCCTATTTCATATTTTAAGGTATTCATAGAATATCTGAATTGATATATGACCTGAAAGAATCATGAAATAGTTTCTTTAAAATTTCTACCCAAGGTCTATCTCTTCTAATTCAAATTTCTCTGTAAATATTTGGTAAATGTATCTTACTTGTCTTGTCAGATTTTTTTTTTTTCTCTTTT
>NW_012152507.1:2794210-2795630 GCF_000956105.1 Propithecus coquereli | reverse complement strand
CTCCAAAGAAGTAATACTTAGAAGATAAATGAGGAAAGAACAGAACAAAGAACAAGATGACTTTTAAAACTACAAAACTTAGTAAATTTTTAAAGTACTATATACTGAAAAGGGGAGAGATAGGCAAATTTACCAAATTACTATCCTGGAAATAGTGCTTTTACTTTTGAACTCTTATCTAGAGAATTCTGTAGCTGAACACCTTTTATCTGTGTCGTATAGAATCATGGCAAAGCACGTGCCCTCTTTTTCTGCAAGGTCTGAGCAGGGACCTCACTGCTATTAATTGCAGGTTGGATTGTTTCAAGAAACCTGGGAGTGTGGCTGAGAGAGGCTTTCCTTTAGTGTTTGGAAGAGCCACTTGTAAATGGAAGTGGAAATCTGAGATGAAGGATAACCCTCTAAATTGGACATTGAGTCAATTAACTTATAACATACGTCTTTAAAAACTGACTTGTAGCACAACTTAGTTATGATCTGTTAGCCAGGCAAAGCTTCCTATTGTAAGCCAGGTGTCCTGCAAAAGCAATGTGTACGAATGCATGTGCTTCTTTCCAGCCGGCTTGCTATGGATGTATGCCACCCATGTCTCCTGTGTGAGGTCGGCTGATCAGCTAAGGAGCCAGGGAAACTACACTTTCTCATCTGGGGCTTCTGTAAGCTCTGTGACTAAAGAGTACTTTTCGGTTGTCAGCCACCCCTACTGGTTCTTCTCACTTAATTACCCTTTTTATTAGCACCTGACCAGCACCCAATTAATATTACTACCATGCGAGTACCTTAGTGTTGATTAGGTATTACCGATTTGATGGCAAAGACATGTGGTGCTTGTTTTTTCATTCTTGTGATACCTCACTTTGAAGGATGGGCTCAAGCTCTATCCAGGATAATATAAGAGGTGCTAGATCACCATCGTTTTTTATAGGTAAGTAGTATTCCATGGTGTACATATACCACTTTTTAATAATCCTTTCATGTATTGATGGGCACTTGGGTTGTTTCCACATCTTTGCAATTATGAATTGTGCTGCCATCAACATTCGAGTGCAGATGTCTTTATTATAGAATGTCTTTTTTCCTTTGGGTAGATGCCTAGTAGTGGGATTGTTGGGTCAAATGATATTTCTATTTTTAGCTCTTTGCAGTATCTCCAAATTACTTTCTACTGGGGTTGTACTAATTTGCAGTCCCACCAGCAGTGTAAGAGTGTTCCAATCTCTCTACATCCACTCAAGCATTTGTTGTTTTGAGACTTTTTGATAAAGGCTATTCTCATTAGAGTTAGGTGATATCTCATTGTGGTTTTGATTTGCATTTCCCTAACGATTAGAGATGTTGAGCATTTTTTTGTATGTTTGCTGGCCATTATTCTGTCTTCTTTTGAAAAGTATCTGTTTATGTCCTTTGCCCATTTATTGAT
>NW_012152507.1:2792017-2794160 GCF_000956105.1 Propithecus coquereli | reverse complement strand
TAGCAAGCAATTCAGTGAAGTCTGAACCTTAAAAGGCAGGTAGGCACATTATTATGCTTCCTATTTCATATTTTAAGGTATTCATAGAATATCTGAATTGATATATGACCTGAAAGAATCATGAAATAGTTTCTTTAAAATTTCTACCCAAGGTCTATCTCTTCTAATTCAAATTTCTCTGTAAATATTTGGTAAATGTATCTTACTTGTCTTGTCAGATTTTTTTTTTTTCTCTTTTTGAGACAAGGTCTTGCTCTGTCACCCCAGCTAGAGTGCAGTGGCACTATCATAGCTCACTGTAACTTCAAACTCCTGGGCTCAGGTGATCCTCCTGCTTCAGCCTCCCAAGTACCTGGGACTACAGGTGTGTGCCACCATGGTCAGATAATTTTTCTATTTTTTGTAGAGACGAGGTCTTGATCTTGCTCAAGTTGGTTTTGAACTCCTGGCCTCAAACAATCCTCCCGCCTCGGCCTCCCAAAGTGCTGGGATTACAAGCATGAGCCACTGTGTTCGGCCCAGATCTTAAGTATATTTTGGAAACTGTATATATTCAGTGTAGTTGGTTGACCACATTCTTTTTAGGCCTTTGAAATATTGCCCCAAATTTCAGATGTAGTACTCCTTTTTTAAACCAAGCAACTGGTAAGTTAATTTTGTATTTGGAAAATTATTCACCATTTTGAAATAGTAAATTTATTTTCCCAAAGGCTTTTTTTAATTATTCAATTTATTGTAATGGTTTTTATATAGAAAAATTCTCACAAAGTCTTTAGTGAAGGACATTTGACCTTTTACTTAAGTACTGTATATATTACTTATTAGTATGTGGTTTGTCAACATCCTGCTGTATTTGGATCAGGGCCATGGAATTCTCTCATTTCTTTGGGGAGCAGAAGTCTCTGCTTTACTTGCACAAACTATTCAGTGGATGGACAAGGTTAAACAAAATATTATCAAGGCCAAATACAATATTTGTAGGAATTATACAATATGCTATTAAAAGATTTTCCAAAATTAAGAAAACCTTGCCTTTTTTCTTACATATTATTGTAGCTCACTTTAAATATATAATACCAATTGTGAATCAAAGTAAGAAATAGAACAGAAAACCATTTGCATTATTTCATGCATCGTTACATGTCATGGTTTTGTGAAATAGATTTTATAAGCCTTGGGATCTAATAAGAGGCTGAGACCTTGTTTGGTTTATAAATATGCGTGGGATATTATTTAGGTCTTCAGAAATAAAAGCAGAGAATCATTTCCTTATGTTATCAATTCCTCTATGGGAAAGCATATTAAAATGTAGAAAATATAATAGTATATAATTTAGCAACATAATATACAATGTGGGTTGAGAGACAATTACAGTGTTTTATTTCCCTATATTTTCCATTTTAACTGAATGCATTATAGCAACAATTGGTTTCTGGCTGTAACATTATTTTAGCTGTTTCATAAAGCTTTATAGCAAATTACTGTGGTGTACCAGATAAAATAAATTCCCGACTTCACTCTTAAAAGTCATATTATGAGCAGGCATAATTTTTTACTTTTATAGGTAAGTGTATATTTTATAACAGTTTTTTTGTGCCGTCAAAATCTTGGTTCAGGATTGCTGTCCCTAACATTATGTTAGGGGTTTCCTCTGATTTAAGATTAAGTGTTCATTTTATGCGGCAAATCAACCATCTTACGCCTATTTGGTTCATAGTAAGCGGATAGATACGGTGCTGAATTCTGGGGTCACACATCACCAAGTAAACAGCAGCCACTTGAATGGGACCTTGTTGTGTTTTCCATTGACACAGAGCCTGTAGCGTGCTGTCTCCCTAGGCAATCCTGCCTTGCCCTCTTTTCAGGTGATCCTGGTGCTACTCTCTGGCCTTTGTGAGTATCCTTCCTGCTGTCACTCTCCCTAAATATTTGAATTCTTATTACAGTCTGACACTTCTTACCTAACCCTAAATCCCATTTGGGCATGCTTTCACCGGAGAACATTATAATTCCACCCCAAGATATTTTTTCATACAGAAATGACTGGAAAATAATGAACATTCATGCATTTATCTTTCAGATTTAATTTTCAACATTTTGTGTATTTATGGCAGACTCTTTTTTTTAAGGAATGTATTATATT
>NW_012152507.1:2778010-2789687 GCF_000956105.1 Propithecus coquereli | reverse complement strand
TCCCTAACGATTAGAGATGTTGAGCATTTTTTTGTATGTTTGCTGGCCATTATTCTGTCTTCTTTTGAAAAGTATCTGTTTATGTCCTTTGCCCATTTATTGATGGAGTTGTTTGATTTTTTTCTTACTGATTTTCTTAAGTTCTATATAGATTCTTGTTATCAGCCCTTTATTGGATGTGTAGAAAGCAAATATTTTTTCCCATTCTGTAGGTTGTCTGTTCACTCTAATGATACTTTCCTTGGCTGTGCAGAGGCTTTTTAATTTGATCAGGTCCCGTTTATTTATTTTTGTTGCTACTGTAATTGCTTTGGGGGTCGTCTTCATAAATTCTTTGCCCAGGCCAATGTCTTTAAGAGTTTTTTCCTTGGAGCATTTTGGATTTTCAGGTTTTGGATGTTTGACTGGTAAGTACAATGCAAATATTCCAAAATCCAAAAAAATCTGAAATCCAAAACACTTCTAGTGCCAGGCAGTAAGGATGAGGGATGCTCCGCCTGCACTTTAGTTTTTCCTAACACGTTAGATTTTTATTTACTTGCCTAATATTCAGAGAAAAAAATAAAACTACCATAGCATATAAATTATTTTCTGAAGCTATTTTCTCACTCTAGCTTATTCGAATTTCCAAATAAGAGCAGAATAAAAACGAATGTTTCTGGCAGAGATAGCAGTTCAGAATTCTTGGGTAGTCTCAGGAATGACTCTGGACATAGAAAATGACTTATCAGAAATGCAGTGTAGGTGGCAGGATTTTCAGTGATGTGTTCATATTCTGCCTAGGTTTCTGGCCACAAAATATTTGATGGTCAATGGGCAGCAGGTTGTCTTGATGTTCCTTGTACCACCTATAAAATACTGCCTGTTCGGAATTTCAGAATTAAGACATTGAGAATCAGCTGTTTATAATAAGAACATGCCCCCTTCATATAGGGGGTTTTGTTGTCACTCTTAAATTCTTAGGGATTACCACAGTTACAAAATTAATCTCATCTTTTCTCAAGATACAACCATTTTTAGCACTTTACGCATTGATGATTGTTTTTACAGAGGGACATGTTGTCCCCTACAGAGGCCAACTCCCCTGCCCAGCACTTTTGTCACGTTCCTTTAAATAAGTTAGCATCAGTCAACAGTTGGTCTAAACATGCGACTGTACAAGATTTGAAGTATACAATTGAGGTTTTCTTTTTCTTGTTGATGGTGATGCTCGTTGACATCTTATATAGCAGTCGGAAATAATTCCAGCTGTACATAACAGAAAGCTCGAGCTACAGTGGCTTATTCAAAGAGGGGTCTCTTTTTCTCTATTTTAGAGGAAGCAGCCCAGGGCAGGTAGGTAACTTCAGAACCTGATCGGATCCGAGGTTCTTTCTGGCTTTCTGTTCTGCCTTCCTTTGAGTGTACAGCTTTCATCCTCATGCTTGACGCCTCATGGGGGCAAGGTGGCTGCTGCACCTCCGGGATCCTTGAAGAAAGTAAGAGACTCAGTGAAGAGCAAAAGGCCCAAACCAGTCAAACCTGCTTTAAAGAACATCCCCACAGGGGTCCCTGGGTCTCTGATGACTTCTGGGGGAAGTCCCCCTTACATATTCATCATTTTATAAGACAGAACAAAATTGTACCCCAAGTGCTCACACTGGCATTATCCAGGTTCCTAACTTACCAGTGCAGAGGCGTGAAGTGACATCTCATTGTTCTTCAATTTGCATTTCTCTGATGCTTAACAGAGGATCTCTTTTATCTCAGGGTCACAGAAATATTTCCTGTATGTTTTTTCTACTAACCCATTTTTTTACTGTGCATATTTAGGTCTTTAGTTCATTTGGAGAGCTCTGTTGTTTGTGTTGTTGGGTAGAAGTCTGCTTCTGTTCTTCTCCATTGATGAGCTCATTTTCTTAAAACCTTCTACTAAACAACCCACCCTCTGCTGTGGATTGTGGTGCCACTTGTATTATCTGTTAAAGTACCCTCTGTACAGAAGTCTGACAAAAATAAAATAAAAATTAAAAAATAAAACCTGCTTTAAGCTTTCTGCAGGAAGGAAAAGTCAAATCTGCTTAAAAAGCTTTCCCGGAAGCTCCAACTGGGGACTTCTGTTTATATCTCATTGGCCGGAACTGGGTGTCTTTGCCATCAGTAGCTGGAATGAGGTTGGGATATGTAGTTTCTTAGCTGGAAAGTGCTGCTTTGCACAAAACAGGGGTTGTGTTGCTAATTAAAAAGAAGAGTAGACTAGACTAGGCAGGCAGAAGGACCCAGCATGCAGTGCTGTGTACCAGAGACTGCCGTGGCAGAGAGGCCCAGAGGAAGCCCAGGAAAAGGGGGCGTGCGCGCGCGCGCGCGCGCGTGTGCGTGTGCGTGTGTTTGTGTGTGTGTGTGTGTGTGTGTGTGTGTGTGTGAGGGAGAGAGAGAGAGAGAGACAGAGACAGAGACAGAGACAGAGACAGGCAGAGAGAGAGAGAGAGCCCTGCATTTTTTAAATCATTGATTTAGGAGCAAGACAAAACTCTATTAGGAACAATAGGGTAAAAAGAAGTTAACATTCTGTAGTGCCTTCTTTTGAAACTGACCACAGGGAGTTCTTGAATTACAGCAATTTGTAGTGTAATAGAAATTCTACAGACCCGGAGTTAGGCGACTGCTGGGTCTGGCCCTGGATCTGCTAATATCTGAATTTGTTATGCTCAGCAAATGGCTTCATTCTTCTTGGCATAAGGGTTTCCTCCCTTCATCTCTGAAATGAGGGAGTTGAACTAATTGCTGTGATCCTTCCAAGGTAAAAGACTTTTTGATTATCTGAGTTTGTTGTTTGCAATTTACTTAGTTTGACTCCAAATCTAGCTCTCTTTAGACGTCGCCACATGTGAAGTCGGTTAAGCATAGTATTTGTGGTCATTTTTATGAAAAATTACCATCAGGTTGCTTGTTTGCCTTAGTTGTTTGTATGGAAAGCTAAGGTATGCTCTTTTTCAGGAATGTTACCCCTTTGAAACTCGCCTGTGGCTCAGACCTGTGACCACACAAGGGAGTGGCTCTGTTAGTTTTGGTGTTCAAGTCGGATTTTCTTTTTTGGCTCTAATGTTCAGGGCTGTGGAGTGGGAAGGGAAGGCCTCAATTTCATGTGAGTGAGGGGAGCTTATTCCCAGGTGTTCACTGGCAGGGTGTTAAAGTAGCTCCTCTCCTGGGGGTTAGGGAGGGTGGGGGATTTAGAGCGGTTTCAGGCTTGCAAACACCAATAGCATTGCACTGTTTGTGTTTGCATTCCAGTGTAGGACTCCCCCCAACCCCGGGGCTCCCTCATGCCCTCGTCTGCCCCTCCAGCAGAGAGCACCTTTGGCACACCCACGTATTTGAAAGAGGCAGGTGGTTAAACCAATGACGATAGCTCTGTCTTTAGGGGCAAGACCGGCCAGAAAGTAACTCAAGGAGGCGGTGGTAGCGTCACTCATGATCCTGAGTAATGATGGGAAGGAATTTGGGGTTTTGTAAAGTGCCCTCGCAATGCTTCGGTCAGCCTTTAAGGTTGCAGGGGGTCCTAAAAGCTGAGAGCAGCACAGGGTGTTTGAGGATGCAGGTGGCATGGGAGGAGGATCCCCGTGCAGAGTCTTGTCAGAGGAGTACTTGATTTAGGATGGTGAAATAGTGTGTCTGTCTTTGTTTCTCTCTCTCTCTCTCTCTCTTTTTTTCTTCTCTCCCTTCCTCTTTCCGGCTTTAATTTAGTATTTTATTCTAAGCAAATATATCTTTGTGTTCAATGGAAGATGGTGGATAGAATTTTTGGTCTCTTAAGGCATTTGCCCTTGAATAATAAAAAAAAGATTTCAGATAGAAATCTGAGCAACCTGAGGTTTCTGCATGGAATAAAAGAAGAGTCGCAATGAATAATTAAACAAGTTATAGCTAATAAAATATACAGCGCATTGCTTCAAACTAAAACATTCTAACTCTGCCTCAGGGATGAATGCTTTTCATTATTTTTTAATTGTTGCCAGGGTTGACCTTGAAGGTCTTCTCTGGCAGATAATTTGTTATGGTAAGAATGAGATCACTACGCATTTTAGCACGAGCTACGTGATGCATGGTTTCCTCCTGTTATATAATGGCGATGTGATAAGTCTGCTTTCCTGGGAGTTTGTTCATTCATTGGGGTGGCGTCTTATTTCTCCGATCCTGTCTCTAGCCATCCCATTGCTGCTGTCCTGCAGGAGGAGCTCACAGCTCCGGTGCAGATTTCCGAGCTCATGTCATAAGCATACTTAAGTGATTGCTGACTCCTGATGCCCTGGGAGCACCACAGGCATGATGGTCCATTTGGACTAAACAGACAGGGCGGGATCTAGGACCTGCTTTCTACTCTCAGGGAAATGGCATTCTGGAAGATCTTCCCTACGTAGAATTGTACAGATTTTGTGTTGGTGGCCGAGTTATACAGCCTCTGTTACTACTCAGTTTTCCTTTGCACTTATTATAGAACCTATGATTGCAGAGGGGTTTACCAATATGCCTATTTACTGATATTTTGATTTTGAAGGGAAACACAGTGAAATGTAATTAAATGTTTTATTAACTTAATTCACATTTTTCCATTTATATTGCATCTTATGAAGGACAGATAATAGAACATTTTGGCTACAGAATGACAAAAGCATAGGAAAAATCTGTAGTTTTCACTACATAGAAAAAGAAAAACCTGTTGTATTCAGTTGGGGAATTAGTTAACAAATATAGTTGCTGGCTTGTTTGTACTGTGTACTGAATCTTAGACTTGAGTGTGAAGTTCAAAACCACATGGTGTTGATATGCATAATATTAGTGGGTTTTATGTATACAATTTGAAACAAAAACAATTCTTATTCACTTGATTCTATCATATGGTATGCCTTTATTTCTCTTTCAGTAACATCTAGAAAAAAATAAATAATACGATTCTCATGATACTTTCTTCCTGATAAAATCCAGTGTGCTTTTTAAATAAACATAAAGATTTATACTATATATGAGACATAATAAGAATAATAAATCAAATTACTACCAAGTATTCACATCTTGATGTGAAAATTTTTAGTTCCTGTTACTGTATGGAAAATATTTGTACATTTTTTATATTTTTGGTGATAGAAAATATGAATTATTAGAAATAATAATTTGAATTCTATTTTGACTACGTAAAGAGTAGGTGCCAAGTATAGTCTACATAAAATTTATTGTTTTTCCCTCCCAGAAATTGCTAGTGAATCTTGATTCTTAAAAACCAACAAAAACCTGATCATTTTGCTAAGTGTCTAGTTCCTTATTGCTGCCATTCAGTTTAAAAGGTGCTTATTTATAGACCCTGTGAAGTGAAACTGTGTCCTTGGATTATAGTGTTAAAGTTGTAAACTTAGACCCTTTGCCCTGGTAATGTTAGTTTACATTTTGGCATGGTAAATCCCTAGTCAAACAGCTGTTGTTTAACATGTATAAAACTTCATAAAATTGCAGCAAAGCTGTCATGTTTGATTTCAGATACAGTACATTCAAAATATAGAAAACCCATAATTGTTAACCAAGGGTGAAAGTATGAAATCATTCTGAAAGAAACAAAGATCTACTGTATTTCTAGGAAACTACAAACTGGAGCATAAGAAAAATATGACTGAGTTGTGTTGATTTACATAAAGATAAAATACCTTTTAATATAGGAGATTATCTCTTTAATGCTTAATGCTTGGCTTTGCCAGCTCAGAAAGGAAAATGCTAGAAAATCATTCAAAATTGCTGCTTTAATTCCTATTACAGCCACTTTTTATACAATGTAATGAAATATACAGCATGATGACGTTTCATGCTACCCTACATATTATCATATATTAAAATAGCAAGTTGTGAATTCTTTATTTTTTTGTCAAGTTAATTTTGAGATTGTTTTGATGATATTTTCTATCACCATATTGTCCAATTTATGGGTCTTCTTATTTATACTTTGGGTAAATTATAATTATTTGTAGTTACAAACTGGATTTGAAAATATTTTCTCCAGTGAAATTGAGGCTTTAGCTGTTTGCATTTCTTGAGGATCTTTATTTCTTGAAGAGAAGGGGTAGTACCATTTAACTGTTTTATGTGCAATCCTACTTTATTAAATCCTATATCCTTCTTTTAATAGTAGAGTGACTTTTACTTTACTTTTTTCTCCAAAAGCAGATCTCTTGGTTGACAGTAGGAAGTTGGTAACTTACAAATATTAATAGGTTATGTTGTAAAAACTCAGTGTTAAATTGATTACTGCTATTCATAGCATTTTTTAAAAATAAATGATAAGATTTAAAATACCCAGACTAGCTCATTTAATATATGCCATGGAAATTATAGATATTAATTTTATGTGCTATAAATGTATAATTATTGCATCAAAATACCATATGTTTAATACCTTTCATATACTCCTCACTGATTGAGCTACTTGAGGCCTTGTGGTTAGCTGGCTTTGGAGTTGGACAGATCTAGGTTTTGATTTAGCCTTGCCTGCTGGTTGGTTTTGTGAGCTTGGACAGGCCACTTAGCTTCTGAGTATTGTCTGTATGCAGTAGGCACAGTGTTAGGGTCTTATTGTGAAGATTAAAAGTAATGATGTGGGTGTGGAGCAGTGGTTTCATAGTAAGTGCTTGATTAATGTTACATATTTATTAAGTACATGGCTTATCTTCTTATTTTTATCCTTAGCACCTAGGTCATGGTATGGCACCCAGGAGGAGATGGAATAAATGTTGAATGAATAAATGAATAAATAATAAAACTCATTTAGAGATCCTAGAAAGGATGGCAACTGCTTTTCTGCCTTCTAATTTGAAGATTGTTCTCTTTGACTTGACTCTTACCTTCATAAAGGCTTATGTGAAAGGGATGTGGCCTTCTACGCAGTCAACTAGAAGCCTGGGGGTCATGCGTGGCTCTTCAGAATCCAAGCTTCTTTTACCTACCTGTGAATTTAATTGTGCACACTGTCATCTGCGGTAGCTGTTAGGTGGAGGGAATGGCCAGGGACAGGTTTATATAGAATATGGAATTTGTACTGGATCCGGGTAGACGGCATGGTGAGCGAAAAGACAGAGCTAGAGACTTGCATGAACAGATGTATGGAGGCTGGAAGTGCAATGTGTATCGGGGCACTCGTGGTTAGACCAGAACATCTAAAAGACACATGCACAAGTGTTAACAGAGCTTACTAAATGGGATTGGTACTTTCAACAGAAAAATTATGGTATTACTTACTAAATGGTAAAGTGAGCATACCCTGAGTGAGTTATAGAGTGATCCAAGTCTGAATGAGTTAAGTGTTGCTAAAAGCAGTACTTTGAACTTTGGATTTCTTATGTTTTAAAACATAGAAACATTTTGATTGAATTTTCCATGTTTTAAACCTGATTCTCCATACTAACTTTGATTTATAGAGGTCTTACATGTCATGAGTGTGGGCAGTAATGTATTTTGTCATATGGATTAGTATACTTTCTAGCACTTAAATTAATAATGAAATGTTTCTGAATATAATTTAAGTTAATGTTTTATTTTGGTCTGGCAAGTATAGAAAGGTCACAGTAAGTTAAGACAATTTAGAAACTTTAACAAGTAATGAAACTTTTAGTGATTATTTAGAATCAGTACATTTTTCTAGAGGAATAATAAATGGCATTTGAACAACGGGGCTAGCTCACTTACCACCATTTGCTGCTTTGCTGTAAGATATTGAACTGCTTTTTCCAAGTTTTATTCTTATCCTAATGTTCTTTTGATTAACCATTTTTGGTAAAGCAGGACAAAGTGTGTATATTATAAATATATAAATGTGTAACATTTTATATTAGTGTATATAATTTTTAAAGATATACTTTTTTATTATCTTATTCACAAAATACTGCATGTAAATCTGTTAGTGAGGTCTAAATACGTAAGAAAAAATTATGTAAGAATTTTAAAAATTCATTATTGGTATAGCACTTATTAAATCAATCTAAACTATATAGAAAAACTGTTATTCTAAAAGTCTGTGCGCTATTGGTTTCACTGATCAACACCTAAGTACACATATAGGAATAACATTTATTGGGCGTCAGGCAGACGGGAGGGGGAAGGAGGGGAGGGGTATATACAAACATAATGAGTGCGATGTGCACCATCTGGGGGATGGACATGCTTGAAGCTCTGACTGGGGGCAGGGGGCAAGGGCAATGTAACCTAAACGTTGTACCGCCATAATATGCAGAAATAAAAAAAAAAATAAAATAAAAGTCTGTGTGCTGAAAAGATGCTGAGCATCATCGGTCGTTAGGGAAATGCAAATCAAGACCACAGTGAGGTACCAATTCATGCCCACTAAAGTGGCTATAATCAAACAGATAATAACAAGTGTTGGTGAGGATGTGGTGAAATTAGAACTTCCATACATTGCTGGTGGGAATATAAAATAGGCAGCCACTTTGGATAACAGTCTGGCAGTTCCTCAAAAGCGTTAAATATAGAATTACTGTATGACCCAGCAATTCCAAGAGAAGTGAAAACATGTTCACATGAAAATTTGTACAAGAATGTTCATAGCAGCATTATTCTTAATAGCCAAAAGGTGGAAACAACCCAATTGTCTATCAACTGACGCCTATATAAATAAAATGTGGTATATCTGTATGGTGGAATATTATTGAGCCATAAAAATGAACATACTAAGACATTCTACAACATGGATGAACCTTGAAAACATTATGCCACATGAAAGACACCAGACACAAAAGACCACATACTGTCTGATTCCATTTATATGAAATGTTGCACAACTTCATATATGAAATGGTTGTACAACTTTGTGAATATACTAACAACCACTGAGTTGCACACTTTAAAAGCATGAATTGTATGATAGTTGAATTGTATATCAATAAAAACAAAAGGAAAATGTCTATGTGCATTTATAATACCACTGCCACTGTATTTACCCAAATGGCTACATTTTAAAGATTCCTAACTTTCCTTTATGCATTTTTGAATAACATAAGAATCATTTAAATCTATTTTTATGAACTTTTTAATACAATCCTTAATTTTAGTTTTCCGAATTAGGTGAGAATAGAGGATTAGTTGGTATTAAAGTGTATTTGTGCTGAAATATGGACTTAATAAGTGAGCATCTGTGAGGAGGGACAAGTGCAGAGGCCAGGTTTAATGTTATCCTGCCTCTTGTTATCGGTGAGCATTGAAAATATATCTCCTCATTATGGTTTGAACCTTTTATTGCATCTCTTCTTTCTCTTTATCACTGGCATCATTAGAAAATGGAAGTTTGCTTATTTAGTAGATAATATGGGAGTATACAATACAATTTTGTTTTTTATTTCAAAATTGGCCTGTTCCTTCTTATCAACTGTTGCTTCTGAATAGATGCTTACTTGTTACAAGGGGATGGTTTCTTAGACCCCTTTGAAAATTCAGCTTACCGCTGTCTTGCTGGTACTTTTCCATGACCTCGGTTCTCCATGCAGAGGTGGCCTGGCTCACCCACAGTGGGGCTCTGGGCGGGGAGGATGAGCTTACCATGCACATCGCCCTTGCGCTGTGGGGTTCTGCTCTGCCCATGTGCACACCGTGCTCTGAATCCTCTCCTCTCTTCCTGGCGGAGGTGGGGAAGGAGTTACATCCCTGTCTAGATTCATTGATGAATTCCTCACCACCTCAATTTGAGCATTTCTGGCATTAAAAAAGTACTTGACTTACATCCCTAAATTGAATTGTTAAAGAAAAATCGTTTTAAAATAATAACGTGCATACTCTCAAAGAGATATCTAGGTTTTTTAGAGGGTTAAATTTAGACACATAATTAAATCATGAGATAAATTTTAATTTCCAGTCCTTTTTCATTAGTTGCTTAATTTCTAGTATTGTTTTCCAGCTTTTAATCTTCATGTACTGTATCATATTGTGTACTCATTTGTAACTTTGTTTACTTACCTTTGTTTTGGGGTTTTTTTTGAGGTTTTTGCGGATACAGGTTGATTTAGTGAATTTGTTTTCATTGCTATATAATATTTTATTATATGAGCACAATTTGTTGCTTTTGATGAAAATTCTTTGCAGTCTTTCTTAATTCCAAATCATAGTGCAATGAATACTTTTGTGTGTTTTCTTATACAAAGATAAAACAATTTCTCTGGGATGTATTCCTGTAAATGAAATTGACAGGGCCTAGGGTATGTATATCTTCATCGTTCTATTTGTTGCCAAGTTCTTCCTTAATACAATTTAAATCCTGCCAGCAGTGTAGGAGTCCTCCTTCCTTCACATGCTTGCCAATGTCGTTATTAATGAGTTTAATTTTTTTGCTGGTATGATGGGCGTGAATGTTTTCTTTGAATTACTCTTTTCTTTCTTAAGAGCCCCTAGGCAACTAGCTTACAGGGAAATTGAATCTTTCTAGTGCATACTCATTATTATTCCTCTAAGCACCTCTGTGGCCCATGTGAAGGATCTAGCAGTTATATACAGAGTGGAACATTGGAGGAGGTCCCTCTAGCTCTCAGTCTGTACTTTCTCTCCTGTATATCCAGGATATCTATCACCCAAGTCTGGGTTACCCCTTGAAGTGGCACTAAGACTTCCATGCCATGCTTGCATGGTCTTTATTTGCACCACACACTCATTGTTTCTCAGGTCCTGCTGTCTCCTGGGCGCTGGGAAGCCCTGCTGCCTGTATCACAGAGAAGTTCCCTCCTCCATTGGCCACCATGAGGCAAGAAGCAAAACAGTGGAACAGAACAAAAATAAAGTCTCAATAAACTAACCTGCTGTAGAAGGGTCTGGCATTGCCTTGGTGATTCCCCTACTTAGCTACTCAGATTCTCACGAGATGCGTCTTCCGGGCTGTAAGAGTATAAACTCTTTAACAAAGGTCTGTTGTGCAGCTGTGATGATGATCATTATTACGATTTAGGACATTGCCTCAAAACCTTTCCTTTTTGCACCATTTCCCAGCTGCCCGTTGCTTTGCTGCTTCTCCCTCATTTGTCTGCTTTTCTCTTACCTTTTCTCTTTTGTGTTCTTGCTAGCTGCTGGTGCCACTCTTCTGTCACTGAGGCAGTTTATGGATAGCATCTATGTTTAAATAAAATTCTCTGCTGTCCCCCACCTTGGGGAAGAGCTTCACAGTGATTGAGAATACTTACTCCATAGGAAACCCTACCTGTTGCTGGTCAGAACAACTAAAGTGCTGTTCTTCATGGTACCACAGGCTAGTGCCCTGATATCATGCAGGTGTGGATGCCGGATTCACCTCCCTGGGAGACCTTCCTTGACTCCTATCCAAAATTTTATATTCTTCTTCCGTCTCATGTCACAGCCCCTCATTCCTTCTTTATTTTTTCTCTTTAGCAGTGACCACTATCGAATAGTCATATGCATTGTGCTGACCTTTCTTTTGTCTTCCTTCCTCACTAGAGCAAAATGTCAGTGAGAAAATGAAAAGTTAAATCGGTTGAAAAGTTAAATGTGTTGTTTTTTTACATTGTTAGTTTAAAAAGTTTGATCTAAGCGAATATGTAACCCCCGATATATGTAAAGAAATTAGAAATATTATTATACTTAATTTTAATTTCCATTTGATTTGGGCATAGTTTCAAAAGAATAACTTTGAGGGAAGAGAGTTTCTGTTGTT
>NW_012152507.1:2758098-2777700 GCF_000956105.1 Propithecus coquereli | reverse complement strand
CTCTTGCCCTTTCAGAGACTCATTTGGCCATATTTTGAAAGTCACTGAGGAGAGCGAGCTGTAAAAGGCAAGGGTCTATTGCATGTGGGGCTACATTCCTTCTTTCAACAATATTTGAAACACAACAAAACCAGCAGCACCACAGTGCGCCCTTTGTTCTTCCTGTTGGGCAGAACACTAGATACTTACTGTAAATATGGCCGCCTGCCAAGCTGTGGCGCAGATTCTTTTTTTTAAATACTGTAAACTGGCACAGGCTCAAGAATTACAGTTCTTCCTTTTATTTACTTTCTCCTTCTACACTGAAGAGTTTCATCTATCGTAAGAGAGAAAAACAGTCGTGGGAAGGGAAAAAAAATGCCCAAACAGTCCTTTTTTCCCCCCCTTCTAACCTTGAGTAGATTTCTGATGAGATAAGCAGAATAACTTTATTTCTCTTAAATTTTAAAAGAATACTGTCCTTTCATGACAATTGAAAAGGACTTTGTAGAAAATTGCGAACAGAGTTGAATTCAGAATACTCGTTAATACCATACTGCTTTGAAAATTGATTCTGTATTGGTATTTGTCTATTTCTTTCGTTAATTTGAGAGATGTTATCATGGTTTCACTTGTTGTCCTACAATATTTTTGGTTTTCGATTCCATTTTTAATGTGCCTGCTCTATTTCTGACATTACTAAATCGTTTCCCCTTGTGTCTTGTGTTGGAATTTGTGTGGCTGCAGCTGAATTGAAAAGAGGTACAGGGAAGGGTGTGGAGTTTTGCCTTTCAACTACAGGGTGTGTCCCTTTTGAAACTTTTTAATTTAAGATAAAGCTTGGAAATTTTGCATTTTGAAAGGATTGTTTGCTATATTACTAAAATAGAGATGCCAGAAATCAATAAATAATTTTTTTGATATAAGTACCATCTTGTCAAAGTTTTTAAATTTTGTAATTTTATTGATTGGTTTTGTACAGAGAACCTTCTTCTAGGCCTAAGTATAATTAAATGTATATTGTGATGACTTTTCAAAAAATCAAGGTAAGATTATATGTATTGTCTTTGCCTACTTCATTGACATTAAAATTAATTCATACAATAGACATGTCAACATATTTACTTTTTCATTTTGTTCATGAATCTGTTTTCTTATAAAAAGGAAATTTCACTAAGATGTAAATAAAAGGATATTCATCTTGTTTTCAGCTACAGTTAAAAGTAGAGGGGATTTTTTTATAATCAGATTTTATGTCAGTCTTTTAGGATCTGTAAAAGGATCTAAGAAAGCAAGACAGTTAACAGGAGTTAGGGAGCCTCCTTCTACAAAGATGCTCTGCTAGTTACTGTGATGAATTTTTTATAGCCTAATATATTTTTAATTTTAGTGGTGATTTTTCATTGGACTGATTGAAAATAATTTTAAAATTTGAGGAAAATATATTGGCATCTAAGGATCAATGAGGTTCTTTTGGGCATTGACATATAGAGTTGACAATTCTTATTTTCAGTGTTCTTCTAGGAATTTTGTATGTAATTCCACCAGTATACTAGATAAATTAATTTGGCTGGGAGTTAGGAGGCTAGCTTCTTAGCCTGGCCTTCATCTAATAACAGTATGACCCTTGAGTATATTGAATGGCTCTGGGCCCAATTTCCTCATCTGTGAAATAATGAGTGGAACTAGATATTCTTAGAAGTTCTTTCCAACATGAAGGGTCTAGACAAAATTCTGTGATTATTTTGCCTTTTTTTAGACTGGAATTTATGAATAATGAGAACATGATATTTTAATGTAGTGAATATTTAATTTATATTCAAAGAATGTAGGTGTAGAATTTTGTAATGTTACATAACTTGAAATTTTTCTTGTATCCTTAGTTTCCACTGATCTTAGAATCCTTTTATGATAGGCTGTTGTCATGTGATGTTATTCATAGAGACAATGTGAGTAAAAATGGCTCACAGGTTAGGGTGTTTGGTAATTTTGAAGATGTTCCAGTGCGGATAAAATCTTCTAGGTAAGGGAAACCATTTCCTATCTTGAGAGGCACCTTCAGAACACCATACAAGACATGGGGCCCAGATTCTGTATTTGAATCCTGGTTCGGTTGCTCAAGGGTTCTGATCCCAAGAATAACTCATTAAAATGTTCTAAGTTTCCTTGCCCCTAAAATGAGGATAATCGTATCTGTTTCACAGATATACCATTGAGTATTAGCTGAGTTTAAATTATATTGTATGTGTGACCACACTTAACTTCAATTTTAACATATAAAAAAATCATCTTTTAGTTCAAGTCAACAAACCTTGTTGGGTAGCTAAGGTAGTGTGCTTAGTGGAGGCACATGCATACCTGGATAACAAGAATGTAAGACGTGAGATGGAATAGTTAGTTATGTAAACCAGGTGAAGGAGAATGTAATGTAGATGGAACAATGGATTTCAACTGGTGAGATTGTGCAAGAGTGCATAAGAAGGTGGATTTGAGCGGGGCTTGAAGAATGGGTAGGATTTTACCAGTGGGAGGAGGAGGGAGAACGAGCCAAGAGCTCCTTCCAAGCAGGAGGAAGTGTGCCATCAGCGTCGGATGCTTTAATATGTTGATAGAACTTGGCTTCCCTTAGAAAGACAAACAGAAGTTATTTCAGGAGGAAATCAAACTGTAGCATTGCTTTAAGAAGTGATGTTTAATCCCATTAGAAATTGGTTTTATTTATGTAAGTGTTAGTTTAATCTAATTTCTTATCAAAGATGGCTGCCTTCTTGGGATACTTTCCAAATCATAAAACAAGCATAAATATAATCAGATATTGCTAAAAAAAAAAAGTCTTTGAATTTCAGGTAATATATAATTCCTCTAGTAGTAAGAGAGTGTTGCACTCCTGGTTTTTTTAACTAATTAAGATGAAAAAGTTCTTTAAAGGGGTTAAATTTTCTGAAGCATAGTCAGAAATTAGTGGATGAACTGGCATGTTTAATCTTGGTTACTAGCCCTTAAAAACATGCTATAACATAATAACTTCTTTGGAATTGATCCACTAAAAATGTGAGTTTAGCGTCAATGACTTTGAAGAATAACGAAGTTATCAGGTTTTTCCTTTTATTTGCTTTCCATTCGGTAACAAGCCATTTTTATAACAATATTTCATAATATGTTTTTAAAAATAAGTTGGTATGAATTACAGTGCTTACGGTACATTGTATTTCTGACTGCCAATTTTTTTTTTTCTCACAACTTGAGTCAAATATTTTTTATATACTAAGAAAGCTGCATTAGTGTTTGGCTTCATCCAAACATCATTCATTTTAGGAATGTTGAGATTGCTGGTCACACAACCTTCAAGGATCTGTATACAATCACTGAGAAGCAGTGGTCAATACCAGGGATTTTGTTTGAAGAAAATTAACTGAGCATATAAGTGAAGGAGAATATAGCATTTTAAAAGCAGGAGATCAGAGTATAGAATGTAGAATTCTATTTCTGTCATTGTCTTTAAGTCACTGGGAGGTTTTCAGAAAGTCAGACCTTTTTGCTTTGGTTTATCCTTGGAACATTTTTAAAGAAGAGACAGAAGATGGTATTTGATGCTGTTATATCTGGACAAAGAATAGATGTTAATTTAAATACGTTATGGTTGAAAGACATGTCTTTATTTGCTAAAAACATTGTACAGGTATATTTCACTTTTAGTTTTAGATATATTTTACTAAAATGGTGACCACAAGCTTTTTATGCATGAACATTATTCATCCCTTGCTATTTTTTTTCTGACTAGGAGGCAAACTGTAGTTGGTATATGATATTATAGTAACAGATGTTTGTGGAATGAGTAAATGAAAAAAAATCAAGCGCATAGAAATAATCATATTTTCATGGGAAAAATTTGAAAAGTTGTATTTCTCCCCCTTCTCCTTTTAATCTTGTACTGTTTGGGTTCTGTCACTCACTAGTGTATGGCTTAAGCAATGACTTTATTTAACGTATCTAACTTTTATTTTCTCCAACTGTAAAATCTCATAGTACCCATCTCTCAGGTTAGTGAGGATTAAGTTAGATAATACTTCCATTTTAATAAAATTTTAAGGAAAATGTGCAGTGTAAATTTGTTTGATACCTATTCTTGGTGTTTTTGAATATGTTCCTCCATTTTTTCCTCCTCTGGTGAATTAAACACTGCATTTAAAGGGATTACTTATGCACGAAGTTATTAGGTATAAGATTTTTCACTTCCTGTAAGATTTGATTCTCCCAGGCGTACTAGTGTGCCTGGGAGCTTTGTCTGTCTGTGTGTGTTTACAGAATTGTAGAATCATAAAGTCATCAAACCAAGGGATCCTTGAGTATTTATCTAGCACTCTTTGCAGACAGGTCCAGAGAAATTTTTACCAACTCTCCTTTCTATCATGTGATTATAAAAATTAAAAATAATGAAAGGAACTTCACATTTTTAATTCCCTAAATACTTATTAAGATTGATTCTTCTCCTTTATTTTAAGCAAACCAGACTGTGGGAGTGTCTTCTATTTTTTCCAGATATCTAAATTTCATCACCCCCTCCCATTCATCCATTTTAATTTCTCATGAACTGCATAGTTGGAGAAACGCCTACCAAAACCCCTTGATTTTGACAGCATTCTGTGTAATTTTGCCCAAAACAGTACACATCTGTTTCTTGCACATGTAGACATACTGATACACACACGTATAGTATTTGAAGAAAAGTGATGTAGGAAGGCTAATTATATGTTTCTTCTAACCATACCAGGTCCATGATTACACCCACAGAAAAAAAAAACTTTGGCAAAATAAAATTGAATAGCAACTTTTTCATTGCTAAGAGATTTTTTTTTTTTTTTTTGCTGTTGCATTATTTTAATTGGTTTGCAGTGAGATTGCTCCAAATACCGATCTCTAGGAAAATAAGCACGCAGTAGACAGAGAAATTGCCTTGTGAACTCTTGTGTTGGGTTTTGTACCTTCCTTAGCCTGTTTGACCAGGTTGTTGATGGGGCTCATGGGGCCCAGTGTGCAGGTTTCTCCCCATAGGGAGCAGGAGCTCTGCTTTGTTCTGTGGTCAGATTGCATGGCTGCGTCTGGCCAGTTGTCTTGCACCTGTCACTGGCCCTCTGTCCCCACGGGACAAATCTTACCATCCATCACCACCATTGGAAAAACACTTCAAAGCGCATGCCTTCTTGTGGATGGGCTGGCTGCATCATCTCAGGATACAAGAAAGCGGACTTTACTGATTTAGAAAGTCATTGCTTCTGAAAAAGTGGTGCTTGGTTCCAACCCTCACCCCCCATTGGTTGTGCCCAATTCTGCTTGGTATATAGAGAGACTGTGACAGCCAGCATAGCTGCTCATGGACACAGTGGCAAGTCTTGTGTTGGTCTCTATTCACTTCCACTGCCTTTCCTTCTACAAACTATTGTGTTTCTTTTGTCTTGTTCTCCTCATTAAGATCCTGCCGGGGGTGGGGTACATAGGTGTCTCTGGATAAAGGTTGATTTAGTGAGTTCAGAGTATAAGCTGGGTGTTGTGGCTCACGTCTGTAATCCTAGCACTTCGGGAGGCTGAGGTGGGAGGATCACTTGAGGCCAGGAGTTTGAGACCAGCTTGGGCAACATAGTGAGACCCCATCTCTACAAAAAGAGCAGGGTATAGTGGCTTATTTCTGAAGTCCCAGCTATTCAGGAGGCTGAGGCAGGAGGATCACTTGACCTTAGGAGTTTGAGGTTGCAGTGAGCTATACTTACACTTTAAAATGATGAGAAACCGTGAAGGATTTAAGAGAAATGGCAAGCTTGATGTTTATACCAAAGTGCTGAAGAAGTATTTAAGTTTCAGTTTTCAGATCTCTTCTCAGTTAAGTTTTGTCAGTTGATTTTTTAAGTCCAACTCTTACTTTTCTTGCTTCAAAATGAAGCAAGTGAAGTGTATGTTTCCAATAATGCTACCCTTTTGGGCATTTATTTCTATAGACAAATGCTGTCATCATAAAATGTGTAGGGGAAGTATAAATTAAACACATTGGAAGGTGGTTTATATATGTCAGTATGAAATTGTGTTCTAATTTCTTTTTAGTTCATGTTATGGATACTTTAAGAAACAAATCTTCTAAAGTGCTCTTCATTTTTATCAATTTATAGCAAACATTTTAAAACGATATAAAATCATGAATGCAGTGCCATGTATGGAATCATGGTTCAGATACTTGCCTTTGTAATGCATCCTGGATTATTTTTGCATCAACTAGATTAAGGGAAATAATTTTTTCCTCTGCTGACAGGTAATTGTCAAGTGTGACCAGCCCCATAACTTCCCAAGAATTCTAAAGCGCAGACTATATTTTTACAAAATGTAGTTAATGGCAACAGAAGGGTAGAAGAGGGGAGGTGGAAAGGAGCTGAAGCTATGAAGCTCAGCAAAGGCCAAGAAGGAAAGCTAGTGAGGACCAGGGAAAATATCCCCAGTGCAATGTAGGTAAGTTCTGTGTCCACATGGCTGTGTCTGTTGGGAAGTCACGCTAGACAGAGCAGGAGATTGAGATTGAGATTGAGATGGATTGAGATAAACCCCTTTGTAGGGTCTCTCCATGGATATCTTCTAAATATTTATGTCTTTTATATCATCCTATCTTTTCTTGTACTTACTCTCTCCAGTGCCAATTTACATACCAGTGCAGTGGTTACATACTGCTTCCTTTCTCACCCATGTTTGGAATTCGGTGAGCCATTATATACTGATAAAATGATCAGGGCTCCTTTTGTGTGCAGGATAACTAGGGCCAGGGAAGGACTAAAATATATGATTGTGTATGTGAAAGTACCATGTTACTTTTGTTAATAAGAAAAGCATATCACTCTCAGTTATTTAGTATTGCTAATAATAATGATAATGTAGTAATAATAACAATAGCAGAGACAGGGTGGGGAAGCTAAAAACTGGCCCTGACATTTAAAGCGGTGCTGCATAGCTCAGGATTCTATTCCTTTCCCTTGATTCTCTTTTTTGAAGAGGTAGTAATTCAGTCGGACACACTTTCTTAATAGTAAAGCACGTTCCAACCCAAGAACCGAGTAACTGTTGCTATTACCTGTCTTCCCCCCACAGTAAGGGACTTGAAGCTGAAACCAGAGTGTGCAAATGATCAGAGGTGAGAGACCCAGCAAAGGTCTCTGCTGGGGTTTGGGAGGCTGTGGGGTCTCAGGGAGGGTGGAGGAGAGGGGGTGGGAGAGGTGACTGTCATTGTGTGGAGAGAGGTCGGTCCATCGCCCTGGCAAGGGCATCAAGAGAAGTGCTGGATCTGAGAGATGCTTGAAAGGACTCAGGGAGACTTGGCGATTGATGGATGGTGGGGCTTGAGGGAGGGGAAGAGTTTAAGATGATTTCTGGGGACCAGGTTTGGGCATCCGGGTAGATGGTGGAGGAAATACAGCAGGCGGGCAGGTTTGTGGAGGAAGACTATTGCTTTGGTGCATGTCTGGGTGGAAGGATACTGGGCAATTTGCAGAATTTCCTTTTTTATTTATTTTAGAGACATGGTCTCTCTGTGTCCCCCAGGCTGGAGTGCAGTGGCACGATCACAGCTCACTGAAGCCTCAAACTCCTGGAACTATAAGGCATGCACCACCAGGCCTGTGTTTTTTTTTTTTTTTTTTAAAGGAAGAATGCATTTCTTTTTCAAGATGTTTGCATTGAACCTAAGAAAAACACAGCTTTTCAATGTTTTTGTAAAAAGTGATCTTCTTTCTCAAAGACTGTTCTAGTTCTCCCTTCACTGTCACTAAAGTAATGCCGAGCATAAATCCTTCCCGAATAATGAAAAATTTGTGTAGTTCTCTAAATTTAGGAGGTATATTACGTTTGCCTTTGTAACGTTATGGATATTAGGTTGGAATTGTGGTTAAGCTAATGAACTGAAGAACTCAAGCTGATGGTCTCATCATTCAATCCAGCAGCCTGTCTTAAGTTTCAGGCTAATATCTGTATTTATACATGATTGCTTAGCTAGAATTCTTTTGGTATGATAACATTTTTCATACTAAACCCAAGCTGAATTTTAATAGAGAAGCTTTTTTAAAGATTGAGAATGCCATTAAACTTTTTAATATTTAATTGTTTTTACTTAAATGGTATTACTGATTTAATATTACAACCATTTTCATGTGACATGACCTAGACCAATAGTACAATTATACTGAAAGTATACGTACAGTATTTGGGTTGCTGTGTTAGCTCAAGTAGTTGCATTCACTGAAACCACTTCTTAATTATTGGGCAGCTTTTGAAATGTAGTAAAACACGCAATCTCATGACATCCATTTTATTATATATGTTAATTATTTTTTGGACAGTGAGTGACTCAAATGTAAAGGTACTTTTTGCATTTTTCAGGAAGTGACACAATGCAGTTTGGAGTTTATAGAGTGTAACATCTCTCTTTCTGCCTGTATAAGGATGTTTTGTACTTATTAAAAAATTGTAGTGTGTTAGCATATCCAATAGAAAATAAGTAAACCATACATAAATCGTAAGAGCGAAGTAGTTTTTTTGTAGCTTGGCATTGTTGAAACCATATTGCTGGATGTAATTATACATTTTGTTATTGTTTAACAAAATCCGAATATAACTAGTAGGATGTCATTTTACTGTATGATATGATAGTCTAGAAAATTCTATTATGGCTCTTGCAGAGTTTTTTGGGTAATTTTAGCTTTTGATATTTAGGGTGGAGTGTAGTCACTCTGGACTTACGTAAGTGGGGAAAGAGGAAATAAAGCAGATTTTTTTGGATGATTTGATAGTTCTTATTTTTGCTTCATGTATGAGGAGGCTTATGAACTGATGAGAAGGAATGGAGACGTTGGTTTGGTTTGAATTTACCAGTTGAGGCTTTATCGAATTAGTAATTATATCTTGAAATTTATAGCTGAATTCTAGAGCCAATGATTGTATTTTTCTTTCTAGTGTATCTTCTAGAATATCTTACTGTTCTTAAAAAAATAAGGCATTTCTGTTAACCATACCCTTCTGAGATTTATATTTCCTTCAAAGCTGTGGACTAAACTCTTTGTATGCCCATCAAAAATAAATAAATAAAAAGAAAAAAAAAAGAAACCAAGTGTAGCTGAAATTACCTCAGAAATTCCTAAACATTTCAGTCATGTAACAGGCAAAGAATTATGATGTCTCCCTTCAGTGCACAGTGTGTAGAGTAGGCATGTAGACTAGTTGCAGTACGGGAAGGTCAGCCTTATATCTAGAAGAATAAAGAATTCGCCTATGTGTGCATTAAATTGTCCCTTATGTCTTTTCTGGGAGCCTTCTGATGCCAGGTATTTTGTCTAGTTGTTATCACAAGTGTACCTCTACTTGTCAAACCACGTCTCCTTATTTTGGGTTCAGAGACTGTGGTCTCTATATCTCCAAGGAATGAATTTGTGGTTGCTTTGAGGTCTCCCAACAAGAGGTACCTTGGTGTGCTAGGTAGCTCTGTGCAGGATTATACTGAAGCCAGGAAACCAGCAGTGAGTGCACAAAATTCTTGGAGGGAAGGGCACAGGAGGAGATGTGGGAAAAGGCATGGAAACAAATACATCCTTCTTCATAATTTTTAATATCTTTGCATGTGGGTATACCTGCCGTGTTATCATTTTCTTTGATTTGGAAACCAAAGTGAATTTATCCAACATTATATATTTTCAACAGACTAGGCATTTAAAATTCCATATTTCCTGAATCTTCTGAGAGATTTATATAAAGATTTGGAATAAGATTGGTGGAGGTTGAGAAATAAAAGCTTTGAATTTTTGAAATGTAGGATTTTCTGAGTTTTTTTGTTTATGGTTTGATTTTTAGATTTTGATACTGATACCAAGGACAACTTTTATTATACATTGAAATACTTTAAAACTTTCCATGGCTGTCTTATAAATTGGTGAACTTTGTTGGGAGAATTGGCAAGGGTCCCAATGGGATAAGAATTTTCTAGAATTTCCAGGAGTTTGTGAACTTGGATGGGGAAAAAAATTACACTTTTATTTTCACTAATACCTACCTGAAACTTATCATTTCCCTTAATTATGAATGTAGACAATATACCATAGCAGTATCAACAGAACCTGTGATTTTGCCACTAATAGAAATCACAGATATTTTCATATCACATTACAGTTGTTGTAGAGGTATCAAAATATTTAAGCTCATCACTACTTTAAAATTACAATATTTATTAATTACAGCAAGATCTTGTTATTTCACACACTAATAAAGCAGTACGTTACTGTATCACATTTTAAAATATTTTGATAACTGTCAATCTAATTGATATCTATGTAGTCTAGTTATGACACTTAAAAAGTCATTCCGAGGCGGGATCTGTAGACTTCACCAGACTGCCAAAAGGATCCATGGTTCAAAAAAGGTTAAGAAGTCCTGGGTAGGGGAATTGAGGAGATTAGTATTCTAGAGCTGGTTGTGCCAGTACAGGTCGAGCATTCCTTATCTGAAAATCCAGTAACCACAGTGCTCCAAGATATGAAATTTTGGGGGCACCGATGTGATGCCACAAGTGGAAAATTCCACACCTGATCTCGTGTGATAGGTCACAGAGCACAGGCACGTAACACACGGTTTATTCAGCATTCTTGAGGGAAAAAAGGCCCTCCCAGCCCCCTTCTGCTATGATATATTTTTTCTGCATGTGCCAGATCTGTGTGTCATATTTTTTACTGTTAAGCACTTATGTGTGAATAAGTATAAGAAAATGACTGCTTATTGGTAGCATATAGATTCAGAGCCAGGAATGATGGTGATGCCAAACAACCACAGATTGTCCGTATGGGTGGCTGAGAAAGTGACACCTTTGCTTTTGGATGGTTCAGTGCACACAAACTTTGCTTCATGCACAAAATTATCAAAACATTGTGTGTAATTACCTTCAGGCTATGTGTATAAGATGTATATGAAATATAAATTTCAAGATATCTCATCTATATGCAAATATTCCAAAATCTGAAAAAATCTAAAGCACTTCTGATCCTATGCATTTCAGATCAAGGATGCTCAACCTGTACCTTACTGTGCGACCTTGAGTGCTTAGGCCATATGGTACATTGTGCCATATGATGATACCATCAACTTACGAAATTATTATAAAAATACAACAAGGGAAATAGCTTTGAAAATTTTTAGTATTATGCATGCAGAAAATGTTATTAAGTCGAATTGATTTTTTGCCTTTGTAAGGACATGATACATATTAAGGATGGTTAAAACTATAAATGAGGCATCTAATGTGAATTGTGCTTTCACTCTACAGTTTCAGTGTGGCTCACTGTCATTACTCTTTATAGGGAACTGCTACGGGAACATGGCAATTCCAATATAGTTACAAAAACATTACCATTCATGGAACCAAAGAGGATTACTTTTCCCTAAATATTTCTTTTAAAATTGAGTCCTATAATCTCCAGTTCTCTAATCCAAACTGATGGGCTTCAGTGCTTCCTAGAGCAAGTGTCAATCAGGCAAAGCATCAGAGAAAAGTGCATGTTTCATTTCCAGTAAACTTAAGCATAGTAGTGTGGTGAAACTCCCTTTATTTATTAAATATTATTAATCAAGAAATATAAGAAATGGGAGGAGGGAAGAACATATTGAGCATTGCGTTTGATGTTTCGCCAAAATTTAGTTTTTATGAAAACCTTATGTAGTCCATAAATACTGTGCCATTTAACAGATGAGTAAACTGAAATCAGTAGGCAATTTATTAAAGGGTCACCTTACTCAGGAGTTGTAAGACTTAGATTCAAATTCAAGACTAATTGACAGGACTTGTGATTACTGAATGAAATTAATTAGGCATTAATTTTGAAATGTGAGATCTTTAGAATTTTCTGTCTCTAATGCACAATTCATTTTTTCATTGAGACTGAATACAGAATAGGCAAAAGAGTGTTTTTACCCCTTTGACATTATAGATGACATTATAGACTAGATTTCAGTGATGATGAGAAGTACCATATTTTCATTTTAAAATCCTGTCCCCCTAATGCCTGTGACTTTGATACGTAAACATGTTTTGAATGAGTGAAAAAAGGTGTGTGTCAAAATTCTGACTAGAAGGAAAATAGGACTTTGACATGAGATATTTGAAATGTCTCTTCAGATAACACCGATAGCAGTGAAGAGACAACTAAAAGCAGAAAAGATAAGACAGAAGAAAAATAGTGAGTTTGGACTGTTGACAGCCCCTGTGGTCATTGAGAGCTTTGGCATCTCTGATTGCACATGCTGTCCTCATTCACAGAAACTCTTGAGGTGGTGGGTTAAGGAAATGAATGTTCTTCCCAATTGAAGGATCAAGCACAGGAAGATGAAGCAACATTGTCACATTCACTGATGACACTCAAACACTAGGTCTTCTGATTCACAATCTATGGCCATCTTTCAACCATGTCCCACTGTTACCGTGTGGTCGTGGGGTAGAGAGAAATAAATCTTAGAGAAAGTGAAAAGCTGCAGAATGGAATGTAGAAGGACGTCATGAACGAAAGACCATGATCCGCTTGGAGCAGGAGCCAAGCTGCTCTTCCTTTAGTCCTCTGGTTAAGTAAGACCCTTCCCCAAAGTCCCTCATTCCTTAACCCACTCTACCGAGTCAGGTCTTCCTGTGATAGACACTCTCTCACATAGTCCGCAACAGTCATTATAGTTTGTTAACTATTTATTCGGATAATTTTTTGGCCAAATGGCTTTTTTTCTTTGAGTCTGGACTGTAAATTCCATAGCATTGGGAACCGTGCCCATTTTCTTCACTGCTGTAGTCTCAGGGCACAAGGCCTGTTGGAGTGTAACTTTTGAGCAGATGAAAGCAGGAGTGAACACGTACAATTCTATAAACAGATGAAAATAATAGAACAACCAATGTGGAGGTAAAGGCTCAGACTTTTAATAAAAGGAAATGGTGCGCCAGCCCACAATCTTGGGATGTGCCAGGTGTCCTGAATTTTCTAGAAAATCTGTATATTCATTTTAGGTTAGTTGCCCTGATTATGTCCTTTTTGGTTCAGAAAATATGGTTACCTATACCCACAGTAACGGTTAAAAATAAGGTATACCTGGTAAGAATGGGAGGAGAAAGAAAGGCCCTGACGGTAGTGAATGTTCACGCTACCTAGTCTATAGTAGTCAGTAGAGTGGTATTACCTTCAATTTAACAGTTGAAGAGATGGTGGGCCAGAGAGATTTAACTTGTCCAACATTCAGATGATAAGGTGTCAGGGCTGAGATTAAAACCAGAACCCATGATTTTCCATTAATTACATAGTGTTTGGGGAGAATGGAAAAGGACAAACTCAGAGGCCCCTGAGGGCGTCAGCCTGCAGAGCTACTGCTGGGCAGGGTTCAGTCTGGCTCTCTCATTCTTTGGCTTTTGCCATCTATAGTTACAGCTACCTCCAAAGTTCTGTATAATGATGATGTTCACAATAATTACTGAGACATTGACAGAATGTTGAATTATATTTAGGGAAGAAAAGAATATAATGGCCTAGAGATTTTTATTCAAAGTGATGAGAGGTTTAGCACTGTAATTCTGATATTGAGGAGTCTCGTGTCTAAATAGATTCTGGGTAACTGATATGGGCTATCAGTTTGGAGATTATTTATTTTCCTTTAAAATCTATTTTGGATGTGTATTATCTTTGTATTTTTTTAAATCCCCAAGTTGGAAGGTCGTCTGTAAACGAACACTTCATTGTTTTTATTCAGCAGAGATTTATTATCAGGTGCTAGAATACACCACAATTAATATCTGGTTTCTGTCTTCCAGGGGCTTACAGTCTAGTGGAGGAGAAAGACAAAGATAATTACAGTCCAGGGTGTTAATGCCACAAAGGGGCTTGGGTAGTGCCCTGAAGTTGCGGTCTGTGAGGGCGACAGCTGTGGCTAGAGTCATACACTCCATTGCCATGGAGCCCCAGACCTCATGGGTATAAAATATAACTCACCATTATTATTTCTTGTCAATCCATATTTAATAGGATGTTGTAAGTGGTGTTAGCATTATATGATTAATATGAAAACTTACATGAAAGCTCCCATTAAAATAGCTGGCACATAGCACTTAGAGAGTTTCTTAAAATTCTTTTTCTATAAACCCACTTAATTACCCTTGGAATTGGAAGATTTCAGAATCTAAGAAATTATGTGTCAAACAGTGATTCAAAAGCATGATTCTGTGTATAACCCCAGTACATCCTACATCCAAATAGGGGTGATTAATCTTTAGTTAATGTGTCAGATGCCTATACATTTTTTTAAAGGGTTCTTTAGGGGAAAGTGGGTTACCGAAGAATGTATAATTCCAACACAGTTTTTATGATGCTTTTGGCTGAGTTGTTTGTTTTTCCTATGAGCACCTTAGCTTTACAGTAAGTGTCTTTAATACCCAGAGCACACAGAGTGGGGGATTAATGAGCATACTCACTGCAGTTACACAGTGTCTAGATCTTGGACTATGTTACTATGATCCAGGTTCGGTAGAAGCTTATTTTCAGTTTTGTTTAAAGAAGGAAGCACACCCTGTTATGTAGGACAAAACACATATACAGTATACTTACTTACATGTATGTTTTTATATATAGATTAATAGTGTTAATTACATAATTAGTTTCATTTTTCCAGAGTATCTCTGCAGTGCTTGATGTTAAATAAGCAAAATGATAATGAAGTGTAAAGCAGGGGGAGATGAAAAATGATTTTGACTTGCCAAGATTTTACTAAATGGCTTAGGATATCTCATCTGTATTTTTGTGTTCAGATTGACTTGCCTTAGAAAATTCCAATTCTTCCCAGCTACTACCTCTAAGAAGTTTTTTTCACTTTATTGTGAGACCTTTTCTTCCTGCTTATGAGCAATGCAAACCCCAGGGGCTCGCCCACACCTCTGTGCACCAGTTCCTCATCCATCCTAAACATCCCTCTTTGGATGTAGGATGTATTTGGGTTATAAACAGAACCAGCATTATATTTTCAACCTGAGTGCCCACCTTCTAGCCCCTCTAATTAATTAATTACATAGGATAATCCAATGGAAAGATTTAGCTCCCCTATGCATGACATTTCCATTCTTAAGGTTTGTAAAGTCTTAATTTGGGGGTTCCTATGAGCCTGTTGAAATTATATGCAACATTCTGTGTATATGTAAGTGGAAATGGACTCTTAGATTTCTACCAATACCACCATAACCTCTTTTTTAAAAAAATTCTTTATCTTTTTTTTTAACAAGCAAATTCGAAAGAGAAAAACAAACTCTTTAAATTCTGATCCTTGAACAGCAGTGAAAGATGTAGTGATGACTAATTTATTTTTGCACATATAAAACTTATTGGTACTCATTTGTTTATCCCAGAGATATATAAGATATATAGAGATATATCTGCCAATTTTGAGTGGTAAAATCAAAGGTCACTAGAATCCTTCTGTTTTGGTGGAGGTCCACATCTTATGTGTAACCCTAGTGGTTATATTGTCTCACTTATAGGTGATAAAAATCTTAACTTCTATCAGGGACATATAAGAACTATAGTACTATAGTCTGTTACTTTGTAAAAAATTTGAGCTAGGTTATTGAAACATCCAAATTATTAACTTTCTTTTTTTCCCCTCTCTTTAAATACCAGTGGTGAGGGTAAGGTGGCAAACCTAACCACATTTGGTCAAATTTGGTTGTAGTTGTTCTAAGAAAACCGTTTTATGCTCTTTTCAGATGATATCCAAGTTGAGTAGTTCAGAAAAGAAAATAAAGGGAGGGAACTATGTAAGCAAGTTGGACCAAAATTATAGATTAGCAGAAGTGTTTCATTTATCAGTTCATTCTAGCATGAATTTTTTCTTTTTTATAGCTCTTCTTCTGGTAAAATAATCCAAAGGAATGATGCTTGAAAAATGGGTACCTTCTACGACCTAACAAGTGAATCACATATAAAACATTTCAAAATTTTTTTCTTTCACAGTCTGTTTGCCCTTTTTGTGTGTGTGAGAATTGTGGTTAAGCTTATTTTGTATTATCAACTTAGTGTTTTTATAGATGTTTTCCTTTTTCAGGAGCAAACTTGGCTTATGGAAATACTCTTATCAGTATGCTGTTATTGTGTTTTAAGGAAATTGCAAATTAAATATTAACTTATTAGCCAGGTACTCTAATGGACTCGTTATAAACACAGCTGTAAGTGTCTGAAAAATGGAAACTTTTTCTTGAGAACCCAGGACCTACTACTTTTAGAACCTCACTGATTAAGCAGTTTCGTATAATTTAAATTTAGCAAATAAACAACTGACGCATGGCATTTTAATAAGGGGTTTACCTCGTATTGCGAACACATTGTTGAAGAAATGTAGTCCTTTGAAAAGGGACACTTTCAGTGCATTTTCATAATTGAAAGATACTTGTTTTCTCTTAACAATACTCTCTAAATTGAGAGGTGAAAAGCTTCAGTTCTCAATATGTTTATCCCTTATTCGAGCCTCCTTCTCATCAAGCCTTTGTCTTGTTTTTAATTTTAACATGCCAGGAACTAAAGTGGCTCACACCTCTATTGTCTTTTCTTTTAAAATAATTGAACAGGAAAACATTTTAGTGGGTATTGATAAACAGAGAAAAATCATTATAATACATATGCTATAATTTAGCAGAAATAATTAATGTTAAAGAAAAGAAGACCTATGGAGACTTTCTTGTATTTGACATAAAAGCTTGTCATGTTGGTATTTTCCTAGATTCTTCTGGGAAGAAGTTTAAAATTTTTAGGGATCACAAGAACTGTTTTATATTTGGAGGAATATGTGTATGTATTATATCTGCTTAACTCTGGTGCAGTTATGGCTTGGGGGAGACTTTCATGTTATATCTACCGTATTAGAAGATACTTGTAGTCTAGGCATTTAATAGTATGCTGAATTTATATTGATAAATATACTTTATGTAAAGGAATTTGACCCTCTAACTACAAAGGAGGAGGATGATTATGACATTAAAAAGCAGAGGTACCTTTTTCAGTGGAATAAACGGGCTTGTCTTGGGTTATACTAATGCTTTCAATACAAAAGTAGTGAATGGATCCTAATTTTAAAGATTTACAAATGAAGATTTAATAACCATTTTTGCAAGCTCATTTTAAAATAAAAGTATTTTTGGATTTAAAAGTGTTTTCTAAGGATTTATCTCCACATATGCCAGATCAGCCTTCGAGCACACAGACACACACATCTTCATTATCTACCATAGGATTATAGGTTTTGAGAATATTTATGAATATATAAAATATTTTGATTCACAATGTTTAAGTTGTCTTTTAAGATTTTCAGTCCCCCCATAATAATTTTTCATATGAAGACCCTGCAGTACTGTGCCTTCTAGATCACAAACAAAACCACACCTATCCCAGCAGGCACACACAGTCTTATTGTGTGCTTTTGTTCTTTGACGATGTGTATGTGTGTGAGAAAGGCTTTCCAACCACAGACAATTTGATTCACTAGGTTATTTTCTCCCTAGACATGCTAATAACCAAGGGTTTCTTGCATTAGAGAGTTGTGGGAAAATGAAATTTTTATTTTGGTTACAAGATTATCTTTACATACACACACATGGGACAGGCTACTGGGACAGCATTTCTATAAATTAGTCCTTGGGATATGTGCCATATACATAAGGCTGCTTTAGGAAGCGGTCTTGTTGATTATGAAGTAATTTCATAGTTATGTATGGGTCCTAAGTATTCCTTTAGCAAATTCTGGTTTTTGATGCGTAGTTTTGTATTAAGCTTCTGATATATTTACATGTAGAAAATTGTGGCTTAATAAGCAGTAGTATAGATATGCCACCTTTATGGATGGAATACTGAAAAATATTCATTCCCACCCCCCACCAAAATGTCTGTTTCAGAGGTGTCTACCTTCAAATGAGAAGTTGTTGTTTGTACATCCATATAGTTTTCTTAAAGATTATATAATGTGCACATATATAGAGGTACACACAGTTTAATGGAATTGGCAAAATCATTTGTACATTTACAACAGATTTTAGTTTTCATCTGTATTTTAAGTCCATCAAATTACATTCCAGTACCTTGAGTAAAACTTTCTCAGATATACAGAGATAATACTTTATTACAGCAGTGGCTTCCTTTGAGAAGTGTAAGATATAAAATGTTTTTGATTTGTCCTTTTCGTACTCTTGCATGATGAGAGTTTTATTCCATATATCTGAAGTTTCCATGTGGCAATTATTTGATTTTCACATTCAAGATCTTGACTGATAGTGGCACTCAGTAAACACCAGCTACTTGTCAGGTACTAGGCTGAGAACGTGGTGCACGTGACTCATTTAATACTCAGTAACCCAGTGTGGTGGGTACTAGCCTGTTCCCATTTTAAAAGCAAGGAAACAACAGGCTCAGAAAGGTTAAGTAATTTGGCCGGGGTCAGGTAGCAGGGCCAGGATGTGATCTCCAAAACTGAAACTTTGTTTTTCCTCTTTAGATTTCTGACAAGGCATAGTGTTATTCTTAACGTTGTTTTTGAGCTTTGCTAGTAGATAGCTTGCCAGTATCCTCCCAGGGATCGTGGTGGACCTCCCAGCTGTAGATGTTTCTGTGACATTTGTTGTTTGCCATTGATGCACGACTGATAGGCCACTGACTAGGGGACTGCCCTGCACTTCCTGTGGGGGGCGGTGCTTCAGAGGCTGCAGGTGTGACGCCTTGGTTCCCAGGTGCCGCAGGAGTGCAAAGCAGCGCTGCCTGGGAAATTCAGGAGGGCTTTCTTCTGAATATTATACCAGCGTTGAAGTTAAACAGTGATCTGGAAAAGAATCAGCGTCGAAGTGGGCTAGGGTGTTTTGGGCAAAAGAAAGAGAATGAGCAAAGACAGAAACATTATGATAAATGCAGGTCCTGCAAGCATATTGGTGCTTTTGTGTCAGATTTTCATTGAAGCTTCTATTCCATAAAATAAACTTAAGGTGTGTGCCATAGTTTTCTTGGGGACTTCTACTCTCTGGCATGCCTCTTTTTCCCCAGGAGACATGTGGACCTCACCTCGAGAAGCCTAGGAGAGGTATCTTTCTGATAAACAGGGGAGAGGGTCTGGGAGCAGGGAGAAGAATCCTTGCTATTGAACATTTACACTTAGCCAAGTTCTGACAATAAGAACAGCTCATTTTAAACTTTTGAATGTTATACATACAAGTGGTAATTTAATTTGCTCAATTCCATAAAAACTTGTTTTATTGTCCCCCCTTTGTTGAAATAATTTAATGATATTAGTTTTGTGATGGAAGTATTTATCTTTTAAAAATTGCATATATTTGGCATAAAATCATCAAATCACTTCTTAATTTCTATTGCTAATTTGGAGTGTAATGTTTTTGTTGTCATTTCATGTTTCTCTTAGCTACAAGATACCTGTTTAATTTTATACCTTTAAAATGAAAATATCCTTTACTAAAATGAATCTATATCATTCACGATTGGATGTGGATCAACTTTGTGATATTTTTCATAAAAATTTCATGAAATTTGTTTCATTTAGAGATGCTTTGTGTAC
>NW_012152507.1:2746859-2755983 GCF_000956105.1 Propithecus coquereli | reverse complement strand
TTTACAAATAAATAAAGATCAGTGACCAAATACACACAATTTCTCATCTTTTTTCAATGGCATGCTGATGCCAGTCGGGGAAAATACACAGTGTGGTATTGAGATGGGGCCTTTCAGTTCCATGTCAGTGGCAGCCTGCATGAGTCACTATGTAGTTTGCAACCCCTAGGTGAATAGAATCTCAGAGATGCCAAGCATCATTTCGGCTAGACGAACAAGGGTATATATTGTCATAGTTTTATGTAGAGTTCAGATTTATTATTTTAACTAGCACAGGAGAAAGCAAGTCCTCTGAGTGACCTCAAAAATAAAGTATAAAATATCACCCCATAAGCTTGACCCTACAAATCAGCTTTTCTCAAGGTGACTTCTAAAAACTGAGAAGTCCAGAAAAATATTTGCAAATGTTTCGTTGCTGGAGAGTGGGTAGGACACTGTTCTCCGAGGACCAGGACTAATGTTGCAAAAATACGTCTTTGTCTTTTAAGGATGTCTGCAAAGAAACAGATCTCATTTCTCTATCAGTCCTCCTCCCTCCAGCAAGTCAGAAAGTCAAAACCTATGTTTCCACTGGTTATTTAAGAATAATATTCCAAAATTTCTTTACTTTTCAACCACACATTCATCTACTCTTTCAATATCCTGAGTTGAGGATACTGAGGAAACACATCTTATGATGCTTAACTAGCCAGGGCTTAAGAGGAGAATGGAGGCTGAATTTTGAGAGGCCTCCCATGAGGTAGTAATGTCACCTACAATATCTAATGTCACTTTTCAGGTAGGCATTTATCACTCTTTCACGAGCAAGGAAACCTAGAACTCTTTCACTCACTCATTTGCTGATCACCTTCCAGCTGTCCTGGGAAGATGCTTGGGATACACACTGAACAAGATGCTGCCCTTGCCCTGCCCTCAGGTGGCTCCCAGCCTTGCCAAGGCTGTTGCTAAGCTGTGGTGCCAGAGATCTGTGTAGGGCTCTTCTCGCTAACCCACCACTGACGGTGGTAGAGGGTAGGACATCCACTGAAAGGTGAAGTAATAGCTGTTCCTGACCAGAAAGAAGAAAGAAATTGATGTTAAAATAGAAGATGATTGGCTTGCATATGCGACACTCTTTACATGTTAAAAATTAAAACATAGACACATGAGGCCAGTTAAAGATTTTGTATTATATCAATTATATTTTTTGAATGTCTACTATAGTATGTTAGATACTTTGGCATTCAGAGATGTATACAGTATAATTTCTTTCTCTCAAGATGGGGAAAAAGGAATCAAACATGAAAAAGAACAATAGAAGGATATTTTGTGCCAGACTTAAGGCTATTAATTTAATGCATCTCAGTAAACATTTATTAAACTAGTAAAACTTGCTTCTTGCCCTTGAGCTCACAGCCATTTAAAACACACGTAACAGGTGCCAGCCACCGAGGGCTGTTTGCTATGCCAACAAGACTGGCGAATGTTCTCAAGGTGATGGGAAGGATCGAAGTTTTCTCAAAGAAAAGCAGGAGTACATTTAAATGTGAACTTTAGGGACTTTACTATGGGGACTTTGTAAAAACAAACAAACAAACAAAAAAAAAACCAAAGACTTGAGAGGCTTGGTTAGGTGATTAGTCTAGTACTCTAACAGAGAAAATATCATAGCCTGAACTGGGGTGTAATTTGGAAATTGAGTTTAAAAAATTTTTTAAAAAGGCTTTCAGAGATATTTCTAAACCTTTGAACTTTTCTATTAATGTATTGGTACCAGTTGTTTGAAAAATTAAGTAAAGGGTGTGTAGTTGGTCTTTTCTATCCAAATACATAGCAATAAAAAATCTTATTCATATTTTTTAATGTCCCCATTAGTTCCAGTCTCACCACCTGAAATTTCTTGGAAATTCCCGTGTTCATCAACAGAGGTCAGTATGCAGAGGATTTCAAAAGGGTCATCATGCAAGGGCATTCACTTTGGAGCCAAACAGACCTCCTTCCATACTTTGTGGACCTTTGCTTGGGCAATTTAATCTTTCTCAACCTCAATATTCTCATCTATACAGTGGGGAGAACGCCCGATTCCCTGGCCTAGAGAGCCTAAATGAGATAATGAACGTAAAGCATCTAGCACAATACTAGCTCACATTCTAAGCAATAAGTAAACATTGCTTCTTTTTATTTATAATGTACTTGTCTTTCAGGGAAGAAAACGGTATTGTAATTTGGGGCCGCTTAGTTTATTTTGCCCCTTGTATAATAGGATCCTTGTTTGCATATTTCCTGAATTTTATGTTTATCTGTCGTCTTCCTCTAAGTGTTTTTCCTCAGCCTCGTAATATTACCTGGGGAGCAGTACTGTAGTGTTATTCGATACCAACAATATAGACCATAAACCTTTCTTTTACACTTTTCTGGGGATGCAAAGAAATTTAGCGAATAATGAAAAGTTCCCTAATGGGGAAATGGAAGTAATGAAATTAACTAGGATATTACTTGTCATCCATTAACATCAAGAACAAAGAATCAAGCGTGTTATAAGCACTAAGGAAAGCGGTCATTACAAACTCGTTTTTCCAAGCCTCCGACAGAGCCTTTGTAGAAGGGCGAGGATTCTTATTAAAAAGGTTTGCTCAGCTCTCAGGCTAGGAAGCATCTTTGCAGGCATTTGTGATCCCTTTTTGTAGGAGCCCTACCTAAAGAAGGTGGTAGACATTTGTCATGTGTCCTTCCTTCTGAGTACAATTTTTTTCTCTTTTAGGCTTGTATGCTAGATGACCTTGACAGCATTTTTAACAGGCAAAATTAGGAGTTATCCCTGGAAAGCTTCATCTTAGACTCAGGTTATAGTGCAGAGAGATGTAATGAAACCAGAAGAAAATGTAGAGATAGCCAAATAAAAAGATCATTGACAAGGAGCGACTCTTACAAGAGGGAATGCTTTTAATACCAGGAATACAAAGGCTCATTTTGCGTGGCATGTAATGGAATTTTCAACACCAGGGGTGGCACAGTCTGAAACCAATATATTTTCCATAGTAGGTTGTAGATTAATGATAATGAAAAGGTCCCTCCAGACCTTTGGGAGTTGTTGCCACTTCTATGAAACAAATGAGTAAATTAACTTAGTTACATGTTCAGCTATTTCATTTTCTTTCTAGATTCATTTTACTTGTGTTTGGTGGTACTACTTTGCAGCAAAAATAGAGTCACACATAAGTTAACCTAAGGCTTTAAAATGGTTGAAGAGTCCGAAGGAAGAAAGGAGGAAAGTCATTCAAGTAGTAAGAATGGATATAGCAAAATGTCTGCAGTAAAACCCATTCCCTTTTGATAAGGCTAATAAACAAGTAACAGGTTTCTTGGATTATTGTATGTTAGAAGCAGCAAATTAGGAGATGTGAACAAACACACCAAAAGTGGTAGGATAGGTTGTTAAAACCCTTACAAGTAAGACACAAGCACATCCAGGCAGAGGACCTGGTAAACCTCATTAGCTCTCCAGTGGCGTCTCTGCAGTTACAACCAAGCACAAAAATTAGAGTTCATGGTGATTACTCTGGGAAGGTATAATCACATTTATTTCAAGCTATACAAGAAGGCAGAGAAAAATAAGAGGTTTGGTAAAAATACAAATTTGGGCATGTATATGAATAAATGTCCTGAATTTGGAAAACTTACTTTCATTCATTTAACTAATATTTTCTGAGCACCTCTGTGTTCTAGCTATTTTTCTAGTTTCCGAGTATATGAAAAGAGATACAATGCTTGCCTTCATGGAGTATACAGAGCAGTAGGTGAAGCAGACATAAATCACGTGCTATAAGTTACCACCATGGTAGATGCTGCTTTGGGAGGACAGAGCATATTGTAACATGAGGTTTATGGCTGATGGTGTTGGCTGGAGAATGCAACTTAGATCCCCACACAGAGTGTGGCTTGAAGACTAGCAGCTCTGAGATGAGCTTTGTATGTGTGCCCCGTTCTCTCTGAAATTCTCTAGAGTGGAGGGGAAAGAGACACCAACCAAGAGTGTCCACTCCTCTTCTCTTTAGAAACACCAGGGTCAGGAAATAAGGTAATGGGGAACCACCACTGCTGTGGGGCTAGTTGGTTGATCGTTGTTATTGTTGTTATTATTATGAACTGCGACATTTATTTTTGTGCCACTAGGTTTTAAGCTCAGTGAGGGCAGGAACTTTGGTTTGTCCACTGCTGTCTCTCCATTGGCACATACAATAAACTCAGTAAACATTCGTTGAATAAATGCTTTGGGAAAGTTGGTCAGGAAACAATGTGCAAATGTTTATTCATGATGGGTGTATTTAGTGAGGCCACCGTATCTTGGGAGAACACTGATTTTATTGAGGATGAAATGAAGAATTATGGTGAAATTAACAATAGATGCATATAATTTTAGAATTGGAAGAATTTTGGAGATCATCTAAATCATTGATTTTATAGTGGTAAATATAATATGATCCCAAAGAAGCAATGGGAATCATAGAGGGAAAGGAGATGTGGCTTGAAAATAATAGAGTATGTCCTTTTCCTGTTCTTTGATTGGTTTTCAGTCATGATGTCTATTAGGGGTTTCAAATAATCCTGGAGGAGTAGTTCAGGGGTGATAGTGAGAAGCATGGGTTAATAAAAAAGACTTTGATTTAAGATAATATGCCAGTTGGAAGGCAATGCTATAAGAATTTGGAAATTTGTAGTAAAAATACAAAAAGCAGGAAAATTAAACTATAGTAATAAAATTATAGTTTTTCAAAAATTACTGTTCTGGAAGCCATTTATTTTTCTACCTGTGTTCTAGCTCAAATATGCATTGCAGTCCTCTTCTTCCTTGGCCTCCCAGCAGAATTGGACCCTCTTGTCCACTTCTTGGCTGTCGAAAGCCTGTGCTTTTCTTGTCTTCTGTTGTACCGTTGTCCGGCTCTATCAGCTTATTCCATTCTTTCAGCTTCTCTTTGTCCTACCCACCCCGCATGCCGAGCCTCGCAGCTCCGCCAGAGACCAGACTCTCCTAAGTGCTCATCTTTACTCTTCCAAACGTCAGTTACTGTCTGTATCAGTGCTGCCCATAGAAATATAATGTGAGTCACGATGTGAACCTGACATGTAATTTTTAAATTTCCTAATAGCCATATTATGAAACTAAAAAGAACAGAAGAAATCAATTTTGTAATATATTTTGTTTAGCCTGATATATCAAAAATATCATTTCAACATATCAGTATAAATATTATTGAGATTTAACATTTCTTTTTTCATACCATCTTCAAAATCTAGTGTGTGTCTTATATATAGGTCATCTAAATTTTTCCTAGCTGTATTGAGGTGCTACGTAGACACATGTGACTAGTGGCTACCATGTTGGACCCTGTGGGTCTGTATGCTCACAAATACCAGATCCTTGTCTTTAGCCCATAACTTTTGTAGGGCTCTAGACCCATTATCCAGTTGCCTAGGAAGCTCTTCAGACTCAGCCTGTCTACAGCTAAACATAACATTTCCCCTTCCCTCTCCCACCCTGCTCTGCCTCCAATGTTCAGATCTCATGATACAGCCTTCATCTACCAAGTTGCCCATGCCAGTATCCTGGGCATTTTCTTCGACACTGATCTCTCCCTCACCCATGCATCCAGTCCTACCATGTGTAACACCACTCATCTTTGGATCTGTTCACTGTCCACCTTCATTGTTGATTCCTTGGGCTGTGTCACCGTTATTTCTTATCTGAGCTGTGGTGATAACCTCCTATCTAGTCTTCCTGCCTTCATTCTTGCCATAACACAATGTTGCTCACAACTCCTGCGTGACTCTAATAGCCCCCTCCCCCACCAGTTTAAGATCTTTCAATAGTTTCCATTGCCTCAAGTATAAAATCCAGACATGCCTTAGGGTATCCATCAAGGTGACTTCTCTGCCTTTCTTTCCAGGCTTCCTTGCCCTCTCTCTCCGTTTTAGCCATCCTGGCTGGCTTTCTCTCCTCACTCATACTTTTGCCTGCCTGGAGCATTCTACCCTCTCCTCGTGTGTAGCTAAGTTCATTTTGTCCTGCTGATGGTTTCCTTGGAGAAATCTCTCGTTGCCCTCATGCTAGGTTTCTCTCCTGTCCCTCATAGCTCTCATTATGTTTGTAAGTCCTTGTATTTTGTTTTCCTTACTGGACTGTAAGCTCTGGGAAGGCAGGGACTGAGTCTCTCCTTTGCTCTGTCACACGTGTAGTGTATAGTAAGGTACCTGGCCTTTAGTCAGCATCCCAAGAATATTTGGAAGAATGAACAAATCCAGGAACAACAGTGTTGAAGTCCTCAGGTTTAGTTAACCTTTACTGAGTACACGAATTACCTTTAAAATATTCCAGCCTCTGTTTGAATACCTAGTGGTGGAAAGCTTACTAACCAGATGAACATTTCTTCTTTTTAACAAATCTTTATTAAAAAGCAGTTTCCTTATATATAGAAATTATGTCTTATGTAAGAAAATGGTTTGTAAATTTTAAAGCATTATCCACCCCCCCAAAAAAAAATCCGATAAATGTTGTATTATTGTAAGTATTCTTTTAACTTAATTGTCATTGTTGAATTTGGTTAATAGTAACATCATGAATTTCATTTTCTGTTGAAAAATGGAACAATTACATATACATTTTTTACTCTTGGCAATCATCTACAATAGAGAAATAAAACATGTCAGTTCATTTTTCATTTTCTGTCTTGTTTATGCGGATCTGTGTGTATGCGTTCATATGCATGTGTTTGTATGTATTGTCCGTTTCTCTCTGCAGTAAAAAACTGATCTTTCTAACTGTGAAATATCCAGTGTTTTCCATTAGACTTCATTTGTTACACATTTTTCCTTTTAAATTACTTCTGAACCACAGAATCTGGCAGGCCTCGTTGGAAGGCATTTGAGGATAACTACTCTATCTGGAAACTAGCCATTTACAGTATTGAAAACAAAGAACAAAGCAAAGCAAATTGAGATTATTTTGTTGAATGTTTAAAAGTTTGGGAAAGGACAATTAAAATTAAAAAGAAATCCTTCATTAGTGCATGCTTTGAAAACACCGAGTTTTCTCAGCCTTTAAGTTTGTGCATCTGAAAACCAACTTGAATTTGCTTGTCTTTAATCCTCCGCTAGCCAGTGGAAAGTAAACAGGCAAGATTGCTAATCCCGTATGGCCTAGGAATAACATTAAAAGGAACAGGATAGTAGGATAGTTTAACGGGTCAATCACTCTTCTTTACAGTATTAGAGTCAGATTCAAATCCAGCTGAGAAGCAAATCTTGATCATGTGCATTTTTCCAGTTTTTTCTCAAGAGAATTCATGTGTAATCATCTAGTTGTTAGAATTTCCAAAACCTCTTAATAATGTGAAGCCTGTTGAGCAATAGTAGTAATGTTGACCTCACACTAATAACGGCAGTGCAGTGGAAGTAAACAGATGTGGGCTCAGGTCCTGGCTGGCCGTTGGCTGTGCTCCAGCTCCTGCTAATAGCAGCTAACATTTATTGAGTGCTGACTAGGTGCTGAGCACTGCACTGGGTGATTTAGGTATGTTATCTCATTTAGCGTTGAGGATGATAGTGGTGTCTCCATTTTTTTAAATCACAGAGGTCGAGTAATTTGCCAAGTTTACGTAGTTCCCAGTGGAGTTTGAACTCAATCCTGGTGTCTGGCTTGAAAGCCCATGCTTTTGCCAGCCGTCCTGTCTCTCTGATGTTGAAATTTCTTGAGTTACTAGCTTTGTCGTTACTTATAATTCCAATATTTCACTATGTTAGATATAGTTCTAATAGTATTTTAATTGACCTGAATATAGAGAATACATCTGAGTATTTTCAGGAAGTTTTAAAAAAAAAAAACTCTAGCTATTAATATTTCTGAAAATACAAACCTGCAAATGGCCATTTGTGTTACTTTAAGAGAGAAAGTGGGTGGAAGTCTCTTTTCCTTGTTGGAGTAAAGTCAATCTTAGAAAAAAAGAATAAGGACTTTAGAACTATTCTTTGTGAAGTTTTGAATAAAACATGGGTCTATTGTCCTTTCCCTAGATATAGCTTATGCCTTAGTTGGCATTCAACAATTAATTTAAAGCTATATCAGGAATCGTCACCAACTTCAGTCCTGCTTATTATCCTTGAGGCTCAGCAAACAGTAATGCAGATGGCCTCAGAGTTTTTTTAGCTGAACCAGGTGCCACTCTGCAACCTGTCTTTCTATGGAGCAGTTGTCACTTAATCCCCAAACTCTGAATTGCCAGACTTCAAAAGGAGAAGTATAGTATTTATTACTTTCTTTTTTCGTTATGATTTTTTTTAGTGTATTGTTGTGTGCAGGTTTATGTCACTTAGTGACTTTTGCTCCCTAATCTGATTTTAACTTTTTTTTCACATATCTTTGAATGATTCTCAGGGGGAATTTTATTTTTCCCCCCTGGACGTTTTAGTCCTAGTGTGCAGAAGCTTCGGTTGGAATTGTCTACAAATCACAATGAGAAATCTGAACTTGATACCATGCAACCCCACCTCAAACACTGAGGATTAAAATGAATGAACCTAATAAAATCCTGGGGACCAAGAGCTTTCCAGTCAGGGTGGGTGTCCTGAGGAGCCAGGGCCACCAGTATTCCAACCTCTCTCCCTTTGAAGTTCAAGTAGGTTAAAAAGAAAAATAGGGATTCCCTCCCCACTTACTGCCTTGGCACTTGCTTGAATCCAAAGTGAGATGCAGAGATCCTGAGTTTGTGCTGAAGTAAAGGGTTAAACTCTTTCTTATTCTCTTGTAATAGCACAGAAACTGAGGAACGTGACATAATTGAACTTGAGATAAGATGACAAGGACTAAGGCAACCATGGGGTGTGGGAGGGGAATAAGGTACATGTGACAGTAAGGCCATCAGTTTCTGCCTGAGTCCTGTACGAGTTGGAGTAATGAGAATTTGTCTTTGCTTTGTAGTTTTCAGAATTTGTGCTGCTTAATAATCTTTCCTGAGTTTGATTAGGGAGAAGATGCCACAATATTTGATTTAATAATTACCATGGAGTCAGATGAATTCCATTCTGTATCCAGCTACCATATTAATCTCCAAAATGGGTTATAGTTTGCTTTCCTGGAATGGGTTGAAAATCT
>NW_012152507.1:2734086-2735744 GCF_000956105.1 Propithecus coquereli | reverse complement strand
TTTTTTTTAACAATTCCCCCTTCTCAGACAACAGTGTTTATTTGTTTCGGTGTTATAAATAACACTGCAGTGAACATTTTTGTGCATAAACTTTTTTTCCTCTATTTATGATTTCCGTAGGGTAAATTCTCAGAAGTAGTATCACAGGTTATGAAGTTTTTTTCTTTAATCGTTGTTCTTAATGACTTTTTAGACACATAGCCAAAATGTTTCTAACCTTGAATTTGAAAACTGACTAGAACATTCTGCGAGGGGTGGTATACAACTGTGCAGTAAGTAGGGCAGGCTTTCAAAGTCATTCTCCTTTTCGGTTTTTTATAAAATGAATATTCAAGCAATTCTAATGCTTACTTTTCATAAATTGTCCCAATTTAACCAAACACACTGGGCACACTGAGATACTTGAGAGGAGACGATGCTCTCGGTGGATGATTGAGTGGCTGCTCTTGTGTTCAGACTGAATAGTAGTTCTGTGGGCGACCACTCCTGCCGTTTTGCCTGTTTGGGACGTGGCCCCATCTGTGTACATGTCTACAGAGTCATTGCCACTGAAAGCCTCTATTTAGTTAAACATTAGTTTTATTAGTTATTTATTTCAGTTATTTTGTGATCAAATACTTTGTAGATTAACATGTCTCATGGACATGTATAAACACAAAAAAGGATCAATATTAAATGGTAGCATTATTAATATCCACTTAGCTATCATGGGAAGGAATCAGAATCAACTGGTCTGTTACCGGTTCTTATAGGTTGAATTGCACAACTGCTCCCCCTCGCCCCCCAGTTCGTAGCTTGAAGTCCTAACCCCTGGTACCTCAGAATGAGGCCTTATTTACAAATAAGGTCATTGTAGATGGAATGAGTTAAAGTGAAGTCATCCTGTAACAGAGCAGGCCTCGAATCCAATATCACTGGTACCTTTATAAAAAGGGGGAATTGGGGCACAGACATTCACACGGGTAGAACACCGTGTGAAGAGGAAGGCAGAGACCAGGGTGATCCCGCAGAAGCCAAGGAGATTGCCAGCAAACTGCCAGAAGGTAGGAGAGAGGTACGGAACAGATTTTCTCTCCCAGCCTTCAGCAGGAAACAACCCTACCAACATCTACCAGGATACTGGGAAATGTAGTCCTTTAGGTGGGCAGCATATGCCCAGTGTGATATCGGGGTTCCTTTGCTAAGAATGGGAGACTAGATACTGGATATCCATTGATGATACAAAAATGCCAGCTTTTCTGGTTGTTCACAACATATAAAGTACACACACCCCAAAACAACCCTTTGGAAAAAAATTAAAACTTTCTCCAAAACTGAATAAAGTTGTTATTCCATAAAGACTTACGACTTGTATCCCATGGCTATCTCTAACATGCCATTGTACTGCATTTCCTTTGGGACACCAGTATCCCAGTGTGAGAAACAAGGGTCTAAGGTCACGTGGCATCATTACCTGGGGTAAAGTGTGATGTTTTGACTAAGATGTTTGGCCATAGACATTAGCCTACTAAGGACAGTCTGATAGCCATTTTGGTACAAGGCATTTTGACACAGATCAAAAAGCAAACAAACCTCTCAGAGATGACTACTGCTAATAAATGCTTGTGTATATTCTTCCAAACTTGATAAATCGGGGTATGTATTAAATATATTCGAAT
>NW_012152507.1:2732680-2734036 GCF_000956105.1 Propithecus coquereli | reverse complement strand
AGTTACTTATATTAATATATTCTTGTTATTAATCCCTTGTTGGATAGTTTGCAAATATTTTTTTCCATTCTGTAGGTTGTCTCCTCACAATTTTTTGTCTCTTCACAACGAGTTGTTTCTTTTGCTGTGCAGAAGCTTTTTAGCTTGATGTCATCTCATTTGTCTATTTTTGCTTTTGTTGCCTGTGTTTTTAAGGTCTTACCCAAAAAATCTTTGCCCAGACCAATGTCCTGGAACATTTCCCCAGTGTTTTCTTCTAGTAGTTTCATAGTTTCAGGTCTTAGATTTAAGTCTTTAATCCATTTTGAGTTGAATTTTGTGTATGGTGAGAGATAGGGGTCTAGCTTCATTCTTCTACACATACTTACCCAATTTTCCCAGGACCATTTATTAAAGAGACTGTCATTTTCCCAGTGTATGTTCCTGATACCTTTGTTGAAAAAGAGTTGGCTGTAAATGCATGGATTTATTTCTGGATTCTATATTCTGTTTCAATTGGTCTCTGTGTGTGTGTTTATGCCAGCGCTATGCTGTTTTGGTTACTCTGGCTTTATGGTATATTTTGACGTCAGGTAGTGTTATGCCTCTAGCTTTGTTCTTTTTGTTCAGGATTGCTTTGGCTATTTGGGGTCTTGTGGTTCCATACAAATTTTAGGATTGTTTTTTCTATTTCTGTGAAGAATGTTATTGGTATTTTGATAAGGGTTGCATTGAAACTGTAGATTGCTGGGGTATCATGAACATTTTAACAATATTAATTCTTCCAATCCGTGAGTATGGGATATTTTTCCATTTTTTTGTGTATCCTCTTCAATTTCTTTCATTAGTGTTTTGTAGTTTTCCTTGTAGAGATCTTCCATTTCTTTGGTTAAATTAATTCCTAGGTTTTTTATTTTATTTTTATAACTATCATAAATGAGATTGCTTTCTTCATTTCTTTTTCATATTATTTTCTCTTGGCTTATATAAATGCTACTAACTTCTACATGTTGATTTTGTATCCTGCAACTTTACTGAATTTGTTCATCTGTTCTAACAATTATTTGGTGGAGTCTTTAGATTTTTCTAAATATAATATCATGGTATCTGTGAACAAGGGTGGTTTGACTTCTTTCTTTCCAAATTGGATGCCATTTATTTCTTTCTTTTGCCTAATTGCCCTGCCTAGGACATAATAATGCAGACGGCTTTTAAAATTAAAATTATTTTTGCTTATTTCAATCACTCCAAAAAGGATGTTACCGAAAATGTTTTAGGTAGGTGGGAATACTTACATCACAGGTTAGCATTGGTGCCAGATCTGGCCCTGCAATGTGTTTGTTTGGCCCCTACATTTTTATTGTTAATGAAATTAGT
>NW_012152507.1:2729470-2731176 GCF_000956105.1 Propithecus coquereli | reverse complement strand
TAAGCCAACCACTAAACTATAACTTGTATGTCAGAGGAGATTCTGTGAAAGTCAGGAATCATAAAAAATAATCAGCAGAGGGTCATGTGAACCAAAACTCAACTTGACTTAGGTTTGAAAGGAAAGAATATTCTAATCATGTGTTCATTTTGAATTGTTTTTCCACTTAAAAAGTAATGTAAACATATTGTAGAAAAAAGAAACAATGTCTCTTCTTCCCATTCCACTGAAAGAGAGGAAACTGCTGCTATTGGCATTTTGATATATTTCCTCATAGCCTTTTTCCTGTGTACTTTAAAACAACAGTAATATATATGTGTCATCATGCTTTCATATATTTTTATATCTTCCCTTTTTCCATAACATTATATTATTAAAAGCTGCTTGGCATCATTATAATGTTTTTGTACCCATTTTAATGGTTAGGTAATACATACGATTCTAAATCTACAGACCAGGCTATGCGAGAAACTTATACTTTATTTCTCCTAAAATCTAAGGACCCTGACCTGTCAGGTTAGGAGAGGGACATTCAGTTTATCAGTGATAGCTTCCTCCTCCCAGGGCCTTGCAGAGATTCCATGGTGTGTGTGTGTGGGCAGGGTGGGGTGTTACATGACACTATGGAGGTCTCCCAGTTATAGGGCCTTGTGCTGTCATCACTCGTATGCCCGTGTGCAAGCTACCACGATCCATCTGATCCATCTGAGTTTGATGGCTCCATGTCTCAGTGCCCTGCTGGGCGTGAGAATCCTGCCAGGTGTATGAGCTCTGAAGCTTGGGGCTCTGCCTGCGTGGGCCTATGACACAGCCGTTTCTCCTGGCGTGCCACCCACACTCAGAGGCCTGCCCTGCTCTTGGCTAGGACAGATCTCTTCAATGCTGCCATCACCCTGCAGCTCTCAAAGGTATGCTCGTCTCTTCCCCTCCCACCCACAGGAACACTTGGTCTAGTCCCCGCTAGGAGCACAGGCATCCAGAAGATGTCAGGACGTCAGGCTGTCTGTAAGGGACATCTCCCTCTGGCTCTCTGAGACATTATCCCTGGAGGCAAGAGAGGGAAATACCATGGTTGGCTACTGGGGAGAGAAGGAATTAGGGGAAGGCTCACAAAACAAAGCTCAATAACCTCATATGTTATTTAGTCACAGTTGGATGGTGCATACCTTGGATATACTACAGTTTTTTTTTAACAATTCCCCCTTCTCAGACAACAGTGTTTATTTGTTTCGGTGTTATAAATAACACTGCAGTGAACATTTTTGTGCATAAACTTTTTTTCCTCTATTTATGATTTCCGTAGGGTAAATTCTCAGAAGTAGTATCACAGGTTATGAAGTTTTTTTCTTTAATCGTTGTTCTTAATGACTTTTTAGACACATAGCCAAAATGTTTCTAACCTTGAATTTGAAAACTGACTAGAACATTCTGCGAGGGGTGGTATACAACTGTGTAGTAAGTAGGGCAGGCTTTCAAAGTCATTCTCCTTTTCGGTTTTTTATAAAATGAATATTCAAGCAATTCTAATGCTTACTTTTCATAAATTGTCCCAATTTAACCAAACACACTGGGCACACTGAGATACTTGAGAGGAGACGATGCTCTCGGTGGATGATTGAGTGGCTGCTCTTGTGTTCAGACTGAATAGTAGTTCTGTGGGCGACCACTCCTGCCGTTTTGCCTGTTTGGGACGTGGCCCCATCTGT
>NW_012152507.1:2725898-2729420 GCF_000956105.1 Propithecus coquereli | reverse complement strand
ATATAGTTCTAATAGTATTTTAATTGACCTGAATATAGAGAATACATCTGAGTATTTTCAGGAAGTTTTAAAAAAAAAAAACTCTAGCTATTAATATTTCTGAAAATACAAACCTGCAAATGGCCATTTGTGTTACTTTAAGAGAGAAAGTGGGTGGAAGTCTCTTTTCCTTGTTGGAGTAAAGTCAATCTTAGAAAAAAAGAATAAGGACTTTAGAACTATTCTTTGTGAAGTTTTTGAATAAAACATGGGTCTATTGTCCTTTCCCTAGATATAGCTTATGCCTTAGTTGGCATTCAACAATTAATTTAAAGCTATATCAGGAATCGTCACCAACTTCAGTCCTGCTTATTATCCTTGAGGCTCAGCAAACAGTAATGCAGATGGCCTCAGAGTTTTTTTAGCTGAACCAGGTGCCACTCTGCAACCTGTCTTTCTATGGAGCAGTTGTCACTTAATCCCCAAACTCTGAATTGCCAGACTTCAAAAGGAGAAGTATAGTATTTATTACTTTCTTTTTTCGTTATGATTTTTTTTAGTGTATTGTTGTGTGCAGGTTTATGTCACTTAGTGACTTTTGCTCCCTAATCTGATTTTAACTTTTTTTTCACATATCTTTGAATGATTCTCAGGGGGAATTTTATTTTTCCCCCCTGGACGTTTTAGTCCTAGTGTGCAGAAGCTTCGGTTGGAATTGTCTACAAATCACAATGAGAAATCTGAACTTGATACCATGCAACCCCACCTCAAACACTGAGGATTAAAATGAATGAACCTAATAAAATCCTGGGGACCAAGAGCTTTCCAGTCAGGGTGGGTGTCCTGAGGAGCCAGGGCCACCAGTATTCCAACCTCTCTCCCTTTGAAGTTCAAGTAGGTTAAAAAGAAAAATAGGGATTCCCTCCCCACTTACTGCCTTGGCACTTGCTTGAATCCAAAGTGAGATGCAGAGATCCTGAGTTTGTGCTGAAGTAAAGGGTTAAACTCTTTCTTATTCTCTTGTAATAGCACAGAAACTGAGGAACGTGACATAATTGAACTTGAGATAAGATGACAAGGACTAAGGCAACCATGGGGTGTGGGAGGGGAATAAGGTACATGTGACAGTAAGGCCATCAGTTTCTGCCTGAGTCCTGTACGAGTTGGAGTAATGAGAATTTGTCTTTGCTTTGTAGTTTTCAGAATTTGTGCTGCTTAATAATCTTTCCTGAGTTTGATTAGGGAGAAGATGCCACAATATTTGATTTAATAATTACCATGGAGTCAGATGAATTCCATTCTGTATCCAGCTACCATATTAATCTCCAAAATGGGTTATAGTTTGCTTTCCTGGAATGGGTTGAAAATCTTCCCTTGTCTTTAATGAACTAAAGAAAGATTACTTTATATCTGGAATAAGCTGCATGAGTAATGGATTCATTCCAGGTACTTTGAAGTTTCTCATACCCTGTAAGAGATGTCAATTAACCTTATAGCTAAAGTAATTTACAGTGAAAATACAGACACAGTGCTTGAAATAGTATTTCTGTGAAAATCTTACTGTTAACTCTTACAAAAATAAGATTTAGAAATAAGAAAGTTTTTCACAGTTTTTTAATGCTACTGCACGATAATTGTATGTGTTAATAATAAAGGCATAGCAGGGGATTAGAAGTTTTAGTCACTGCTAATAGCAGTTTAAAAAAATCCCCGCAGCAGGTTCAGATATGTGGGAAAGGATTATAGTGAAAGCTTGGCTTAGCTCATAAGGGGCTTATTATGCATCAGCAAACCGAGGCCTCATCAGCTACGAAATACAGGTGTATTCTCAGACTTGTTTGACTTTATGCCACTTGGTACCTATCACAGTACATGTATGGAGCACCTAAGACAGCAACAGCTCTTCAAGTAATTCTTATCAAATGTTTAGAATGGCTCAGAGCCTTGCACGTCATTTATTTCCTATAAATGTTTATTGAATCAAATAGATATCTTTCTTAAATGTACTGCTGACCATCATGTACCTTTGCCCTGAGAACCGAGGGCCATGATTGCATGTGTGTGTTGTGTATTATTTATAGTGCTAGTTTGAAGTATATTGCTACATATAAAAGCCACCAGGGCCCTTTGGTTGAGTACCTTGCAATCCACTGAGCCCTGTGGGGCCAGATTGGGCAATGTGACGCTCCATCAAAGGTCTCAGGCTCTGACGTTGGACTCCTTGTAGCTGTCACCCTGACCTGTCATCTTCTTTTTTTTTTTTTTACCATCGAGTCTATTGTTATCAGTGGGACTGTCTTCAGCAACCCACTCTTTCCCCCAGGCTGATTGCAAAACATGTAAGACCAGTGTAAGACAAGTTAGAAGAGGGAGCAGAGGCTTCCTTGTAGATACAGTGTGTGACCACTGTGTTTCTGCTCAGAAGCCATTTTGCTTGTCACTTGGCTTTGTGAATAGGCAGGGTTTGGGGTATATCTCAATTACAGACATGTGTTTTCTAGTTTTCAGGTACTTTTTCTTGACCTAAAAAATGTGTGGATATATTAACATGATTGTGTTCATATGTAATGCAGGGAAGGGGTTTTTTTGGTGGCCATTGTTTACATTTATTTGTTTTTTATTGACACATGATAGTTGTGCATATTTTGGGGGGTACATGTGGTATTTTGATACATGCATACAGTGTGTAATGATCTAACCAGGGTAACTGGGACTTTTATTACCCCAAACATTCAACCCTTCTTTATGTTGGGAACATTCTAATTCCTCTCTGGCAATTTTGAACTATACAACAAATTATTGTTAATTATAGTCACCCATTGGGCTTTCAAACACAAACACCCTTCCATCTAACTATACATTTGTAGCCATTAACCAGCCTATCTTCTTCTCTCCCTCTCATCTTTCCCAGTCTCTGGTAACCACTGATCAACTCTCTACTTCCATGAGCTCCACGTAGTTAGCTCGCAGATATGAGTGAGAATATGCGAGATTTGTCTTTCTGTGCCTTGCTTATTTCACTTAATATAATAATCTACAGTTCCATCCATGTTGCTGCAAGTGACAGGATTTCATTCTTTTTTGTGGCTGCGTAAAAAAGAATGTGTATATGTACTGTATTTTTTAATTCATTTATCCATTTTGGGGCACTTAGATTGATTTTGTATCTTGGCTATTGTGAATAGTGCTACAGTAAACATGGGAGTGCAGCTATCTCTTTGATATACTGATTTCCTTTTGATTGCTGGATCATATGGTGTTTCTAACTTCAGTTTTTTGAGGAACCTCTATTCTGTTCTCAATAGTGGCTGTACTAATTTACATTTCTGCCAATAGCATATGAGGGTTCCCTTTCTCATCATCCTCACCAGCATCTGTTATTTTTTGTCTTTTTTGATAAAAGCCATTTCAACTGGGGTGAGATGATGTCTCATTATGGTTTTGATTTGCATTCCCTGATGATTAGTGATACTGAGTGTTTTTTTTCATATGCCTGTTGGCTATTTGTGTATCTTCTTTTGAGAAATGTCTGTTCAAATCTTT
>NW_012152507.1:2713551-2714903 GCF_000956105.1 Propithecus coquereli | reverse complement strand
GTGCACTGATGTTACCAGCTCGGCATTCCAGAAACCATCACTGCAATAGCTTTGGAGGTGCTCCCAACTGTAGACACATTGTCACCACAATAATTGTCCCCAGCATCCCATAGTACTCTTGGGGACCCCTATGGTGAGTTTGAAGAGTATAGGTATGTCCACTATCTGGGTGCGTTTTTTTTTTTTTTCTTTTTTAGATTGAGGCTGTTTAAGGTTGAACTTAATGTTTCAAGATTCTCATATCCTCAACAAAACTAGCTACATATCCTTAATTTTAAATGTACCTTTTTTCCCCTCCACTTTTTGAAGTTCCAGAAATTGAGATTTTTTTATTCAGTCATTAAGAACATAATACAGGTTTCTTTTTCTAAATAAATCAGTGCTACATTGCACCATTAATCACAACTTAGAATTGAGAAAGTAAGGTATTTTTATTTATATTCCTCTTGAGCTACACTGATTTTTGAAGATTAATGCCCTAACCCCCCTCCCCATCTTTTTCCAATTTAATTTTAATTTCTTCCCATTATGTAACTTTTACTTATGTAGACCTAAAAATCTAGAACTGAATAATCAAACAAAAATAATTCTTATTCAACCATGGACTTGTCCTAGATGATATATCTGTAAAGAAGTCTCTAAACTAGTATTTTAGATCCATTTAAGCTATGTTTTATAAATATAATGTATTTTAGTGGTATTTGTATTACTGAGTTTTTATTTCTTCCCTTCATTCTTGCTTTTCTATTACGAAGCAGATTTTTTTTTTAGAAAAAAATTTTTATATCTAGTCATAAGCATTAGACAATGGAATTCCTCAGTGCTGTGGCACAAGCTTCCTTTGTGAAAGGCAGACATTGTTAGCAGTGGTGAAACTTTAACCATCGCAAAGGTTAAGTCTATCAGTCCTTATCATTAACGTATTATTTAAATCTGTATGTTGCCTAAACAGTTGGTGTCAAAATCCTTCAAGCTCTAAAGGAAAAAAACTTCAGTAACTCAAGTCTTTTAAAGATTGACAGCTTGCACAACTAAAACAATAAAATAATGGATAATAATAAAACACTTGCCTGGGTCACCTCTAGCTGTGCGTAACCTCTTCTTTTCTCTAAAGAATGCTCTCATCTTGGAATACTGACATTGGCAACTTGAAACTTTACATAAAACTTATAAAGATTCTTTAAAAAATATTTTAAAATGAAACATCTGTAGTTTTTACCCAATCTTGGGCACATGATCTTGCTGGTTGAAGTTCATGTCAAAATTGAATTGTATCACATCTTTGCAATTGTGAATTGTGCCGCCATAAACATTCGAGTGCAGATGTCTTTTTTATAGAATGTCTTTTGTTC
>NW_012152507.1:2708878-2711286 GCF_000956105.1 Propithecus coquereli | reverse complement strand
AGAATTGGTCAGAATTCAAATCCAGCCTCACCACCACCAAAGTTACTGAAACTTTCTCAAACTTAATTGCCTTACTTGTAAAATATAGATGGTCCTAAAAACTTACATACTTTTTGCAGGAGGTGCATGTGGCTGTTATATGTAAATCTACTAGTGTGCTACATGGTGGGTGTTGAGCAAATGGCAGTTATCTTCTTTCTTTCCTCCTTTTAAATTACTTAAAAGAATTATCTAACAGAAAACTCTCTTGTAATGAAAACTTGGTGCTGTGGAGAAAAGGGATGCGAAGTTTTAGAAGGAACCAAAAAGTATGAGTCTGTAAAAACAGTGTAAATGAAAGAAATCCTAATTGTTCTTCGAATGACTTGAAAAATAAAGATGTTCCATTTTAGATGATTCATATAAATTAGTAGTTAGGGACTTAGGCACATTGAAAAAATAAAAAAGCTGTTATATAACACGTGTGTATGTATATATGTACATACATGTATGCATATATGTATATCATATGTCATTTTTGGTAATGCAGTCTAAGATTGAATCATATTACATCAGTGGCAGAGACAGAACAGGAAAAGAAGTGTAAAAAAAAGAAAAAGGGATAAATATACACCACTTAATGGTTCTTGAAGTAGAAAGATTCTGTAGACCCTGTGCCCATAGACGCTGAAGGATAGGGCTGGAGCTCCTCAATTCACCATGGCCCTGCCCGCCCTAGAGTCTCACACCCAGACCCACTTTCTTCATTTATGTGACCAATTACCAGGCCCTTGAAGGTGTTTGCAATTTTGACCTCTGATTGACCTTCATCACACCATCTTATTTTCTAGTCTTTTATAAATGTAGAGGTTTTAGATTTCTACAGATGTAGAGAATTCGAAAGGGGAGAAAATAATACATTTTATCATCAGGACATCTGGCAGAAGCGTGGTTGGAAACTCAGTGAACCTGCATGCTAAAGTAAGGTTTTGAAATAACTGAGAATTCATTTGGAATCAGAAAGCCTTGAGTTAGAATTTGCGCTCCACCATTTATTGGCTCTGAGGCCCTTGGATGAATTCTTTAAGCCAGCAGAGCACCTGGCTCACTGGTGGTAGTTAACCTGTTGTTAGTTTCTTGACCCTTTGGTAATTGAGAATTGAATATAGTTCTGTATTAATGATGCCCTGTTTACTGCTCAGACTAAAGGATACCAATTCAAGAATCTGGAGTGGCTGGGTGGATAAATGCTGAATACTGAGCACAAGTAGCTTGGTTGCTGTTACTCAAGAGAAGTTTTTTTTGTTGTTGGGGGGAGTCCTACCCTCATTCCCTTTTATGCTGTCCAGAGTTGGTCACCATTTCTGTTTCTTTGGCAGAGGAAGACAAAGAAGATGCTTAGCATCTACTTCAAAGTAAGGGCTTTGGCTTTGTATCTTTTCTCCCTTTGGAACACACTGGGTCTACCTTGCAAGAAAGAGAATTCGTGAAGTGTTCATGTGGCGGGCAGGTCTGCTTTGAGTCACACAAATGCTTCTCTTCCCTTTACACAAACCTGCTTTCCCAGGCTGGTTCCTCCTCCTTTATCTTCTCTCCTCCTCCTACAGTGAGAAATAGAATCTTCCCTCTGTAGCTCCTTCATGCCCTTGCACTGTACTATGTGAGTTTATGTTGCTGCAGGCAAAGAGGGGAGTGGAACGATCCATTCCCCCCGCAGCAGCTGCCACCTCTTTCCTTGTTACTCCCGTCATTTGTAGGGCAGATGCAGCCTTGGCTGCAAGGGGCAGAGCCCTGGCAGGACGCCAGTGTTGAAATAAACCCAGCGCTGCCGGGCCCCACTGTTGCCTCTGGAAATGAACAAGCTGGGGCATAGTATCAAGGCAAGAGAGTACAACTGCAAAGACCAAAATCCCCCCACAAGAAGGAAGAGGCTTTAGGGGCTAGGGATGGGAAAACCCGTTGCCATTAACGTGCAGGTACACATGCTGCCATCTGGCTAAGCTGTATAGCTCTGTGTGTGGGTCAGAGTGGTGTACGCGAGAGGACAGATGTGAAGGACCCAGAGAGAATAAAGTTGAAGGCTAGCTGGTTAAGTCTGTGCTAAGAGCTGAGACCGGACAATTTCATCCCAAGTTTTGTAATAGTACCACTATGTCAAATACTAGCAGAAACAATTTGTATATGGCTTCTGTGACAGTTAGTGCACACCCACTCTGCCCCTTGTTCAGGCGTATCAGCTCCTGTTCCGTCACTCCTTGCGGCCCCAGGAGGCTGTTGCAGAGGGACTTTGGGAGCCCCAGTGCACTGATGTTACCAGCTCGGCATTCCAGAAACCATCACTGCAATAGCTTTGGAGGTGCTCCCAACTGTAGACACATTGTCACCACAATAATTGTCCCCAGCATCCCATAGTACTCTTGGGGACCCCT
>NW_012152507.1:2707109-2708828 GCF_000956105.1 Propithecus coquereli | reverse complement strand
GGTGAGGGGGAATTGGATGAGCCCCTAGGTGAGAGTGGACAGGTACACTTATTACTCAGTAATAAGAGATGGTACTTGGCCTGTGACAAGGACGGATGTCCTCTGTAAGATGTTATGTTTCATCTTCTCACACCCTTTGTTCACCTGGATGTGGAGTATCAGAATCTGTAGGTATTATCATCTCCCTGCACAGTGGCACTACTCCTATTTTACTAGGAAGCGATTTATCTTCTTTCCATATCCAAAATGAAAATCTACGCATATATATTTATGGAAATGACAGTATTTCCTAGGATTCATAGAAATTTTACATAAAGGTAGAGGAAAAACTTAGTTTAAAACTATTACTTTGAAACCTTATAGATACATCATTTATGTAACTTTCATCCTGGAAAGAAACTATAATATATCTGAGACTTAAGTTTTCTAATTGCCACGTCTTTATTTTTTGAATGGGGAGAATTACCTTGGTTCTTTTATATTAATATGTGTAATGTTTATACTTGAAAGACACTGTCACCTCTTTATACTGCTCCGTTATGTTGATGGGTATAGTCCTGTGAGGGGATTTTCCTAAACTCTTGTTCTTCTAATTCTTTTTATGTTTGGGGCAATCTTTTTTCATATTCATTTAGTTTTTCTTTTATCCCACCTGCTCCTTTGTTCTTGTAAGAAGAAAATTCCAAAGGTATGACTTTTGCTACTAGCAGAATGACTTTTTTTTTCCCTTTTACACTTGTCAAACTTTATAAATGCCAAAGATTCAGATTAGATCTATTTCTATGGACTGATTTTGGAGAATATATGTATCTTATTCATATGCTGTGAATGTGAACCTTTGAATAAGAAGTCAAATAGGGGAGTAACAGTGTTTGACTATTTCACGTGACTGTGTATCATAGGCCTACAGGTTAAAGTTAAAAAGAAAAAGTGGGTGGCTTATTCTTCAATTTTTATTTGCTAAAATCAAAGAAAGAGAAATAGTATTAACAAGGTATAAAAAGACTATATTTTGGTGTCTAAATTGGATTGCCCCTGCTCGTTACATGGAGAGGGCCTTTTTCTGGGATGCTATGAATTTGGTGGGTGAGGGGCGAGCCTAATGAAACCTCCGTGAAACACTGAGCTGTAAATTGATAAAATAGAGCTGGTTATTTCATCAGCACTTTCATCCAAGACTGTAATTCATAATGTGTGTGGGCCAAAGGCCTCATAAATTATGAAGCCATAACTTGTCTAGTTTATAAATGCCTATTGAGAATGAATCTGACCTTATATATATTGTGGGGCTTTCATTAGGATTAATTAGCTAATATTTGCTGAGTTTTATGAAGACAAAAAGCATGTATAGATGTTAAGAGGCATATTAATTTATTTCCACTTACATCGACAGCAAAATATTTTCTAGATAATGAGAGATTAACCTTACAAACTCACAGTTGAATTTTCAACTCGGTCATCCATTTTTAAAAAACTTATCCCCAAATTAGTATTGCAGAAATGTTTGCATTGTAAGAGCAGCAGCCTCCCTGGCTAGTCAGAAATAGGTAAGAGGAGATCATTCAGCACATGTAAATTCAGCATGTGATCAGAGTGAACAACCATTGGGCACCACTTAATTTCAAGTTAAACTAACATGAAATAAAAGTTTTTCCAGTTGGGAGATTAAAATTCATAGAAGAATCATTCAGTGTTTTTAATTGAGTGAATTGTTGCCTT
>NW_012152507.1:2692345-2695169 GCF_000956105.1 Propithecus coquereli | reverse complement strand
TGAATAACTACATAGCATACATAAAACTAAAGCATAGGCAAACTAAAATTATTCAGCCATACCAAAGAAAAGCACTATGAATATTTTATGTATTTCTTTCCAATCTTGTGTGTGTATACTAATGTTTGTTGAATATAAATGTTTTATGTTATGATTATTTTCTGCTTTTTTCACTTAAGGTATCATAAGCATTTTCAACATGGAAAATATTTTTAGTGCTTGAAAAAACTTACATCCTATATCATGTTTTAGAATGTGTTTGAGTTTTCTCTTTTTGATCATTCAAGTCAGTGTTAGTTTTTTCTCATAGAACTCCTATAATGTGCATATTTGTACATGAATCTTTGTCTGAATTCTGCCTCTTTAAGGTGATTCTAAAGAAAGGGGATTGTAAGGCAAAGAGTAAGAATTTTTGAAAGAATATATCATAAAACTCTTTTCATAAACGTAGTACAATTTACATTACTATCAGCATTATAGAAATTGTACTTTACCATTTTCTCACAAATTTTAGGTATTTATTGTGATACAATATAGATCAAATGTACATGATAACATTATGAAAAGATTTATTATAATAGTTTATATTCCTAATGGTGGATTCTGAAATTCTTCTTTGGTTAAGACTTTCTCGTAAGTTAGTTTTATAGTAGGATTCTGAAGTCCTTATGTTTGAGTATGTAATGCCAGTTAAGCTGAACGATATTTTATTCTGTTCATAAATAAATGAAACAGTTTCTTTAGAATGTTATCAAATAAAGTGTTTTGGTTAATCAAAGAGTTTTAATAAAAACAACTAATTCGCAGAGTTATATGAATAGAAAATATTCTTATAAGCTACATCAAGAAAAATACTCAGAAGGTGTTATAGAATCTTGCACCCTGAGCACATCTTTGTGAAGGAACACTGCTTATTGGTTAGATAAAAAGTAAGGGGTTCAGAATTTTCCAGACGTTTATTTTTATCTTGCTCAAATTTTTTTAGGAGTTGTATAGTCAGGAATACTAAGACAACTTAACATGGCAGCTTGGAGGTGACGCCGCAGATCATTTTGCATGACAGGTGGACGCAGGCACAGTGCCAGCTTCAAACCCCCAAGAGTGGTGGTGGCTTACCATGGAATGAATGTCTGAGTAACTAAGAGCTGGGTATGGTCAACCCTGGGAAGACCCTATTGGAGCTTATGAGTAACTGGCAGATCAAAGTGACTGAACAGTGAGCCTTCAATGTAGGAGGAGAATGGGGTGCTGGCCCAAACTATTCTGGTCCCATGACATACTGCAAAAGCTGTTTTTTAAAAATAAATTCTCATAGCAACTTTGATACTGTCAAAACACTGGTTATTTAAAACTTCTATTTGCCTGAATTATAGATAATCAAGAGTGTTTGACATTAAAAGTACATAATTGTCATTTATTATGTAATGTTTGCAGAACATGTTTTCAGTGTTAGGATTCTACATTATAGAGATTTTACATCATTTTCAGGGTATGAAATTCTCAAAGTATTTACCATGTTAAAGATAGTTGTATAATTATTGGATGGATGTTTTCTTAGTTATGAGAATATTATGGAAGTTGATTTTCATATCAGACATAGGTAGAGAATTTGCCATTGCTGTGATAAATGAGTTGTAATGGAAGGTTTTAGATTTTCATTTAAAATCTGGACTATTGGGAAGTCAGACACTTAGTTTTTACTTAAGACCCAATGTAGACATTAGATACTTCAAATGGAGTTATCCTTTCTAGGAAATTACAAAAGTGTTTACAGGTGATTATTAATAAATCAGTATCATATTTAAAATGTGGACATGTGTGTAATCTTATTCAAATATCATATAAAACGAAGGCTATAGGTACTCAATTTTCATTACTGTGTAAATTGTAAAATATAATTTTATATCAAATAGGCCATTTAATGGTAAAACACCTATAAAACTGTGCATAGTAAATGCACAACACCTTTTCTATGACAGATACTAAATAAAGCTCTCAAATGCAAAGAGGTCTGATATTTTATGCATGGTTATGTATCCGAAAGAATGATCATATTTTTCACAGAACTAAAAAATAGCCAAGTTTAATACTGTGCTAACATGAGTGTACTTCATCAGCTACTGTTGATTTCTGGTGAAGTGTGGAAAGGTAGATGCTTCATCTCCCCCTTGTCACGCCTACTCTTCTCTTTCATTGCCACCTCAAACTATGTGAACATATTACTTTTGAGGCTCTTTTCCCCATATAGTCCTTTTGTGGTTTCTTGTAACTAAATCCGTTCTTACCTGCTCTCAGTAGAGTGTGTGATTCCTTAGTCACGTTTGGCATTGCAGTAGCATGTCCTTGTGCTAATAATGAAACACACCTTCTCTTTCAAATAGAAGGTGGGATATTTGTAGCTTCTATTAAACAAGACCCTTCTATCACCCGTGTTCCTCCTAGAAAAGATGTAACATATGGGTTATATTAGCCACTTTTATGAAACACACAGATTTGTGCTAGCAAGAAAGACTTGCCACAGGATTTAGGGGTCTTAGTTTTTGCTGTTGAGCTTAGCAAGAGAATTGCTTTGCCTGGGGATGTGTTTACCATCTTTGCTATGCAGAATACATACAGGAAGGTGAAAGCCAAGCTGTAGGAGGTTAGGTTAAAGGAAACTTCTAAGCATATAAAGTTTAAAAAATGAAATCTGGGCTGGGCGTGGTGTGATTATGGGGTCACACCTGTAATCCTAGCACTCTGGGAGGCAGAGCCAGGAGGATCACTTGAGGTCAGGAGTTGGAGATCAGCCTCAGCAAGAGTGAGACCCTGTATCTACAAAAAA
>NW_012152507.1:2691706-2692295 GCF_000956105.1 Propithecus coquereli | reverse complement strand
GATTTAGTGAACAAAATAAAACTAAAACTTACAAAATCTTGATAAATGCAGCCAAGCTAGCACACGTGTGTATATCTCCTACTTAACATACAAAGTGAAACAAGATCTTAGCTAATATTTACCATAAGAATTCACCTCTGAACATATTAAGGATAATTGTTTGATTGCATAGATAAGGGGAGGTATGTGGTTTTGTTAATAAAGTCATTGGAGAAAACTTCCTTTACCACTTGCTACCAGCTTGCTTAGTTAACAGTACTAGTAAAAGTCTGGGTTTTCTATCCCTGGTCAATAAATTTAATTGTATAGATCTGTTTTGATCTTACCCTTTTTATGCAATAGCACATTTGATGGATGACAGTCACATGTGTGAAATACCCACCTTGTTATTGTGAAAGAATATCAAATTTCATGCAGTTACCACACATTAATGTCTTGACTTCATGCTAGCCTTAAGTCCAACCATCTCCTTTTCACTGATGTCCTACTTACCTATGGGAAAACCCGTTGCCATTAACGTGCAGGTACACATGCTGCCATCTGGCTAAGCTGTATAGCTCTGTGTGTGGGTCAGAGTGGTGTACGCGAG
>NW_012152507.1:2690574-2691656 GCF_000956105.1 Propithecus coquereli | reverse complement strand
TCAAATTTCATGCAGTTACCACACATTAATGTCTTGACTTCATGCTAGCCTTAAGTCCAACCATCTCCTTTTCACTGATGTCCTACTTACCTATGTGTTGAGGGAACAACAGGGAGAAAGTACTAAAGATTAAAAAGAGAGAGAAGTTGAAACACACATATACACAGAGGCTGTATTGCAACTTTACTCAGTCTGCTTATTTCTCTCTGTAAATTTGGTGAATTGTAGTGTGTAATACAGGAAAGATATCATTTTACAGATGAGGATACCAAGGCCCAAGATATCTTGCTCAAGATTACAAAGCTATTCGGTAGCAGAGCTAAGTGATCTTTGTGTGATGAAAATGTGCATTATGGTACCTGCCCCACCCAGTGTGTGCACACACTCCTACTACACTCCCAGCTTAGTTACAGTAGCAGATCTCAGGATGCTTGTATTAGAGAATTATCATGGTAAATTTGTGCTTAGACAAATGATCCAGGGATTTGAATCTTCTGCAATATGATTTTAGTTTTCTCTCTACGTACAAAGCAACATAATTTAGTTATATTTAGTTGAGATACTGCAGTTATGAAGAAAAAAATAAGACGATATTGTCTTAATTTTATAACTGAAAAACTTAAAAGTAGCCTTTTTCTACCCAAATAACTCTTTTGTGAGAATCTTTCTAATATATCCACTAAATTTCTAGTGTCTTAGGTCAGTAAATCCGTAAGCATTAATAAGACAATGATTTTCCTTTAAAAATGCTAATGGAGGGCATGTAATTTTTAAGTGGAATGTTGGAACCCAAAATTCATGTTTTCCTAAAATAATGAGAAGCATAAATAAATAGTATCAAATTGGAATCACATCCATAAATCAAAAATCTGTATAACTGTAAGCATAATTTTGGCTGATCATAAGAATTTCCTTCTTAAAACAAATTGAAAAGAGAGCATTTCACAAATACCTATACTTCTCAAAATTCTAAGTGGCACCTTATATGTCAAATTATACCAATTCGTTCATCTCTTTTGTAAAAATATGTAAGATAGTATTTTCCTCCAAATTCTGTAAGAATTGTCACTTTTATTAAATTA
>NW_012152507.1:2683317-2687388 GCF_000956105.1 Propithecus coquereli | reverse complement strand
AAAAAAAAAAAAAAGAGAATCTGAAGTGTATTTGAGAGCTCAGCATGGAATAATGGACAAGTCAGAGTCAAACCCTGGGACCCATTTCCCACCTTATTAATTGTGTGGTCTGTGCTAAACCACCAAAGTTTAGTTTTCTTTCATTTTTAAAAGTGGGGCCAATAATAGCTACCTGCGTAGGTTTGTCTGCAGATTTAAAAGTATTCTAGCATTTTTCTAAATTTCCAAAAACAGTGTTTTATCAGTTGTTTTTAGTTTACAAAATGTTAATCGAAAAAGGATTTTTCAATCCACAGGAGGTCTGTTAGGGACTATACCAAAGTCCAAGGCATATTGTCATCTATCGTGAAATTTTCTTACAAATATTACACATTGGATGGTTCAAAAATATTTTTATACATAAAAACTTGTGCTGAGTGAAATGGACTTAAAATTTGAAGTTTTTTAAGACTAAGTATGTTTAAAGTGGTCATATTTTGTGTTTTTTAATGGATTGCAGTAAATCTGCTTAATACAAGAAAAATGTTGGACTACATCCCCAGGACTTTCTAAATACTGAATATTTCCTTTCTCTGGTAAATTATCCGTTGTGTTTTATCTCATTTTAGTATGGCTTATTCCCTGCAATTGGTAATAAAAAAGTCCTGGGTCATTGAAACAAGTAATTAAGGAGGACCATTTACTATTTCTTGCGTTTGAAAAGTGTTAATTGTATTTGTTGTGGGTTAATGATGCATTTATTGTCTGTGCTTAACAGTTTCCAGTAGTTCAAAGGTGAATCATTCTAAACGTAAAAGAATTGCTTTTTTCTTTGGCAATATTTAATTAGGATACTGATCTTTAACTAAAGACATGTTTTTCAATAAAAAAAGCCTTTTTGTAAATTTACTGAAATGCAAAATTAAACATAACTCTGAAGCAAGAATGTATCAACCTAGAAAGTCTGGTTATTTGTTTGGAAAAATGCCAGCTGTAGCTAAGTTGAATCATCATTTTATGAGACACTTACTTGAATTAATGTGACATCATTCAATAGGAAGCCTATCATATAAAACTGTATATGACTTGTCAAATAAGAATACATTCCAGTTTTGCAGTTTCTTTCTTCTCATTATTCTTTTGCGTTCAGAGAAATTCATTCTTTCATTCCTCCAATTTTTTAATGTCTTCTCTATGCCAGGTACTGTAGTAGATGCTGGGATATAGCATAGTAGAGTCGGGCAGACAATCGGTGCTGTGCTGGTAATGGTAACTGTTTAGCAGCTGTTTCTCTGGAGGGAAGGAAAAGCCCTGATTTTTAACATTTGTTGATTTCAGTGGTGTAAATAAATACTCTGACCATGACCGATTTCAAGCTAGCAATGTGATGTTAGCTAAATGCAAAGTTGGGAAGAGGTTTATATAGCATTTCCACATACTGATGAAGTAACTGTAAATAACTTAAAGGACATGAAGTGAGATGTAGCAAAATAATTAGGAAATGATGAGTTTTGAGCATTTGTTACCTTTGCTTTTTGTATAATTGTCAGTTTATAGACTACAATTTTTAATAATAGCTACAGTTTGACGACCAGTTTGCAAAATTCCTGAAAAGTTAAGAATTGGCTTCCGTGAGCCAATACCAGCTGTCTCCAGTACATCACTACACAACAAATAAAATGAAAGTAAAACATGATATGTTAGATAGCGATGTGTGTTACCAAAAAATAAAGCAGAAATAAGAAGTAAGCGTTGCTGTACGTGTGTGTACATGCACGTGTACTGCTTTAGAAAGGGTGATAATTGAGAAGTTGACATTTGAGCAACCTTCTAAAGGGGATAAAGGAAGTAGTTATACAGCACCGGAGGAAAGAGCATTCCAGGCAGAGTGAACTGCAGGCGCAAATGTCGTAAGTAGGAGTATCTTGGTACATTCCAGAATCCTCAAGGAAGGCCTGGTGGCTGGTGCAGGCCAAGCGAGGGGCTAGCGTAATAGGCTGTGGGGTGATTAATAGGGCCTCATCTTGTAGGCCCTTATAGGCCGTTATTAGGAGTTGGGTTGGTATTTGGGCTATTGGAAACTTTTGAACAAACAAATGCCACCTGACTCGTGTCACAAGATTGCTCTGGCTGCTGTGTGATTCTAGGGGACAAGGGTTGAGGTATGGAAACCTGTTAGGACACTACTGCAGTCGTTCGTTTGAAGATCCCTTTTCCCATGGTGGTAGTGATGGAGGTGGTGAGAAGTGACCAAAATAAGGATATATTTTGATGGTAGATTTGATTGGATTTGCTAACGTGGGATGTGAGAGAGAAAAGATGACTCCAAGACTTGTGTTTGGGCAGCTGGAAGAATGGAGTTGTCATTAACCAAGATGGAGAAGATAGCTACAGCTTTAGGGGAGAGAAATTTTTTTTGGGGCTATGTTAAGTTTGAGGTGCCATATAGATATTGAAGTGGATATGTTGAGTGGGCAGTGGGATTTCAGACTCTGGGGAGAGATTCGCTTTGGAGACACAAATTTCGTAGTCTTAAGAATAGAGCTGGATGAGGTTACGAAGAGAATGGAGAAGAGGAAAGATCTAAGAGTAGGTCAACATGGTGGGAAGATAAGGAGGAGCTGGCAAAAGAGATTGAGAAGTATAGCCTAGAATGATATTAATAGAAAAGAAACAAAAAGTGCATAGTGGCTGGGTGCGGTGGCTCACACCTATAATCCTAGCATTTTGAGAGGCCGAGTCAGGAGGATCACTTGAGCTCAGGAGTTCGAGACCAGTCTGAGCAAGAGCGAGACCCCCATCTCTATAAAAAATAGAAAAATTAGCCAGGCATGGTGGCACATGCCTGTAGTCCCAGCTACTCAGGAGACTGAGGCAGACTTGAGCCCAGGACTTTGAGGTTGCAGTGAGCTATGATGATGCCACTGTACTCTAGCCCAGATGACAGAACGAGACTTTGTCTCCAAAAAAAAAAAAATGCATAGTGTCTAGAAAGCAAATAGCATGTTTCAAGGATAGAGTCACAATATGTCTGATTTTGCAGGTTACAGGTCAGATAAAGTGAGAACTGAGAATTGTCCATTGGATTTAGACTGAAGGTCACTGGTGACCATGGTAAGCAGTTTTGCTGTGGCAGTTTTGCGTGGCATGTGCACACATGCTCACCACGTGCAGAGAATGGGATCATGAGAGTATGGGAAGAGAGGAATTGGAGACAGGGAGCGAAGAGAATTTTGCCATTCTGCTCCTGCAAAAAAAACAAACAAACAGAAATTAGTGGTAGCTGGCTGGCGAAATGGGGCCAAAATGTTTTTCTTTCTTTCAAAAACAAATTATTTTAAAGAAGTAATGGCATGCTTATCTGCTAATGGAAACGGACAAAAAGAACCAAAAGGAACAAATTGAAGTGGAGCACCATTTCTAAGCAGTCATGAGAAGGTGGGGATCTGGTATACAAAGCGAGTAGTCGGCATTAGTCAGGAGCATCTTTGGGTCATCTGTAGAAACTCGAGGGAATGCAGAGCATACAGGCTCAGGTGCTGGTGGGCAGTTGTGCTGCTAGATACTTAGGAGAGGTCTCTTCAAATCACCTTTGCTGTCATGGTTAAAGGGGAAGATGTAAATAGTTTTCTAGGTCCAGGTGAGAGTAAATAGACTAGGGAAATGCACTGTGATGCCTGGGAGATATGTGGGCAGAACTTAAGGTTCACTTGCCTTTTCTGACTGTGTGCTTAAAATGAGACCCATCATTTCAGTTGAAGTTTTTCTAGCCATGTTCAGCGGCATGGATGCAGGCGTGGAGTGGGTGGAGCCTTGGATTTAAGCAGAGTTGGAGTTTTGCCGGGCAAGTGTGATGAAATGAGCACTAGGTAATGGGGAATTGAGGATATGTGCAAGGGGGGTGATGAAAATATTTGGGAATGAAATAATCTAAATTCTAGCATAAGTCTATGTATTTTAGGAAGAAGTATCTCAAAAGTTTTCTGTTAAATTTTCATCGTAAAATAGTTTCAGTTATTAACTATGATGAAATAGTTGTATCATATTCATTAATATTAATAGTTCTTAGTAGCAAAGATAGTATTTTTTTAA
>NW_012152507.1:2655570-2683267 GCF_000956105.1 Propithecus coquereli | reverse complement strand
TTTCTCTTTGCCAAGCTTTGTCTTTTTGCATTCTTTACCTAATATAATGTAATATAATAGCTAACTCTCTTAGTGTTTGAATATAACTTGGTTTCTTATTAGTCTGGTAGAAATAGAAAAAAATTGGAATTTAAAAATGATTTACTATCGCAAAAATATTCATGTTAAAGGGAAAGCCTTTCCTCTTATACTGTGTTAAGATATTAAGATGCAAATAAAGGAAATAGTAGTGTTATTTATAAAGCTGTCACACTTAATCCATTAATTCTCAAGGGATACATAGTTGTAAACAAATATTATCTCTTAACTATGAGTTTATCGACTATAAAATTCCTTTTATCATTTCATTTGCCCCATAAGATATATGTGCTATAATCTATTTTTAATGTTTTACAGCATATTTATAAGGTGAAATTATGCATTTAACTCCATGGTATATGTTTGGAAACTATCTGTTAGAACTTACTGGAAAATAGAAACTTCCTTCATTAATATGTGTTTTCTTATTTTGGAGACTTAAACATTTAATATTATCCTTCCTAACCCACAACTGAGAGATGAAAAACAATATTGCAAATGAGTTCTATTGTGTTCCCACAGGGGGATTCAAACTTTACTGCTTTGTAGTCTGATGTATTTCAGAATTGTTGTGTTATAAAGATAAACACTTATGACCTACTAAGACAGGAAAAAAACCTGTCCAGTTTATGGTAGTTTAGTATTTTAAACTTTAGGAAATGTTGGAAGAATAGACTTGATAGAGTTATACTGAGATACAGAAGTGATAAATTTTCAAGTGATTCATTTGAAAATTCACTCAGTTGAAGCAGGTGAAAAAGGGTGTGGATTTGAAAATGAATAGGACAGAGTCCCTGGTTTCCAGGAAGCTTAATAGAGCTGTATAATATGCATCATAATCATAACCAAGGGATATGATGAGTCTCAAAAGAGGGGTACATCTAAGCCCCTATTTGACTCCCTGCCTCCTCGGGCATCTACTTGATTTGCTTCCATTTCTTTTTTGAAAATGTAGGTAAGATTGCCTAGAACAGTGCCTGATACACTGCAGAATATAATTCAGTTTGTGGAAAGTGAAAGTGTAACTGTAAAGTGCTATGCAGACAAATGTATGGCACACGTTGTCGGCCAGATGGCTGTCACAGAGTATTTCATTTTAAAATAGAATCAACTTTTGTCCTTCCGGTGAGTCTATCCGCAGAATCCTTTCCATGGCCCTCTAGCTTCTTCAGGCCTCTCTTCTGAGAACTCTGGGAGCAGCTGCTTATTTGACATATCCAATAGAAGCAGCTGGAACAGCCAGGGCACATACTGATCTATAACTTCTGTGAGTTTTTATAAAACATTCATATTCCTGAGAGAATGTTCACCTGTTCAAATAGGAGCGACGTTTGTTCACTTCTGCATCCCCAAACCGAGTTAACACCTGCAAGTCTGTAATGGGGAATTGAGGATATGTGCAAGGGGGGTGATGAAAATATTTGGGAATGAAATAATCTAAATTCTAGCATAAGTCTATATTTTAGGAAGAAGTATCTCAAAAGTTTTCTGTTAAATTTTCATTGTAAAATAGTTTCAGTTATTAACTATGATGAAATAGTTGTATCATATTCATTAATATTAATAGTTCTTAGTAGCAAAGATACCATTTTTTTAAGCTCTATGATTCCTTTTTTTTATTCTTTCACCCCGTCCTTTGGAAAATCTTTATTTTTGTTTGCTCATTTATGACTTATTTACCAGGTATTTACTAAATGCCTATGATGTATTGGATATTATCATGTAATTGTTCACTAAATACATTCTATAAGTTTATAGTTACTATGGTAAGATAAATACCACATGCTTATGCCCATGTGAGCTTGGACAATTTCCATAATCTCCCAAGATCTGTAAAATGAGACAGATGATTTCTGAAGGCTATTCCTGTTCGTAAAAACATTACATCTTTTAACTGTATGTTTCCCTTCTTACTAGATTGTGTGTCCCTTAAGGGCAAAATTGTGTTTTGTTCATAGCTATAGACTAAATAATCGATAATAAGTGCTTATTAATTAAATAACTTTAGTTTTAAACATAGTTTTAAGAAGTGGACATCACTTTTGTTTTCTATTTTATGTATTACTTGTCTAGCACATAGTAGTTCTAAATGGTGGCATCCCTCCCCTTTTCTGATGAGAAGTTTGCAATAAGTGGTACTCACTGTGTAGTTGTTTAGAGCAAATAGATCAACTTTGTGTGCTGCCGGATTTCAAGTAGAAAATGGACTGATTCGGATCTTTGAGATTCTCACGTGCAACAAATTTGCCTGCTATATTTCTAGCATTCAAAATGTTTGGGGGTTTATTATTCTTTAGAAATTTTCCCACTAATATGGATATTGCTGATGTGTTTGTACATGTTTATATTTGTAGCTTTCTAGAAACAAAATAAGCTGCCCTCTGGTCTCCATACATCAGCAAGGGCTTTCCTCAAACACGAGAGATACCCGGACATGGAACTTAGCGTGTCTTTGGGTTCTAAAGAACCCAAACAGTATAAATTTTCTTACATCTTTTGCAGTGGAGATAAAGGAAGGACGATGTATCCCTAAAACCTCACAGGTGAAACTTTGAAATCCAGAGAGTTCCCTTCTCCAGATCTCTGTTCGGCCCTGCCGCCGTGTGTTTTTCTGTGTACCTTGGGGGTCTCATCCACTCTAGTTCTTCTATGTGTCAATCCTAAAATTTCTTTTTCCTTTCAGAGTATCTTCAAATGCCCGTTTCTTCTATGATACAGAGCTTAGCTTTATACTAGCTCTTCCCCCATACACAAACTTATTTAGAACAATTTCCTTCATTAAGAAGGACCCGCTATCCTTAGCAATCATGTTCACGGTCTTATTTTGTGATTTTACTCTTCCCTTAGAGGAAGAAGCTTGTTATAAGTATTTCCCAACTACCCCAAAGTAGTGCTTGTACCACCTTTCGATTATGTATGTTAAATATAAATATGAACTCTTGAAGAGCCAGTCATGCTTGGCTTTGTGTTTTGTGTATAAAGACATTCATAAAGTACGGTATCTTGTTATTAAGGTGTAAAAGATATTTTAGTGGTTGCTTGCTCTGTGTTGTGCCCACATCTCTCATGTTCTCTGATTCTCTTTGTTGATTGTAGCCTACCAATCTCATTCGATCCTCATGTGAACCTGAGAGCTAATGCTTTGGGCCATTACGTTGAAAATTGTAAAGTGTAATAGAAGTATAATGTAGAATAACCGATTGATTTCCTTAGCCCACCGTTTCATTTTCACCTTTTAGTACACGACACATTTTAACTGCTATCGTAAGTTAGATCTGAAGTCATCAAAAAAGACTGATCCAAAAGAGAATTCAACAGAGAAAACCATCTTAAGTAGAAAACTTTTCTCAAAGATAGTTGTCGTTTCTCTTTGCCAAGCTTTGTCTTTTTGCATTCTTTACCTAATATAATGTAATATAATAGCTAACTCTCTTAGTGTTTGAATATAACTTGGTTTCTTATTAGTCTGGTAGAAATAGAAAAAAATTGGAATTTAAAAATGATTTACTATCGCAAAAATATTCATGTTAAAGGGAAAGCCTTTCCTCTTATACTGTGTTAAGATATTAAGATGCAAATAAAGGAAATAGTAGTGTTATTTATAAAGCTGTCACACTTAATCCATTAATTCTCAAGGGATACATAGTTGTAAACAAATATTATCTCTTAACTATGAGTTTATCGACTATAAAATTCCTTTTATCATTTCATTTGCCCCATAAGATATATGTGCTATAATCTATTTTTAATGTTTTACAGCATATTTATAAGGTGAAATTATGCATTTAACTCCATGGTATATGTTTGGAAACTATCTGTTAGAACTTACTGGAAAATAGAAACTTCCTTCATTAATATGTGTTTTCTTATTTTGGAGACTTAAACATTTAATATTATCCTTCCTAACCCACAACTGAGAGATGAAAAACAATATTGCAAATGAGTTCTATTGTGTTCCCACAGGGGGATTCAAACTTTACTGCTTTGTAGTCTGATGTATTTCAGAATTGTTGTGTTATAAAGATAAACACTTATGACCTACTAAGACAGGAAAAAAACCTGTCCAGTTTATGGTAGTTTAGTATTTTAAACTTTAGGAAATGTTGGAAGAATAGACTTGATAGAGTTATACTGAGATACAGAAGTGATAAATTTTCAAGTGATTCATTTGAAAATTCACTCAGTTGAAGCAGGTGAAAAAGGGTGTGGATTTGAAAATGAATAGGACAGAGTCCCTGGTTTCCAGGAAGCTTAATAGAGCTGTATAATATGCATCATAATCATAACCAAGGGATATGATGAGTCTCAAAAGAGGGGTACATCTAAGCCCCTATTTGACTCCCTGCCTCCTCGGGCATCTACTTGATTTGCTTCCATTTCTTTTTTGAAAATGTAGGTAAGATTGCCTAGAACAGTGCCTGATACACTGCAGAATATAATTCAGTTTGTGGAAAGTGAAAGTGTAACTGTAAAGTGCTATGCAGACAAATGTATGGCACACGTTGTCGGCCAGATGGCTGTCACAGAGTATTTCATTTTAAAATAGAATCAACTTTTGTCCTTCCGGTGAGTCTATCCGCAGAATCCTTTCCATGGCCCTCTAGCTTCTTCAGGCCTCTCTTCTGAGAACTCTGGGAGCAGCTGCTTATTTGACATATCCAATAGAAGCAGCTGGAACAGCCAGGGCACATACTGATCTATAACTTCTATGAGTTTTTATAAAACATTCATATTCCTGAGAGAATGTTCACCTGTTCAAATAGGAGCGACGTTTGTTCACTTCTGCATCCCCAAACCGAGTTAACACCTGCAAGTCTCAACTTTTCCCAACTCCGTGTCGTTCATTTTCATGCATGCACAGTGTGCCGTTTTGCTCAGAGAGGAACTTTTATGTGCACGACTACAGAAGTTTGTCCTAAAGTTATCCAAAAAATTAGCCTTTTCTTAATTCTTAGGTTTTCAGGAGAGTTTCACATGTCGTGATTTTTTTTTTTTTTAAAGAAAGAAAGGTATATTTGGAAAATGATCCAGTGGACTCTTAATTCTGCAGCATGGTGCTGCGTCCCTTGCTTCACCTTTGTGTACAGGCCTAGAAGGTGGCAGCACATCAGGTAGGACCCAGACCCTTCTCCGTAGGACTCTAGGTCTGCTGGGAAAAGCTGCTCCCTCAGCCTGTGAAAGGCTCTTTTTACTGTTCCTGCTTCCTTTTTTCACTGGCTTAAAAGAAGACTAAGGGAAGTGGAGGAGAAAAAATTTTCTATTTCTTCCTAGACCCAAAGGATATTTGATCTAGAGCAAAAATTGAGAAAAAGCAAAGCAAGAATGTCAATCAATTAGATGGAAAGTGAATGATTTCATACTTCCTTCTCAGTGTATATGTTCCAGAATTTTTCATTGTTCCAATGATACCAAAAATGCTTTGCAGTTTTTTTCCCATTATTTTATAAATGAGGAATTTTTCCTTATGTCATTTCATTGACCACTCAAGATCTGCAAAAACAGAAAACTGTGTACAGATTGCTTATTCATTACACATAAATTTATATATGAAAGCCTTATGTTACGTAAGACATAGCATGTTTGCAATAGCATTTATCATTTCTCTGGAGCAGGATAACTAGAATTCTTGGGCCTCTTGAACCCTGATCAGCCTGAGTGCTGATTAACAGTGGATGATGAGAGACTAATAAAGAGCAGTAGTTCTGCGGAAAGCACTCTTTGATAATTACTCTGCTGTGTGTTCTGAGACATCCACATAAATCATTTGATCATTTTGTCATATTTCAGTGCCTCAATTTGCCATTATTGATTTGTAAATTAGCTGTGCCTTTGCTGGGAAAGAGGAAACTCAATTAGCAATTAATTTGTTCTTATTTTATGACATTTCTTTATTTTGGTTAAAAACCAAACCTATATATTCTAAAACTAGGAGTCAAGTTATAACATGTTCCCATCACCCCAGTCATTCCCCTCCCATCCTCTTCCAGAGGCTATCACTGTTCTGGGTTTTGTTTTGCTTTGTTTTACTGTAGGTTAGTCTTGTGTGTTCTAGAACTTCATATAAATGGAATCGTACAGTATATTCTTCTTCTACTTACCATATGTGTTTGAGATTTATTTATGTCATGTATAAAATTGTTTTTTTATTGCTGTGTAGTACTCTCTTGTCTGAATATGCCACAGTTTTTTATTGTGGATAGGCTGCTGCTTTGAATGTTCTAGTACAAGGCTTTATGTGGATGTGTTTTCACTTTATTGGGCAAATATCTAGGAGGGGCAGGTATGTGTTTAGTCTTAGAAGAAACTGCTAGATATTCTTCCAAAATAGTGATAGCATTTTACACCCCTACCAACAATACCTAAACATTCCTTTTTCTTCACATTCTCACCAGCATTTTGTGTTGTCCATTTTTTTTCATTTTAGCTATTCCAGTAGATGTATATTATGTAACTTTTTAATATATAGGTGTACTTTAAAAGAATTCTAAGGTTAATTTGAATGCTATGAATTATTCTAAGTCATACCTATGTATTTTGGTATTTTTTTAATTAAAAAATATGGGCTCTTTTCAAACTTACACAGACATTTTTGTTCATTGGTTTTAGTGGAGAATTTAACAATCAAAGACCATAATGATTAAGGATAAATGATAATGAAAGATAATTAGGCAATTAAGATCCTTTCTCACATTTAATGTAGAAATTTAAGTTTTTAATAGGTTTGTTTATTCATTACCTAAGTCATTTCTTCATTGATTCATGCATTTATTGATATAAACAATTGTTTGCTGTTATCGTATACCAGCACTATCCAAAAGAACATTTTGTGTTTATGGAAATGATCATTCTGTGCTGTTCAGCATGGTAGCCACTAGCAACATGTGGCTGTTCAAATGTGGCTAGTGCAATGGAGCAACTGATTTTATATTTTATTTTTTAAGTTATGGCTACTCTATTGGATAGTGCATGTCTAAATAAATATATTTAGGTGTTATCTAGTCTTCTGTTATATTGTAAAACAATGAAAATGTCTTATTTATATACTAGAAAGTGCAAGATGGCTACAATCATTGCCTTTAATAGCACTTAAATTTTTGATGTTTGAAATTTTAAACACAAAATTCTCAGTATTGTGAACTTACATTTTACATATTTTTGGTCTAAGACTTAGATCATTTAATAGCCGCATATAAAAACATTCATTCTGCTGGTCAGTTGTTTCTGTGCAGAAAATGCAATGGGCAGCTGATTCGGCACCCCTTTGATTTTTGCCAGTGGAAAACTTTCTCGTATGTTCTATTTATGTTACAGGCACATGTGTTTTTTTAATTGGTCAGATCATTACTGAGCAGATTGAAGTCATAAAGACAATGAATCATTAAAAACAATCCAGTTTTCTTAAAAATGAAGTCATTTGGTTTCAATGATGATGTGTTTATGAAAGGTATAATGTGTCAGCGTGAAGAAAGAAAACAAATAAAAAATTCTAATTAGACAGTGTTCTTTTTCACTGTTGAATATAATGGGGCAAAATAAAATATTACTTGTTTCTGTGTTTTCCAATCTAGAATCTTTTATAGATCTTCAGGAATAAGGTACCAGAAATGTGATACCATCCTTAAGTGATGCTAGAGCACAGATCAGTAACCTGACACTAAAAAATATTACTTCCATCCTTCAAAATAATCTTTTAAAACAATAGATGTTAGATAAATACATGTTTTGATCATTAAGGAGGATGTGAGTACAATAAGACGTTTTGTGGCCTTCCTAAGCTCATCCTAGGTCTCCCCAGCCCTGTCTTGGTGATCCATGTCTACTCTTTTTCTTTTTCTTTTTCCTTTTTTTTTCTTTTTTTTTTTTCCCTTGCTTTCTTTATAGAGCTGGAGTCTCAGTCTGTTGCCTAGGCTGGAGTGCTGTGGTGTGATCATAACTCACTGCAGCCTCAGTCTCCTGGGCTCATGTGATCCTCCCACCTTAGCCTCCTGAGTAGCTGGGACTACAGGCACACACTGCCATGTCCGGCTAAGTTTTAAAAATTTATTATGGAGGATGGGATCTTGCTGTTTTGCCCAGGCTGGTCTTGATCTCTTGGCCTCAAGCAGTCTTCCCTTCTCAGCCTCCCAGAGTGCTGGGATTACAGATGTGAGCCACTGTGCTTGGCCTCTTTAACTTTTTCTTTTGGCCTTAGCTCCTATTAAGGCTCTGTCTGCTTTAAGCAAAGTATTAATATTAACTTGAATAAAATTGTCTGTCTGTTCTGTTTTTGCTATATTAATGAAATGGGTTGATTCTGTAATAAAAAAATGCAATTGTTAGTGCTCCTGTTGGGCTGCAGTCTACGCACGTTCTGAGTGGCACAGAGATGGGAAGGTGGCGTGGGTCGGCAGGACTGCTGCAGCTGCCACTGTGGAATCCCTTCACGATGCACCAGTTGCTGCTTTGTGCAAGTGTCTCTGCTGGGGGCTGTGGGGACGTGAAGATGAGTTAGTCAGTATGGACTGATTCCCGTCCTTGTTGAGCTTAGGTTCTAATGGAGGGAGTAGACGTGTGTTAGATGGATTCACAGTAATGCCAGTGGTGAGGGCAAGAGGAGAGAGCGTCATCTTGGAAAAGCAGGGACAGGCGTGTGGAGGTGCAGGCAGGGTTTTTGGCGGGCAGAGATGGCAGGAGAAGGCATCCTAGATGGAGGGGATGGCATGGATACCAGCCCAGAGGCCAGAAATATCAGAAATGTCTGTGCATTCAACATTTAGGGTGCACACAGGGAATTGGCATGGGGATCGGGGGAGTTAGGTACTGCTGTCAGAGCCCGATTCTGAGGCTTCTCAAACCAGGGCTGCCTGTGGCTTTTGGACTTTATTCAGGACAGTGATTATTTCCATACTTAAATCTTACATCTTAATTCATTTTGTTTTCTCAGATTTTCTACAGTTTTGTCTTCTTATATCTGTATATCTTTAACATTGAATTCCAGAAAAGAGGATCTGACAATATCTTATTTCAAAGAAAAAACTTTCATTTTATAGAATATCTAAAATCAGGTAAAATATAATGACCTTCCCCCTCTCTTTTATCTTTTGTGGTTTTCATTTCTTTGTGGGTATGTTTAAACTGATTTTTAAGTATTTTAAGATTTTTTATAATATTTAATAATATGAGATTGTTTTATCATCATTTCATTTAATGGTGTTAGAAAGCAACATATATTTTATATCAATGAGGAACTCTAAAAGGAGTTTTTGAGCTAAAATGAAGGTCCAGGTACTATAATATTAGATTGCAATTTAGATTATCCACAGTTGAGGTAGTTGCATTGAATTACAGTAGAAAGCAGGAAAAAGTTTGTTTTGTGAGGGAGTGGGTAATGATATGGCTAAGACGTTTCCAGATCATAGGTTTTCTATATATAGAAAAAACATATAATAATATGTAATAATATGTAATATATAATGTATAATATAGATGAAATCACCTGGAATTTATTAAAAATAAAGGATGAAACTGCCATTTACTTATCCAGATTTATGACACTTGGGGATTAGTATTGAGCACTGACCCTGTTCCTAGTACCATGCTAAGCATTTGTCTTAGCTAATCCTCAAAGCAGCTGTGAAGCAGGTACTGTCCCCATTTTGCAGATGAGGAAACTGTGGCTCCGAGGCAATACATATTTAATTCAAGATCACCTTGCTAAGTGGGTAACTGCAATTTGAACCTAGCTCTTTTTTGCCCATAGAGCTCGTGCTTGTAATAACCACCAGTAATTTCACAGGATTAGTTTTTGAATGAGTGTGCAGGTACCTAGGAGTTACCCAATAGGGGCCAAATCCCTATTCTGGGGCAAAGGGTATGTGGAGAAGAGGGCCTTTGAGTACCAAAGACAGCTTTCATGACTTTGCGTGGAAGATGAGCCCTGTTCCCGTGCAGAGAATTTTGCTCTTCCGCAGAGAGCAGGTCAGCGGCACTCAGTAAGCCAGGGTCATGTATAAATAGGTCGCTGGTGGGTGGCAAATTTTGTTTCCGGGAAAACTTTTGTAACCATCACTTCTGGAAATCTGAAATGATGATATCTACCACGTAGCTCCCCAAACTGACCTCTTACACTGTTAAAGGCAGTGAGAAAGTCCAGTGTCAAGTACTTGGCTCTTGGTCTTCTCCTCTACCTCTGAAACTTGCTACATTTGTAGGTCAGACCCTGAGTGGTTTATGGCAAACGCAGCACATAGAATGGAACTGTTTCACAGTGAAGAGCAAGACTAGTTGCAATTGTAGGAAAGTAACTTACAACCTCAGTATGTTAGGTGTTTATCTGTTGTTGTTAAGGCATTTCTGGTCAGTCATGGATTGGAAGAGGGAACGATGTACCCGCACCTTAGCACTGATAAACCCGTCTGTAAGATGGTGGAGTCACTATCTGGGACTTCCAAAAAGTGCACAGAACAACCTGATTAAATACCCTTGTATCTGATTGATTCATATGCTGAGTTTGATCTGAGGACTAACATAACAAAATCATTTCCCTGCACACACCCAAGTGACAGATTTCATCTTCGAAATGAGTGGTTATAAAATAACTTAGCTTTTCTTGAGAAGTGTTTATAGCTACTTTAATTTTACCTATGGTCCATTTTCTGGTATCATTATAGGTGGGTATGTATTATTTTGTAGTTGTTGGAAAGGGGTGTAAAACTTTCCTCATTATAATTTTAAGTAAAAAAAAAAAAAAAAAAGAGAGAGAGAGAGAAATGCTCGCCATGAGGTCAGATGTTCTTACTTTGAGATTTTTCAAGGTCTTCTAACCAGGAAGTTAATTGTTAACCTTGTTTCATATCAAGCATTCTTTCAAAAGCGCTAAATCAATACATATTTTAGTTTTCTGTACAGCTGTTACTCAATATCATCTCTGTATCCCCTTTCCCTATCTAGCCCTTGTTTCTGGAAAGCAGAGAGTATACGTTGCTTGTTTAACAGAGTATGAAAAATAGATACATTCTAAAAGGTAATCTGTCAAATCCGATTTTTCTATAGACTTTAACCTGTCATATCAGAATTATGACGGGTTCTGTTGCCCAGTTTCTGGTAATAGCTCTGTGTAATCTAAAGACCTTTGACAGCTGTAGTTGAGAAGTAGTCAGGAACTCAGCTGTTTCACTTTTTAAAAGAACTTATTAAAATTTTCAGTATTCTAGTCCCTCACCCCCCTTCAAACCACAGTCTGAGAGAAATCTCGTACCCTGGCCACCAACCTGGAATGGATTGTTTTGGACTATAACGATTGTCATTCAGGGACTAAGAGGAACTAGTATGCTTTTATATGTAAGTTTTACATTCCAACTTTATATCAGTCATTATAGCAAAATGTTGCATATAATATTAGAATGTTCAAGATCTCTTGATGATATGTGTTGTCTATTATAATAAAGGTTTTAGCGATATTAACATAGTTTATGTTTTTCTTCTTAACATGTAATTATATAAAGCAAGAAATATTTAGTGGGCATTAATACATGCCAGGCAGCATTTCAAGTAAGAAACCTTAAGAGGTAAGATCAGGCATGGTGGCTCCCGCCTGTAATCCTAGCACCTTGGCAGGCCGAGGTAGGAGGATTGCTTGAGGCCAAGAGTTTGAGACCAGCCTGGGCAACATAGCGAGCCCATCTCTACAAATAAAAAATAAAAAAATTAGCTAGGTATGGCGGTGTGCAATGTGCACCTGTAGTCCTAGTTCCTTAGGAGGTTGAGGTGAGAGGATCACTTGAGCCCAGGGGTCAAGGCTGCAGTGAGCTGTGATCATGCTACTGTGCACCCCAACCTGGACAACAGAACAAGACCCTGTCTTTAAAAACAAACAAACAAACAACAAACCCTTAATGGGTAAGTCTAGAACCAGAATATCAATTTCTTACAGAAAATGTTAGGATGACATGATTCTGTGTTATAAAATGGTTTATCCTTTCTATGCTATAAATTATTAATATATCCAGAGATAGTGGTAATCAAGTATAATGAAGACCAAAAGAAGAAAAATGTGGCAAACTAAAAATATAAGACGTAATAGGAAAGCATACTGAAGAAAATTAAGGCAACTCCAAATTAAAGAAAGAAATGCAACCCCCGACTTATGATTCAATTTACGATTTTTCAACTTTAAGTTGGTGTGACAGTGATACACATTCAGTAGAAACTGTACTTTGAGTACCCATACGACCATTACGGTTTTCATTCTCAGTACAATATTCAATAAATTACATAAGATATTCAACCTTTCATTATAAAAATAGGCTTTGTGTTAGATGATTTTGCCCAACTGTAGGCTACCGTAAGTGTTCTGAGCATGTTTAAGGTAGGGTAGGCTAAGCTATGTGTTTGGCAGGTTAGGTGTATTAAATGCATTTTCAACTTGCAATATTTTCAATTTACAATAGGTTTATTGGAACATAACCCCATTAATTGTATTGTAAGTTGAGGAGCATCTACACATTAATAAAAATAAACAAAAGTAAAGTTGACAATGGTAATGCTTCTGTAGGATTTGCTCAATGGGAAACGCAATGTTTTGAAAGATGTTAAGAAATTAAAGTAACTACACATCATTTCTAGTATAGTGAAAAAGTCAAAGAAAAGCCATGCAGAATCTCTTCTTCACTATATGTAAATACTGGTGGGAACAGAATGAAAAGTAATGCTAGAGGACAAGAATTGGATTTCATTGACTAATGTTCAGTAACATACAAAAATATTGATAGTAACAGGAAAAGATATAATGTCAAACTCCAAATTAAGATCAGTAAAAATAATTACACTCCAAAAACAACATACAAAGCAATTCTCTAAGATGGATTTTTTCTCCCAACATATAAGCATGAGACATTTTTCGAAAGTTGTGTATCAAAAGGCTAAATTTGGGATGTTGTCCATAATTTTTCCTTATATAGCAACTCTAGAAAACCTTGACATAAAGGTTTAAGTGGTAAAGGCCTTTTGGGAATGGTTAGAAAAAAAAAATTATGTCATAGTCTAATTACAGGTTTGTAATTAGCAAGGGGGAAATGAAATAAAAATTGAAAAAGAGCATATTTTTTGGCCTTTAAATAATGTGGATCATTTATTTTAAGTAACAAATGGAATAAAGAGTAGATGTCAGTCTAGAGAGCTAATGTGTTGTGTGTAGCGTCTTGCAATAAAATGCTAATTTACTTGATATGGTTAATAAGAGGACAAGTGCTGAAGGCAGGTTCATATAGAAGGTGAATGGAAGGAAGTAGATGATATAGTGATAAATCATTGGATTGCTCATTCTAATGGGCATTATAAACCTAAAAATGAAAATATTTTGCAAATATAGACCAGAAGACTATCTTTTCTTCAAACTGACGAACCTGTAAGTTTTCAAAATATTACATTTTGATGCAAGTACGAGAAGTAATACCAGAAGTAATGATGAACTAGCGCCTATTAAAGGGGTATTCGAAATGTGGAATTGGTGTTTACGAGATGGGTATGTTCCAGGTTCATGCATGACAGTTGTTACGCCATTATTTGCGTTCAAAGGCCATTGACCATTTCAGGCATATATACCTTCAAAACCAGGAAGATATGGAATAAAAGTTTCAGTTTATGATGTTTAAATTTATATTAAAATTTTTAATAAAGTTTTTTACTGGGCCCAGATGGTGAATGGCGGTAACTGTTTTACGTGATATATTAGTTATCTATTGTTGCACAATAAATTACCCCAAAACTTAGTGGCTTGAAGCAACATTTATTATCTCACATTTTCTGCAGATCAGGAATCCAAGAGCAACTTAGCTAGGTCCTTTGCTTTGGGGTCTGTCATGGGCTGAATTGTGTCCCTCCCTCTTTACCCTGCCCCTTCTCCCCCATTCGTATGTTGATATCCTGACTCCCCATAGTACCTTAGAATGTAAGTATTTGGAGATAAGGTCTTTAAAGAGATAGTTCAGTTAAAATGAAGCTGGTAGGGTGAGCCCTGATGCAATATGGCTGGTGTCCTTATAATAGAGGAAATTTGGACACAGACATGTGCATCCTCTGTGTGCAGAGGAAGGACCGTGTGAGGGCACAGAGAGGAAGCAGCCATCCTCAAGAAGGCAAAAAGGCCCAGAAGAAACCACCTCTGCCAACAGCTAGACCTTGAATATCTAGCCTTCAGAACCGTGAAAAATAAATTTCTGTTGTTGAAGCCACCCAGTCTGTGGTACTTTGTTATGGCAGCCCTAGCAAATTAGCATAGGGTCTCTCACAAGCTGCAGGAGGATCTATTTCCATGTATGCTCATGGGGTTGTCGGCCACATTCAGTCCCTCCCAGGATGTTGAACCGAGGGCTCCAGTTTGTCATAAACTGTTGTTGTTTGCCACTTGAGCCACGTCACAGGGCAGCGTGCAGCTCACTTTATCAGAGCATGCAAGCAAGAGGGAAAGACAGGGAGGGAGTCAGGAAGTTGCTGTCTTTTCTGATCTCATGTCCAGAGTGACCTCTCATAACGTTTGCTGTGTTCTGTTTGTTAGAAGTGAGTCTCTAGGTCCAGCCCAGCACCCAATTCTGTTGTTTATTAGTTACCCAGTCCGAGGTCTTTTGTTATAGTGGCCTGAATGGACTAAGACATCTTGTGTGTTCTTTAGATCGTTAGTGTGTCATTTTGCCTTTTTTTTTTTTTTAAGAGATGAAGTCTTATTCAGTCACTGAGGCTGGAGGACAGTGGTGCGATCATAGCTCACTGCAGCCTCAAACTCCAGGGCGCAAATGATCCTACTGCCTCAGCCTCCCCAGTAGTTGGGATCACAGGCGCCTGCCACCATGCCTGGCTAATTTTTAAATTTTTTGTAGAAATAAGGTCTCACTATGTTGCCCAAGCTGGTCTCAAACTCCTGGCCTCAAGCAGTCCTCCCACCTTGGCCTCCTAAAGTGCTGGGATTACAGGCATGAGCCTCATTTTGATGTTTTTTTTAAATGCTATAATTGGCTATGTAATTTTTAAGTACAAATGTAACAACTTGTGTATAGTTTTAACTTGTGTAGTTTAAGTCTTAAGGCATATAACAGCTTGCGAATACCCATAAGTATTGAGCATACCATACTTTTAAAAACTTCTTATTATGAAAAACATCAAATGTACAGAAAATCAAGAGATGTGTTTAATACACACACATCACTAAGATTTATTAATAATTATTGACTGTCATTTTATATCATGGGCTTTTTTGGCTGTAAATATTAAAAGTAAAATTACATAAACATTCGGGTGCAGATGTCTTTATCGTAGAATGTTTTGTGCTCTTTTGGGTAGATGCCTAATAGTGCTATTTCTGGATTGAATGGTATTTCTATTTGTAGCTCTCTGAGGTTTCTCCAGATTCTTTTCCACAGAGGTTGCACTAATTTGCAGTCCCACTAGCAGTGTAAAAGTGTTTCTGTCTCTCCACATCCTCACCAACATTTGTTGTTTTGTGTTTTTTTTGATAGAGGCCAATCTCACCGGGGTTAGGTGATACCTCATTGTGGTTTTGATTTGCATTTCTCTAATGATTAGAGATGTTGATAATTTTTTTATATGTTTACGATAAAGACATCTGCACCCGAATGTTTATGGCAGCACAATTCACTATTGCAAGAATGTGGAAACAACCCGAGTGCCCGTCAATCCATGAGGGGATTATTTAAATTTGGTATATGTTTACAATGGAATATTACTCAATTATAAGAAACGACAGTGATCTAGCACCTCTTATACTTTCCTGGATTAAACTTAAGCCCATTATCCAAAGTGGGGCACCAAAAGAGCAGAAGAACGGGATCCATTTGTACTCACCATCAAATTGGTACTAACTGATCAACACTAGGTTGATCACATAGCAGAAATACTCTCTAGGGATTAGGGGGATGGGGGGGCAAATCTACAACTAAAGGACACGGGGAGCACTAAAGGGAGGGAAGGGCATGCCTTTAACTCGCATTTGGGTGAGGTAAAGACATCAAGTGTAACTATAATGTTTGTACCCTCACAAAACCCTGGAATAATAAATAAAAAAAAAAAAAGTAAAATTACAGATCATGGCTTTTTTACTTCTAAATCTAAATATTTCAGTAGTCATCTTTTAAAAAGCATATTTTCCCACAGAAAATACTATCATAGTGATTGATACCTAATAAAATTAACAATTATATCAGGTCTAGTTCATATTTAAATATTCCTTAAGTGTCTCAAAAATGCCTATTTATAGCTCATTTGTTCAAACCAGGATCTAATCAAGACCCACATAAATGCGATTTTGTTTTTATGTCTCATAAATTTGTTTTAATATACTAAATCCCCCTACCCCACCCTCATTTCTTTTGTCTGTGTATCAACTTGTTAAAGAATGAGACATATTTTAAATTGGTGCACTTTTTTTCCCTCCAAACACTCTTTTAGCACTGATATTATTCACACTAGAATCTTGTACCGAAAGCCTGGGATATTAAGTAGAAGGCATAAAATTGATCAAATAGAGGCGGCTGCTCTGATTTAGGCACGACTGAGTGATGCCACTGCCATCTCTATTCCTGGCCACCTTCCTGGCGAACTCCTGTATTAGGCATAATTTGAAATATATCATTTTAAATCATAGATGGTTGAGACCGGAAGATGGGGAAGGAAAAAAAGAAAGGAGCGGATATAGTGAAAAAGAGACCAAGTAAAACAGCTGAGCGGGACTCGAATCTTACAACCTTTCATAGATTCCAGAGCAGTCGGCTGGGCCTTACCCTGCGCTCAGTGGTGGGGCGAGGGCAAGTTGACTGAGGGGCCACTCGTTGGCATTTATGCCACCAGCCACACTCTTCCTGCTATGCCTACTAGAATGACAGCTCCATGGGGGCAGAGGCTGTCGGGTTACCCACCCCAGTGCCTACAACAGTGCCTGGCGGGCACTTAGGCATGTGGAATTAATGTTGGCTGAATGAATTTAGAAATTACTGAATTATGAGTGAACTAACGTTTACGGAACACCTATTTTATGTCAGGTATGCTTTGTGCTGCTCTCATAATTAAGATATTTGTGTATTACTAGATCCTTATGAGGTAGGTATTATTGTCACAATCTTATAAGAAAGAAACTGAGCTACAGAGCAGTTTGACTTTGCCTAAAATTATTCAAAATAAGGTCTGGCAAACTCTAAAATTTATATCACTCGTATAGGGATGTTAATGGAACTAGAAATAGAAATAACGAGAGCTAGGTTTTAATTTCAGCTTTTCTGTGTGCTATTTGCAGACTGTTTTTTATGGAAATGATTTTATGGAAATTTTTTTGGTTTTCTGATTTTCAATCCCTTTATGGAAAATGTAGTTAATTAAATGTTTTCATGGATCATTATAAAGGTAAATTTGACATAATGTAAACAAAAGTGTTTAAAAAAAAAAAAAAACTCAAGCTCTATACCAAGGTACTGTCTACTCTCTATGATGTTTAGCATGCAGTTGGCATTTTTAAATTTTTTGTCTGACACTAAGAACTTCTAAATGATAGAGTTTACACATGTCATTTTGTGCATGCTATGGTTTTGTAGGGCTGTGTAACTGAAAACCATTATATCCTTTTCCAGGAGTAACTGTATAATATATACAATACATACCCAAGGAACTGTGTAAAATATATCTAACTGGAACTTGGTTAAATATAATAGTGAACTAAGATGAAAATAATATGGTACCTGATTATTTTGTCACATGGTTTTCTTTTAATGATATTTGCCTTAATAGAATTTGAATTTTTTAAGTATAGTAATTTTATAGGAAAACTTTGACAGTTTAAGTTGGCAATTCCAAATTAGCCCACTCATTGTGTTCACTAAAGTGTTCTTCCAAAAATAAATGAGTAGGCTGGCATTGTGTTTTAAACATCAAGCTAATTTTGGTTAATTATATAAATCTAAAAGCCATGGGCAAGGCAGCAATTCAGTCTTACTAGATGATGATCAGTGAAATTGTAAGACAGCTTGCTGAGTGATGCGCATCACACTAATAACCTGAGTGCATTGTGTCCAAAAGGACAGCGTCTGGCAGAGCACCAGATAGGAAGCCTTCCCAGGCTTTAATAAGGGGCTTGTGAAAGCTTGCAAAAGAGGGTACAAAGTTAGAAACTGTAGTAAGGGCTCTGATCAGAATTCAGAAACATTCGAGAAAAAAAAAATGGTTAACATTAGAGGAAAAAAAAAGAATGGTCACCATGCAGAGCTAATAATTCTCTGTTAAATAGTGCAGAGCTGGGGTTGAGCAGTCTTGTGGGCCATCCCTTACTTGTTCCTTATCTCTAGTTTTTGTTTAAATAAAATGAGAGGGCCACATTCTGTGGGGCTTTCCTTTGAATTAGTGGAAATTAGTATTCTGCCACTAGCAAACAGGAAATACAGATGCAGAATAAGAATGCAGTGCAACGGGAGAGTTTAGAGCTCTTGACTCTCCAACAACTTTCCCATTCAGAAAAGCATTGTGCCTCCCTTTGTGCATGATTGTAAGGTAATCATGGGCAGAAATTATGTTCTGAGATTTTTTGCTGTTACCGAGTTCAATTGGTGTATTTATGTTGATGTCTACAAAATAAGACATTGAATTTATTAAAATGCTTCTGTGATTAGACTTAGATTTCTTTAACCCTATGGTTCATCCTATGCCCCAAAACAGCTGTATGTGACTTTTTAGAAAACATATTTGTACTTCACGATTGCATGATTTCCTTATCTTAGTTGAACTGATCTGTGATGGTCTCTTGGATTTATTCGAGAATGAGGTATATCTCTCTGTCCAAATTCCACTGGATGAACCAAGAAGGAAATGACTGTGGGGGCTGCTTTACTTAATGAAATAACAGATTCGAACGAATTTTCTTTTTTTCTGTGACCATACGGTCATTGTGAAGATCCTTGCAGTAATCTGTAGAAGTGAATCACAGGGAATTTCTATTGCTGTAGACTCTAAACAATTGATTCAGATAATCAGATCATTTTCCTCAGCTCTGTACAACCTGATTTTTACTAACCTGTGCAATCAGGGGCGGTGCCATGAAAGTACTTCAAAAGACAACAGAGACAGACATAAAAGCCAGTAAGTCTAGTTGGGTTTTTACAGTGTTTCCTTTGGTTTGCCCTGTTACTGTTATCAACTGGCTTTAAAATTTTATAATATCTTAACAGTTAAGCATGTCCCAGGAAAATTATATTCCTGTTCCTTGTAGTCTTTTATAGAGTTGGAACTACTGGAGAAATTTAAATAACATAATTATTTGTGCCACACACGCAGGCTTGTCCTGCAATGTTGCTCTAGATAAAGCAAACATTTTCCAATTATTTCTATTTAATACATTGCTTCCAAACTCTCCTAGTCCTATGTTAATTATAGAGCAAATGATGTGTAAAATTTGTTTTTAATTGTCTTTTTGAAGAGATATTGTAAAATCATTCTTTGAATAAAAGTAACATGTTAAGATTTGCCTTCTAGAATGAATTCTATCAAAGATATATGCATTTTATAACATACCACATGTGTGAAATAGAACATTGACGGAAATTATACAAGGAAGCATCAAGCTTTTTAAGGTAACAGTAGACTTGACTGTCACTGAAGTTACTTTGCCACATCTCTGCATGGAAGGGACAGTGTCGCAGCTGCAGTTTTTGCCTATGGAGGAAGTGTTTTAATTTCAAAACAGGACATGTGCTCTCTGGCCCTTTCTCTATAAACTGGATTTGTTGCTTCTCTTGTCAATGCCACTAGAATCTATACAACTCCAGCATCATTGTTTGAGAAAGCTCCATTTTTTTCTTCTATAGTTCATGTTACTGATTAGAAGTCCCTGAGTATTTTTTTAGCGTATTCATTTTCATGATAAAGGGGAAAATAACTTTCCTCTTGTGGCAGAAAACGTTCTGGGCCCTGGTCTCTTCTGAGACCCTCAAGTCACTGTTTCGGTATGGTCTCAACCGCTGGCAGTTCTCGAGGAGGACCCCCAGAGCGCTGCAGCTCTCCCCAAGAGATCTGAGCTCTGGAAATGAGCCATGCGCTGCTATGGTGCAGAGAGACGGAGAGAGAATTGGCTTCTGAGTCTGACAAACCTGGGTTCAAGTCTGCCCCTGCCTGTACCTGCCCTGTAGCTGGAGAGTAGTTATATTTTGCTTTTTCTAGACCGGGGTTTCTCATCTATCAGATGGGTACAATGATCGATGATGGGAAGACTTATTTATAGGATTAAATAAAACAGTACAGGTAAAGACCCTAGTCCTTCAGCACATATCAGTTTCCTTCCTCCTCTCCTTCAAGGTCAGAGAATTTGGACAGTGGCCAGGGATTACACGGCGCTGTGGGCCAGTGTGCCATCTGATGGCAGAAGGCACTGATCAGATCTCTGCATGTCTGGGTAACGTGTGTGTCTCACAAAATAGGAAATCATGGGTCCTTTTACCTTCCATGCTGGTAAGAAGGCTATACCTGTGAGAGTCTTGCCAGCAAGATGGACCGTGAGCAATCCTTATAGTAAATAACCTGAATATGTTTATTCACGTACCTGATTTGTTGGGGAAAAAAAATCAATTCTTCTAAAGAGATCACTGGTGTTACTGAATGTGGAATGATTACCTGGACTTGATTCTGCCGTGAGCTGTCTGTGAGCACTCAGACATGTTCTTTCATCCTTTGGTTCACACCTTCTTGCGCTTATGTCAGCAAACGTGTATTGAGTATCAGTAGAGGTCAGATCTTTTGCTGGGGACTCGAAGATTAGAAGGCCAACCGTAGGCTTATGGGGGCTGGGTGTGTACAGAAGGTAACCCAGAGGAATATGGCTGGTAGAGGCGTATCCAGACCAAGACACCCCCGTACTCCGTTTGCCATTGCACTGTCCCTTTCTTCTTTATGGCCTTATCTCTCCCATGGGACAAGGCACATGGTAGAACATCAGGAGAATATCTCCTGAATGAATTGGATTAGAATGGAAGCACTTTGGAAGTAATAATTACTCACGGGGAGAAGGGCTGGTGATCACCCTCAGGCTCAGTTGACCCACATGTGACACGAAGGGGTTCACGTCTTTTTCAATTTCTATCATAACTACTATTAAACACCGAATAGCGATTTGCCAGAAGCTGATGGCATCAAATATAAATTAATGAACTAAGTTATGTGTTGCACTAAGCAGCACTTAATGAATTAACCAAGAATTGAGTTATAAGGTATTTTTCGTTATATAAGTTTCATAATTTTAGCACATTTCTTACTATATCCTGAAACCTCAGAGCAACTACAAGTGCCTTTTGCCAATTTAGTAAGGAAAAAAAAAAAAAACGAAGGCACTAAATGTATGACTATAAGCGCGGTTCAACTAAAAAGTAACAGTCATCCGAACCTGAGGTTGTTAACACTTTTCACCTTCTTGAATCTTTCAGGATCTTCCAACACTTGTTAGCGATCACAGCGGGAAAACACTGAGTCGTTGGGGTCGCTGTCGCTCTTGTTACTCTTCTCAATAGATCCTTTAGGAAAATATCGGTTGGCATGAGGGGAACACTGTAAATCCAGAAGATTATAACCTGATATCAGTTATTTAAAAGTTTAGTAATCCTCTGGAAAACCTCATCAATTTCATAATATTGTAATTCCTAAGACTGGTGCTTGCTTTTTTCTTGATCCATTCAGTTGTATGTAATGGCTAAAATGGGCTTCTGTGACCCTGCTCTTAAGCAAGGCTATTTTAATTTTTATTTACTTTTCTTAAAGATACCTTTTTTCAAACGCTTCTGCTTATTAGTCTGATTGTTTACTTCTTTAGAGTGCTACATGTTTGCCCTTGTAGCACGTAGACTATTTTAAGTAACTTTTCCTCCTGATTTGCTACATACGGCTTTTTTCCCCTCAGTTCTGTTTCTTTGGTTTTCCTTCTAGCCTCATCTCGCATTTTGTTGTTGTTTTCTGTTCCTCACATTCCCTACACAGTCCTTCAGCTTCCTTCTGGCCATATCCTTAGTTTCTCTTCAGTCTTGTAAGTGCTGCTCTTCCTGTTAATGCTGTTTCACTATGTCCCTCTCATGTCCCTTCCTTGCTACTCTGTTCACCCACCCTGTGTGTTTTCTTGACTTTTATTTTCTTTCCCTCATCACCACCCTTGGAATTCTTGACTACTCTTGCCAAATGCAGTTTACGAGATATCCTAATATTTCTGTGCCTGCGAATATCACCCCCCCCCATGCACAGACACTGTGCTTAATTGGGACTTTTCCTCCTAACATCTTTGCTCCTTTCCAGCAGGGACCTTGTCACCATCCTCTCTGCGTTCTGCTAACACAACCTGCTCAATGAATGTTGGTTTAAGGAATAGACTGACTTTTCTACTTTTATCCCTACTGCACATACTCTGCCCCTGTGTGAGATGTTAGACTTGCCTGTAGGATTTATCTTGAAGAAATTTCCTATTTTCCTGTTACAGAAGATGGTTCTATTTCTAATTGTTGTCTAAGCCTGCCATGTAGGAAATGCATAATCCACACGAGATATTAAAAAAAATTAATGAAAACTTTCAGATGTTAAAATCTTACCTATACTTCGAGACCCACTTCAAGTATCACTGCCTCTAAAATGAATTAATCTCTTCCCATTTTGTTTCCACGACAACACTTCCATGTATTTTCTAACGTCCATAAGTATTACATACGGTTATCTTTATGTATCTTTGTGTTTCCTTAGTTCCTTGAAAGGGCAGGAGTCATCTTCTCATCTCCCAAAGCATTTAGCATTGATGCCCTGCGTAGAGAGACTTGTCGACAGAGCTTGGCATGGACGTTTGTTAGACTGAATTGAGAGGTATAGTGAGTGTAGAAAATGAAAATTCAGAGAATGTTGCTATTGAGCTAGATCTCCTCTTAAGGTAAAAAGAAGCAGCGTAGCCCAGAGAGATTGGACCTTAAATTGAAAAAGCACAAAGTACAGGACATATTCTAGAAAACGCTGATTTTCGAAGGCTTAAATTACATTATGAGTATTTCAGTGTTTTACAATTGAACTTTCTTAATCTGTGAAGGAGAATATATAAATAAAAATATTTGGTAATGACTAAAACTATGTTAATATACATAAGGAGCTCATTTTGTTTTTTATTAGAAAAGGACACAAGTTATTATAATAACATAAAGAATCATAGAATGTACTTAATGACATTTGAATGAATTGAACCTTCCGTTTCAATGAAATATAGTTCACCACAGTTCAAACAATTATCCCTGCATTTGCATATAACTGCAGGTTTTGTGGAGGGAAAAAAATGTTTTCTCTCACCTTTCAACCACTTTTTCCCACCACCGTCTGTCTCCTCTTCTCCTATTGGGGTTGTAACTGGAATAAAGGGATAAAGAAAAAGCAGAGGGGTTGTCAAATCTGTGACACCTTGAACTTAGAGAACTGAGGAACAAGAAGGAAGTGTTAGCCATAGATGAAGGGTGTGAGACAGACACTGAGTGGAGGTCTCAAGGAACAGAGGCAGTCTGGGACTCGGTTTCTCATTCTGCTTCTTTCCTTCCCCAGCCAACTTCCAACTCTTCTCTCAAACACAGTTTAGCAACCAAAACTTAGAATAAAAGAGGACTTAGTACACATTAATCTATTGCTCTTACTTTTGTAGGGGTGTACGAGAAGAAATATCATGTGTGTGTATATGTGCTCTGAAACAGAAGTGATTTTATTATGCACTTGACATGTGAAAACCCTGCCCCATTCTTCTTATTTCAAGGGACACTGGAGTTTTCCTTGCTATAATTGACATTCTTTTTGGTATTGCTCATAACTTACTTTCCACATTAGCCTGTCTACGTGAATAGGTAACTGTATTTATAAACTGAAAAATTTCAGAACAAGTCATTTTTATTTCTCCAGAGAAATAGGATCACATTAACTCTGATAGTAGTTAGCAAAAAGTGCACTTCAGAAAAATTGTGAGAATACATTATGCTTTAAAATTTCTTTGAACAGTTGTTGAAAACTAGGTTTATTCTCCCATAGGAACTCGGTGAAATTCTGTTAAAGGCTAAGTTTATCCGCTGTTATTAAGTTTACATTTTTCTGATGCAAACATTATTTTCAGATAAAAATAAGATCTTTTTTTGTGCGTGTCAGTTAGAAGCCAACTGAAATTACTACTTTACAAAGTACGGTAAGGAATGCATGCAATGCTTGATTTGATTAAAGTGAAATTCTTCGTTCATCCTACATGAAGCATAATAGGTACATTTGATGTTTATATAAAAATTTGTCAATACATACATTGCTTTTTTGAAAAGACTCTAAACACTTCTGGTTGATACTGTGAAGTGGAAGACCTAGGCTTGGCTTTGCTCTTATTTTCAAATTGTTAGTCATGAATTTTTAGAGTGTCTTGTTTCCTCTTTCCATAAGCCTGACATAAAATGCATATTCTTAATACTTATTGTTCTTCCAATAACAGAAAGAAAAGGAATTAGAGATTGTGCTCATTTAGTGTTCTGCTCTCCACCAAGTTTTGATCTAATTTCATCACTTATTATTTTGCCTTGGAATAACAGTTTCTGAAATTTTCCCTCCAAAATGTTAGAATGAAATTTACCTATATCACAAGCCAAGAAATCCATATTAATTTTTTTTCTTCAACACTACTAGTGTTCGTATTTCAGGATTAGTTTCAAAGACAGAATGTTGAAAAAAAAAAAAAAAAGGAGGGGGCGGTGCGTTTGCAGCAGTATTGGTGGCAAATAGTTCACATTTTAGAGAATACATACTTTGTTTCTTAATAGTGTGAAATATAGTAGCCTGTGTATGTTATGTGGGTATATTTGTTTTAAATTTAAATCTTACTGAAATTTAATTTACATTTAAAAATCCAGTACATTTCTCCCAGACAGTTTCTTAGAGGCATTTCCTAACAAAGTCCAAAAGAAAGACTGAGCTTTCCTGAAGGGTAAAGGGTTTGGAGTGTAATAGGGGAGAATCACCAGGCATTCTCCAAGACTTTAAAAAATATATTGTTACATTTATGGTCATATATTCCTATTTAGTCTTCCCAAGTTACCATTTGTAATTAGACCAGGGTCCTCTGAAAGTTTTTTTACACATCACTTAGCAAATCTGAATGCAAGCCATCTTCAATTCACAAACAGATTATATTTCAAAACTTGATTCTGCAAGTCCTTTGAAATGTTTCCTTAAAACTATTTCCTTAATGAAATAATGTTATGAATAGAATAGAGTTCCATCTCGGGGTGCTATGAATATATTTTCATTTCCTCTTGGAGAATACACATTGGCTCCCAGGAGGTAATTCATTCAGGGACTGACATTTTGGGTGTTCCTTTCATGAGGTCCCTTAGGTGGAGAGCTGTCTCCTGCCTTCCAAGTCTTGGCCTTTGGGGTTGGCTTTGGGTGCTGACACTGCCACAAAGCTAGCAGGGTGTCTGGCATGAGCGCAGGGGTGCGGTGGGGTCATAGGAGCCGCCTTCCTGAGGTGTGGATTATTTAAAATTTGGGCACCAGTTTTAGAACTTTTATTTCCTGTTACTAACTTAAACTTTACAATGCAAATAAAAGAACACATAATTTTGATGCAGATTAATGTGTCAGATTTGGATAGTTTAATATATGATTTAAAATCATGCAGTACTTCATAAACCAATGAGCATGACCCACATCTATGAGGATTCAAGGGTACATTATTTTCTGTACAATGACAATTCATATTGTTTTAATAGTCTTTAAATGTCCTCTTTAGCTATTAATATTACAAAATAACTGTCTTGAACTCTTTTGGAGCTGAAATTTAAGCTTTTATTTATGAGAGTTATTCTAGTTTGTAAAATTTTATTCTAACATTTACCAAAAAAATAAAATGATGTTGATCTTTAGATTGCTACTATATATCTGGTTCCCCTAAAATTTTTTATTTTTAAAGAATAGTCCAGATGATTTTATTTATAAATATTTTGATTTCTTTTGTTGGTTGAAACTTTGCTTCTGAAGATCAAGTGAAGTAAATGCTATTAAATTTTAAGTCACTGAGCACACAGTAAATTACGTTCACTGTTTCCTTGAAATAGTATACAAATAAGTGTAATGAGATATTTTAACTAGTGAAAAACAGCTGTCAATATTCTTGAAACTTTATAAAAGAAATTTATGACTGGGTTATGATATTAATGTTATAAATTAGCAGTGAGTTATTTCATATTGTAAAGGAAAAATAATAAAACTATTGCCTTCCTTATACCTCTGTGAAGTGTTACCCTACTTTTCTCTTGAACAAACAATAGGAAATTGTAGTACACTTCTTAATGATTGACATTTCTCAGGAACAGCCTATTACTAATTGTGGGAAAGGGAGGTTGCCCATACTTATCTGTTTTCTTCCAGTTCCACTGCTGAACAAGCACCATTATGTAACTGTTGTTATCAGACAATAGTCCTTTATTTGGATTTTGGGTAAAGCTTGCTGGGACTGTATCTATCATTAGAAAGAGGAAATCCCTGTCCCTATATTACTATAACATCATTATTTGTTTAATTTTTATACTAGGTGTTTTAACTTTGTGCAACTCTCCGAGTAACAAGGGCAAACTCTCCTATCTTTGGTCGTTCATTAGTATATTCAGAGTGGATTTCAAGATCTGTAAAATGCAAATCGTAAGACCCACTACATCAGTGAGTATTTAGATAATATTGGAAAAAAAAAACCACACAGGGAAATATATCCAAATTAATCAGAACTTCGAATTACTAATTTATATGCAAAATTTCAGTATTTAGTAGGAAATCAACAAAATAGTACCTCACTCCTCTGGTGTCCCCCTGCACATGCATCCCCTCCCCCATTCCAGGAAGTGTTCTGGGTCACACGTATGAAGAGGCTCTCGTTAAACGTCCACAGTAATTCTAAGATCTGAGGGGAAAATCTTACATTGGGTTCACTATGCTTTGTGTATTTTAGGATGATTTTAACTCAACAGGCTGTAAGAAAAAAGGGGCTTATGAAAAACATACAGGTAGTACTGTGAAATTTCTTAAGCCAGATTATCCCATTTTTACTACAATGGCATTTGATGTTAATCATACAAAATGTGTTTATATAAACCTATGTTGAAATATTTTTCCCTATTTCAGGAATTGTAAACAGAATTAGAAGTTTGTTCAGAATTGCTTGATGTCTGTTGACTCTTGGAAACGTCATATTTTTTCCTGATAATTGAATGAATAGCATATGGTAAAATATTATTTTCATTATGGTTCATATTTTCATATGGTTTATAAGATTGGCTTTGTCTACTTTATAGTAACAAATTGAATTGCTCATAAACTCTCTTTTGCTTTTATAATTTATATTTTGGAAATAAAAGTAAAACTTTTTTTAGCCTAATTTTAGACTTCAACAGATTATTTTCTTCCCCTACAAACATATGGTAGAAAGTTTTCTCTATTCTAACAAATCCATTTTCCTACCTTTAATTTCTTATTTACACTTATTAGAAAAATTCATCGACTTACATGTGTCTTTAAAGTCATGAGCAAAGTTCTAATGATCTTTCCATTTATTATAGCTATAATTATTTCATGAATA
>NW_012152507.1:2647545-2655520 GCF_000956105.1 Propithecus coquereli | reverse complement strand
AATAGTTTTCTATACTTAGAAGATAAACAGTGAACTTAGATGTGTACTTGAGAATTATCTGCCCCCTATCTCAAATGTATTCACGCCACTATTTTTCTTGAAAACACATGCCGTTTTTAGGTAAATTTTCTGACTATACCCGTATGTATCTTTCTAAGACTCCGATAAATTATTTGCCATTTGTCTCTTTGAATACCACCTGTTCTTTACAACACTATCCGTAAAACACTTACCCTATTTGGAAAGTTTATGCTGATTCTGTCTACCTGCTTCCTTTAAAGATGTATTTTTCTCTCTTTCCTTTCTCACCTGCATTACTTATCCTTTTCCCCATGAACCTGTTGAGTCCACTGGCTTCTCTTTTGTCAAGTGTGGCGTGGCAAGGGCCAGGCTGCAGCGCTCCCAGCATGAAACCAGCTTCTGTAGACCTCACTGTTTATCTGCCCTTGACATTGTTATCTACATCTGTCCCCCAGCTCCACCCCGGGCTGCACGAGCTGCCTGGTCTCTTGCTGTGCAGTGCAACCCTGTGCCCACTGCAGAATCTGATTCTGTCACCTGGTTTCCGATGGCCCTTGTGACTTGGAACTTTTCCTTGATCATCTCTGCACGCACTGGCTCTTGCTGGCTGCCGAGCCTTGGCCCCACGTGCCTTCTCTGCCTCTCATTCTTTTTCTGCTTCCTGACTACCTTGTGGTCCCAACCCTGTGTTCCTTCTCAACTGTCTGTGTCAGCTCTTCTAACGTGCCTCCGTTCCCCATGATGCACTGCGCTGAGAACACAGCCCAGCACCCCTGGGCCTGATTGCCTTTTCTTTTATGGCTCTTTGAAAATCATATTTCAGTTTGGGTAAGTTTTACTAAATTAAGGGGGGAAAAAAGAAACAAGATGCCATCCTGATTCCTAGACCTTATTTACTGCATAAAAACAGTATATTGGTAACTGTATTCTTTCAAGCATGGTAAATTTTGCTTAGAGATACACATGTATGTGTACACATTTGTATTTTGCCCCTATTTCAAAATATTTTCTATCAACCTCCCCCTACTAAAACTATATACCTTGTTTCCAACAGTAGGAAGAGAATATTGCTATAGATTTCAAAATTTTCATTGCAAATAAGTGTGAATGGTACAGTTTTAACAAAGAAACATATGCAATGTCTTTGAAATCAAGTCAGTACATCTAGCAAAATTTATTTCATGATGTTGAAATGAAGCATGGGAGGTTTCATAAATCTTATTTTAGGTATTTCCATTTAATAAAATGAAAGGAGAAAGGCCAGGTTGACTCATACCTTTGGTGGTGGGTTGTCAGAGTGGTCGCAGGTAACTGTCCTGTTTGTCATCTGGCAGCAGTACAGGGCAGGAAGACATTTTTGAAGCAAGATAGATCTAAATGACTTCACTGCTTCTTGCCTTGTTGCAGTTAAAGCCAAAGAAACAGCCTTTCTTAACTTCTTTACCATCTTTCATCACTATTTATAGGGATACTGAAATCTTTCTCTTTTTTCACCAACTCCACTGGAGCTACTTACTTGTGACCTCTAAACAATGCCATGTTTGCTTTGATAGCTATGCCATTTGCCTTATTTTAAAACCCTTTTTCATCTTTTCTAAGATCTGTTCCAAAGACAGAAACCTAACTTTAATTTTAAAAACTTTTGAAAAAAGACTTCTGTAATTGCTTTTAAGGATGTTAGGGAAAACATAAAAGTTATTTTGGCGTAGCTCAACAATTGTTTTTTTTCTTTTTTTTTTTGAGTGCGAATTTTCATAACCTTGGAAAATAATTGAGAATTAAAGTCAGTAGTAAAAATATGAATGCCTTTTTATTTGAAGGACTACCGTATCTCACTAAAAGCAACAAAAGACTAATATTTGCTTAAATAAATTCAAAGGATATTTTCACACATACACACACACACCCAGGCTTAAGCAATAAAAGTATGTAAGTATTTAAATCCTGACTCAATACTCTTGAGAGCACTTTCTTGAATATCTATGATTTTCATCTCATTTATAAGAAATAGACATTACATTGCGTTAACTGAATTTAGAACTTACATTTTGGTTTTTCTTGCTCTGAGAAAAGGCTATTTTAAGCAGACTTGGTATATTTTTGTAAGAGTGAGGAAAGTAATATGAAGTTGTTACAGAAGTTAATGTATATATTAATATTCCTCTCCTTTCCAGTAGGGATTTGTCTGTACCCTCCTGCCCTCTTCCCGCCCCCCCCCCCAAGTCCCTGGCACTAGAACCTGAGTTCTAAATGTCAGGATTTTAGTATATTGTATTAGCTGATATGTATCAGAGACCTAGAACAGTGCCTGGTATATGTTAGGTGCTCAGTAACTGTGTTGACTAAATGAACAGAGGGACAAGACAGTTGTTCCAGCACCTGCTTATTGAGCATAACAGTCTACAGGCTCAGAGAGAATATTTGGAGGTAACTATCCCTGTTCCTTAATCCCAGGACAGCAACAGAGAGAAGGTAAGGGAGGAGGTACTAGCTAGCTAGTGAACTAGCTAGAAAAAAAGGTGGACCCTGATTAGTTCTTCCTTCTTCCACTCCAACTGCTGGCAAATATCTAAATAGTCCTTTTAATTTAAACTAAATGTTGAAATATTTTTAATATCTGCTCTGATAAGCACCACATATACCCATACCTCTTGTAATAGTGATAGGTTTTTTTCTCGAAGCCAAAATATGTATCAAAGGAGGGGAGGGGTGGGAGGAAAGGGGTCAGAGATGGAAAGAGGCAGGGTATTTAGTAGATTTTTTTTTTTTTGCTTTATTTTCCCTAAAAGTAGGGTAAAGTGCAAGATATCTAGAAAAGATGGTAGCTAAGGAAATAAACACCATATTTTTATGTACCTTTGTGTTGACCACATGAAACAGCACTGATTCGGGGCTGTGTGTCAGCACACGTGTCCCAAAAATCTTAACAGCCAAAGAAGAGCTTTTCTGAAACCTTAGGCTTCCAATACTGTTGGAGGGAAGAAATCAAAGAAACAGTCCCAAACTCTAAACCCTAAGGAAAACAAAGACCCAAAGAAAGTACTTAGAATTCCTTTATTGTTCTGTTCATGCCAAGTCAGGAAATGAGCATAAAGTCATTTGTTTAAATGAATATTTATTTTTTACTTAAAAGTAGAAACAGTGAAGCTGATCAGAAAAAAATAACAAATCAATAATTTGTTTATTAACAGATAATAAAAACAAGAATTTTAACAATAATGGTCAAAATTGGTGGAGATTGTGGTACTGGAAGGGAACCATCTGGGAGGGAGGAACAATATCTAGCTTCACCTCAGTATTTCAGCGTGTTACCCATGAAGGCCTGTAGCTAATAGAGTACTTGCTGTTGCCCACATAATAGTAAAGAATTGTTTTATTAAATTGGAAATGCTGTCCTATGGCAAACTCTGGTTTTATCATTAAAGCCAGAAATGTGTTAAATTGAACCGTAAGAAATTCCTGATTTTGCAGTCAGGAATTTGAAAATAGCAGAAAAACAGCCATGTCATATGGCTTAATCCATCCTACAAATTGTGCTTGAGAAGGAGGATTTTCAAAGGGGGCTCTGTAGGAAACTTGAAGGTGAGCATAGGAAGCTGCTGTTGGAACAGTACAGCCTTGATTCATCAAACCTGAAGGGTGTTGGGGGTAGGGTAGAAAAGTGGGCTCTGAATGTCTTTGCAGACTCAGTCATTGAAATCTACTGACTAGTGCCCTATGGGTGCTCTTACATAAAGCCTCTGCCATTTTCTACTGGGGAATTCTTAATGAAAAATACCTGAAGAGCAGCAAATCATGACACTGCAGAGGATTTTTATATGTTTGAGTGTATGTCTGTGTGTGTGTGTGTGTGTGTGTGTGTGTGTGTGTGTGTGTGTTTTATCTTCATAGATTCCTCATGAACTGGTCTATCCCCTGAGAGGCATTTTGCAGCTCTTGATAAAGATACTCTTTTTGGCAATGCCTGCCCATGGGAGCCAGGTACAAGTCATCTTGCCTCTAAGCAGCATAAGGACAGTGTTGCTCTTTTGTGGGTGTGGTTATACTATAGTCACCAAGAAAACTTTTGGTGACCAGAAAAATTCATTATAGTGCTTTGAAAAGGGACATATTTTTACTTGTTACAAGCTAATGCATGAAAGGGAAGAATTTTTTTTTTTCTGGTAGATTACTTACACCTTTACTGAATGATGACTTCAGAGTGTTAGGCTGAACCAAAAGCAGATACATAATTTTACAATTGTAGAATGAACCCTAAGAAAATAAGTTTATCGCCTGGGAGTTTTTACTCTGTTTTTTCCCTAACTCTCAAGTGATATGTCATTGATTATTCAGAAACCGAAATGTTAAAAAATGAATTTATTTGAACCCGTGAATATAGGCATTTCTCAGGATTTTTGATACCCTCTTAAGATGCCATATTTAATATTTTGAGCGGTGGTAATTCTGCCAAAAGTCAGATACTGAGTAGATTTGACGGAGTCATGTCAGCAAAAGTACTGTGACATTGTCATTGATTGTCATTAATGACTGTGAAATATTTATAAATTTTGGAATGAGCTTCTTTAAACCCTGTCACATGTAAATTCCTAGAATAGTAAAGGATATCCTTTTTATGCTGTGTGGAAAAATTTAGTATGAGGGAGGTAGAAGACAGGGTGCGAGTCGACAGGAAAGCTGCTATGATCTATCTTGTGTGGGAGTCACAGCAGCAGTGATAGCTGAATCGAGTTGGCGAATCGGAGGGCGATACCAGAGGCAATGAAAATGATTATTTCCAGAATGCAAGAGAAACCACTTTGGGAAAAAGCTGTTTGAAACTTTGACTCATTAATTAAATTTATAGGAAGAAGCCATATTCGATTACTCAGAAAGGCCATGACAAAGCATGTTTTACATCAACTTTTTGGAAATGTAGTAAACATAAAACACACTGAAATCAATAACTTCTAAATAGCTCGGGCTCAAGGTCCCCGGCTAGGTCCAATACCCGTCAGTCCTTAGAGGCTCATGCCATCTGTAGCAACATCTAAGTCTGCATTGTAACATAAGAATTGTGTTATAGATACACACACATGGTATTTTTCAAAGCAGAGTCACTGTATTTAAAAACATGCCAGCATTTAGTAGTAATCTTCTTAAAACATACTTTGGCAATAAGTTCACAGTTCCTTCCCAGGGGATTCTAAATAACTTATAATGTACACAAATGCACTCACATATGCCAATGATTGCGGAGGCAAATAAAATGTGTTGGCAGGCTTTTTTCTGTATGTAGATTTGGTCATTGTATTAGCAACTGCTCATTGGCATGTACATGCTCAATAAATGTTTCTGGAGATGATTTGATGTTAGATCTTTTTAGAGACTCTGTATATGCTCAAGTGTATAATACTACTAGGTATGGTTGTATGACAACACAACTTCCCTGAGTGTGGAAACTCCTTAATAGAAAAGATGTGGAGTACTTTTCACTTCAATATAGTTTATATATGCTTTTTTTTTTTTTTTTTTTGGAGACAGGGCCTCTTGCTTGTCACCCAGGCTGGAGTGCGGTGGTGCAATCATAGCTCACTGCAACCTCGAACTCCTGGGCTTAAGCAATCCTCCTACCTCTGCTTCCTGAATAGCTGGGACTGCAAGTGCACGCAGCTACACCCAGCTAATTTTTATTTTTTGTAGAGATGGGGTTTTGCTATGTTGCCCAGACTGATCTCCAACTTCAGGGCTCAAGCTATCCCCTTGCATCAGCCTCCCAGAGTACTGGTATTACAGGTGTGAGCCACTATGCCCTGCCAAATCTGTATATGCATCTTATACATGCTCATATGTGCTTAAAAACTGCCGTCACTAAGATCAACAGTATCAATAATTACCACTTCCCAATGATCAACCTTAAGTCTTGTCATCTTGGTGACATTTGACACAGTTAAACATAGTCGATGGTTGATGCTCCCTTCCCTTTGATTCCAAGACTCTACATATCTTGTCTTCCCACTTCTTCGGTTTTTGTTCTTCAAGTTTGTTAGTAAGTTCTTTCCCTAGCTAACTAGAAATGTTGGTTTTCTGTAGGTATCTATCTAGGATCTTTCTTCCTTATTTCAGTTTTCCCTGGGTAGGCTTATTTGTTCTCTTCCATGAATAAAAACCTGGAGTCTTTGCTCTCTGAGGATAACTTATCTTTTATATTCCAACCTTTCTCTTGTTGAACAAGCTGATCAAGCTAGACCTGTCCAATGGTCCCTAGTTTTTTTTTTTCAGTTCTTCGGGCCTTTTTCTCCCCATTGTCTGTATCTTATATACTAAAAGTTGTAACCAGTCACTTAATTGTGTCTTTTAACATGGTAGATTTTTGTACCTATCTCTTCATTTTCCATGCCACATTTTCAGTTGCCTACCATATTTTCAACTTTTTGTTCCAGAATCATTTCTAACTGCTTAATCTCGTGTTTGAGACTCTTCGTGATTTGGGCCATCTTCCGTGCTTGTCTCTAGAGTGCAGTTGGTTGAGTTCTGGAGCCTAGTGTGTTTTGCTGTCATCTGGACTTTTATCATTTTTCTTGGCCCAGATCCATTTTCACCTTGCTCCCTACCCCAAGCAAACAAAAAAATAAATTGTAGAGGATAAGTTAATTATCACTGTGCTTTAAATTTTATTTTCCAATGTATTTATGTCCTTGAATTTTTCTCGGTGTCAGGTAACTTTAGCTGTAATTTTATTCACACAGCTCGGAATGTAAGATGTGCATTGATTCTTTAATTCCTGTCTGTAGTGAATTAGGAACCCTGGCTTAAGAGGGTGAACCTTATTAGTTATGAATTATCCCCCAAAACATGTGTGATTCATTTAGCACCAAACACAATATCATAAAAGAAAATACATCACCAATAAACACTCCCAAATAATCCCCCTAAATGGAAAATTAGAATGAGCTACTTCAGGTTAAGTATTATGACTCAAAATATAAGCTGTTCAAAACAAAAGGAAATAGTGAAGAGTTTTTTAAAGCATATTTTATGTGTGGGTGAAAATAAGGATTTCAGTAAACCAGTTGTTAAAGGTTGATTTATGTTTGTGAAATGTATTTTTTTATATGAAGTGTTCTCCAAATCCTTATGTTTCTTAGATGTAGTGTTCTTTACATAAAAGAGTATATATTTGAATCTCAGTTGTTTATCCTAATGATCTAATGTGGTTGTTCTCAACCTACACATTGCAGACACCAGGGGAACCAGAATTCTTACGAGAAATCCTGAAATCCATATGTACACAAAACACTGCCTAAACAGTAAACAAACAATATGGCTATTGTAGTACTACGATTTTAAAATATATTTTTAAAAGCTCTTTCTTCTGCTATTTACCAATGTTATGCATGCTTATACAAATTCAGAGCTATATAGAAAAATATAATATAGAATGAGAATTACCTGTGGCTCCACTGTTATGGCAGCCACCGTTAAAAATTACAGATGCAGCTGAGTGCAATGGTGTGCACTGTAGACCCAGCTACTCGGGAGGCTGAGGCGGGAGGATTGTTTGAGGCCAGGAGTTCGAGTCCAACCTGGGCAACATAGTGAGACCACATCTCTACAAAAAATAAATAAATAAAAATAAACTGGAAAAAAAAAAGTATAGATCCAACAGTAATACTAATTAATAATAGCCAGAATTTAAATACCACTATTGGTCGGACCCTGTTTAAGTGTTCTTAAATATATTGAGTAATTTAATCTACAGCACCCAAAACGGTGGGACCTTTGTTATCACTACTTTACAGATGAGGAAACTATGGTGCAGAGTGGTTAAATAAGCCTGACATCCACTGCTCCCAGCTTTTCGTATGAGTAGATTCTCGTTTACTCTTATTGATTATATTATTTACGAAAATGGGAACATACCAGCCTATGTATACTGTTCTACAGCCATCAGGTCCAAAACAAACCCCACCTG
>NW_012152507.1:2645651-2647495 GCF_000956105.1 Propithecus coquereli | reverse complement strand
TCCACTGTTATGGCAGCCACCGTTAAAAATTACAGATGCAGCTGAGTGCAATGGCGTGCACTGTAGACCCAGCTACTCAGGAGGCTGAGGCGGGAGGATTGTTTGAGGCCAGGAGTTCGAGTCCAACCTGGGCAACATAGTGAGACCACATCTCTACAAACAATAAATAAATAAAAATAAACTGGAAAAAAAAAAAAGAAGTATAGATCCAACAGTAATACTAATTATAATAGCCAGAATTTAAATACCATTATTGGTCAGACACTGTTTAAGTGTTCTTAAATATATTAAGTAATTTAATCTACAACACCCCAAAACGGTGGGACCTTTGTTATCACTACTTTACAGATGAGGAAACTATGGAGCAGAGTGGTTAAATAAGCCTGACATCCACTGCTCCCAGCTTTTCGTGTGAGTAGATTCTCATTTACTCTTATTGATTATATTATTTACGAAAATGGGAACATACCAGCCTATGTATACTGTTCTACAGCCGTCAGGTCCAAAACAAACCCCACCTGCTTCTTCCTCCAGTCTTACATACCAGCCAACAGTCCCGCCATCCAATTTTTCTGCCGGTCTTGTTCTCTGAACTAGCTGCTTCTCACTGCCCATACTGCTTTACCCCACATCTTTGGCTGGTCTCGGCACCTCCAACGTCACTTGCTCCTGCAGTCCATTTCCCATGCACCGGCCAGAGTAAGATTTTTAAATGTTAGTCATATGTCACCAGTCCCCTTAAAATACTCTAGTGTTCACAGCACTCCAATGGACTTAGAATAACATTCTGCCTCTTTACCATGGCCTTCGAAACCCCCGTGAGCCAGCCCCACCTTCTTGGCCCTCTCATGCTACCACCTCTCAACTCTTTTTCCTCCTTGCTGACTGCATTTCAGCCATACTGCCCTCATTTCTGTCTCTGCAATGTGTCATAATCTTTCCTGTGTCAGGGACTGCACTTGCCCTTTCCTTTGTCGGGCATCTTCACATGGCTGGCTACTTTGTCAATTCGGTCTCCCCACAGAGGCCCTCTCAGGCTGCTCTCCCTAACGAATCCTATTCCCCACCACCCTCCCCATCCAATCTCAGTCTCTGCCATTTTCTCCAGAGTACTTGTTGCTCTCCGTATCATCTGTCTGTTCCCTACTATTATAGAAACTCCATGAAGACAAGGACATTCTCTTTCTTGTTTTGCTGGGTGCCTAGGAGAGTGGAGCCTATAGTAGGCTTTCAGTAAATAGCTTAATCAGTAAATAATTTAAACACACCTGCATATTTATATCAGTATGTAAGGATGTTTACTGAAGTATAGTTTGTATATTCCTCTAAATTCTCACTGTGCTCTAGAGAGCTGAATTAAGGCCTGAATTGATTACACATGGAAAATAAAAAACCCTAGAAGGTGGTGGTGGTAGTAGAAGCTCCTATTTGATTAAGTGATAGTACAAAAAACGATTTTGTTTAATTCACGAGCAAGTTTAAGAAATGAGACAAAGTCCTTTTTGTATGAGGAATTTCTGATCACTGAGAGTGGATCGGTCACTACTGTTTTGTTATGTAATTGCTGTAAAGATGGTTTTATAAGCTAGTTTTATGTATGGTAAGTCCTGGAACAATGTGGTGTGTTATAGATTTTCAGTGAGCCAGTTTCTCCAGTCGTTTTTTGATTTGTAAAAAATATATTTTTTTCTGGCCGGGCGCGGTGGCTCACGCCTGTAATCCTAGCTCTCTGGGAGGCCAAGGTGGGCAGATTGTTTGAGCTCAGGAGTTCGAAACTAGCCTGAGCAAGAGCGAGACCCCGTCTCTACTAAAAATAGAAAGAAATTAATCGGACAACTAAAAAT
>NW_012152507.1:2620947-2645601 GCF_000956105.1 Propithecus coquereli | reverse complement strand
CCAGAGTAAGATTTTTAAATGTTAGTCATATGTCACCAGTCTCCTTAAAACACTCCAGTGTTCACAGCACTCCAATGGACTTAGAATAACATTCTGCCTCTTTACCATGGCCTTCGAAACCCCCGTGAGCCAGCCCCACCTTCTTGGCCCTCTCATGCTACCACCTCTCAACTCTTTTTCCTCCTTGCTGACTGCATTTCAGCCATATTGCCCTCGTTTCTGTCTCTGCAATGTGTCATAATCGTTCCTGTGTCAGGGACTTTGCCCTTGCCCTTTTCTTTGTTGGGCATCTTCACATGGCTGGCTACTTTGTCAATTCGGTCTCCCCACAGAGGCCCTCTCAGGCTGCTCTCCCTAACGAATCCTATTCCCCATCACCCTCCCCATCCAATCTCAGTCTCTGCCATTTTCTCCAGAGTACTTGTTGCTCTCCGTATTGTCTGTCTGTTCCCTACTATTATAGAAACTCCACGAAGACAAGGACATTCTCTTTCTTGTTTTGCTGGGTGCCTAGGAGAGTGGAGCCTCTAGTAGGCTTTCAGTAAATAGCTTAATCAGTAAATAATTTAAACACACCAGCATATTTATATCAGTATGTAAGGATGTTTACTGAAGTATAGTTTGTATATTCCTCTAAATTCTCACTCTGCTCTAGAGAGCTGAATTAAGGCCTGAATTGATTACACATGGAAAATAAAAAAAAACCCTGGAAGGTGGTGGTGGTAGTAGAAGCTCCTGTTTGATTAAGTGATAGTACAAAAAACGATTTTGTTTAATTCATGAGCAAGTTTAAGAAATGAGACAAAGTACTTTTTGTATGAAGAATTTCTGATCACTGAGAGTGGATCAGTCACTACTGTTTTGTTATGTAATTGCTGTAAAGATGGGAAAGGTAGTTTTATGTATGATAAGTCCTGGAACAATGTGGTGTCTTATAGATTCTCAGTGAGCCAGTTTCTCCAGTCATTTTTTGATTTGTAAAAAATATATTTTTTTCTTACATAGTTGCTTATTACTTCTCCCTAAGCACCCAACTCTTTTGGGGGAAAAGATAGACCAATAAGTATTTTGATGATTGGCTAGTTAGTGTATCCCTCCTAAGTATCACCAAAATCAGCATAAACCTTTGATTCATTTTTTCTATCTCTTCACTGAGTCATTGGAGCTACTATATTCAGTACTGCAAATAGTTGCAGCTTGCTTGTGTCTCCCTAAGAAATACTGTCTTTAGTAATAGAAACATAATGTTCACTCATTTCTGCTTTACAATGTTTTAACATATGTATAAAATCCATGAACAACCTTCTCTGATGATAAACTTCTTTCTGTGAACAATGTTTCTTAGATTACCAAGACCAAGGATGACCAGTTTGGGTAGTTTTTCTAACTCATCAATATTAAAATAGCTTTTTTTGAGGGTGTAGAATACCATTTAATACACACATTTACATAGAAATTTTTAACCAAAATCAGCATAAATATGCTCACATAGATGCAAGAAAAGATTTTAAGTGCCATATATTTAACTGACCTAGAAAGAATAATTTTTTTGCATTTGTTATGCTTGATCCAGATTGACCAATGGTTATTTTCTGTGTATCATAATGCATTGTTTTTGAGCTCAAAACTCAGTGTGAATTAAACTTGATCGTGACAGGCTGTCCCATTTATCTTTTGCACCAATCTGAACCTTAAAAGAATGTCTTGAAAAGGATCTTAGGGATCATCTATTCAACTTCTACCGTGACAATTATGGGCCAAAGAGGAAAGGAGGTTTTACTAAGGTTTCACCAGTTAATGGCTGAGTTAAAGCTAGAGCCCAGGCCTCCTCACTGAGCTTGTGTTCCTGTCTTTGACCCCTGTGTGTTTGGCCACCTTTTTGGGCCTTACATTTGTAGAGACCTAAACATCTATGTGTAGATGTTTAGTAAACACATTATACCCTAAAGCTGAATTCTGACATTCAAATCACTAAACAGTTTATGCTTTGTATTTATTTTAATAACACTCAGTAGTGTCTAAGAAAGGAATGAGTTCAGGATCTGCTGCCCTCTCTTCCCTCTCTTCTTCCCTCCTTCCCTCTCCTCTAAAATTTATAAATATATTTCTTAAAACTGGTTGCCTATAACCTTCCAACCATGTGCCATCTCCCAAAGATAAACACATGATAGAGTGTCAATAGAGACAAGAGTTTTCCAAGCCCATCCACAGTTCGTGGCCTGTTTCTTATGTTAATAACGCATATGTTTGTGAGACAGCTGGCTGAGCTCTGAGAATAGTCCCTGTTCCTGGTTTCCCCCCACCCCCTGCCCCAACTCTGTGCAAAGCTAAATGAACTGTATGGGAATTGAACTGATGACCTTGACCTCATTAATTTACCTTCTGTAAAATTGCCTTTTGTAGATTTATGCTCTACTGTAATGAGATTAGGACTGTGATTTCATTCACTCAATAAATAGTACCAACGCTGGGCTAATGGCAGTGAGAGCACAGAGACACATACAATAAAGCTTTTGCCCTCAAGGGATTAGGATGAGTATACAAATCACTAATGCAAGGGCAAAAGTGATGACTGCCAAAGGAGAGGGGTTAGCAAAACACAAAGGCATGTTAGGAGAAGGGAGAGTGGTAGTTCCCGCTGGGAGAACATCAGGGCTCTTTAAGGTTGGATGGAGTTTCCATGAGAGGAAATGCTGGGTTATGTAAACGGTGCTTGGCCAGAACACCACCACAACAGGGCTGTTGGAGGGTGCTGAGCATAAGGTTAGACATTATGAGGAGACCCTGCAGGAGAACGTTGGTAGTAAGGAGAAGAAGGATTTAAGTGTCCCCTACTAAGGTTTTTATTGTGACATTCTGTAGGGATGATTGAAGATTTCCAAGTATGGAAGTAATACAGTCAGAACTCTCTGTCATCACATTCATTTGTCTGTCACCATAGAATGAATTGAAAGGAGAGACTAGAGTTAGGGAAGAACTCTTGGTAAGTAACAAGGGCTTAAGCTAAAGTTACCGGCGGTGGGGTGCACAGAAGTGATATGAGAGTTTGCAAAGCTGGACCAAGCAGGACTTGGTAACTGATTAGATTGGATAATTGAGGAGGAGTACAGGATTTGAACCTGGATAACTAGCAGATGGCAGTACACTTCCAGAACACCAAAATCTGGAAAAAAGAAGGTAAATATGGTTTTGAACACAGTATGTTTAAGAAGCTAATAGAATGCGGAGCCAGGAGGTTATGTAGAAGAAGGGAAAACATGACATTGGAACACTGGGGCAAGGTTGGAGCTGGCTGTAAAGATTTGGAAGGTCATTCACCAAGAGAGCTGTTTGAAGCTGGAATAGTAGAGGAGATCACTAAGGGATAGAGTGTAGAAATAAGAAAAAGATGGCCAAAGGTAGAACTCTGAAGGTAGTGATTAAGAAGATGAGAAAGTGCCTGAAACATAGAAGGAGGCATTGTTGGAACAAGAAGGAGCTCAGTACGGTGTTAGAGAAAGGTGGCCGAGAGCCATTGAAGGGCACGGTAGAGGCAGATTTGCTAATTCGTCACTGAAGGATGTTAGTGAACAGAAGGAAAAAGAATTCATGTTTTCTTTAATTTTGTAATTAAACAAATTTATTTTAATATGGATTTCACAATGCATTTTTTAGTGCTGCTCTTTCTCTTCAACTTCTCTTAGTTTGGTTCAACTACATACCTTCACTCTCAAAACAACTAACAACAAGTCACAGTCCTTTATATAAGGACTGCAGTAGGACATCAGAATTGATGCCATGGTGGGTTTTATGGTGACAAGTATTGATTGGGTGCTACTGTGAGCCAGGTACTGTTCCATGTTCTGGGGACACAGCAGCGAATAACACAAATGAAAATCGTGGCCCATGTTGAGCTTATGAATGCTTGTGTGGATGAGACAAACAATAAACAGACAGAAGAAAATGGCATGTTGGATGGTAATATGGGCTATAAAGAAAAACGAAGCAGAAAAGAGAGGAGGGAGTGCTGGGGGGAGGGGTGTTTTCAGTGGGATGGTCAGGGAAGGCCTGATTGAGGAAGTGATGTTTGAATAAAGACCTGAGGGAGGGGGCTATGTAGATCTCTAGGTGACTAGGGGACAGCAAGTGCAAAGGCCCCTAGGTGAGTGCATGCCTGGTGTGTTTGAGCACCAGCCAGGCTAGTGATGTTGCAGAAGTGGCGTAGGCAAGGGAGGGAGAGCAGTCAGAGAGGTCTCGGGGGCCAGATTGTGGCCTTGTGGTCACATGGATGATTTTGACTTTGGCTCTGAGTGTGAGGAAAACCCCTGGATGACTTTCAGCAAAGGAATGAATGAATTGTGGCTATGAGGGAAGGAAGGGAGCAAAGAGAAAGAGGAAGATCAGCTGGGAAGCTTTTACAGAATCCAGGTAAGAGGTGTTGATAGCTTGACCTAGGTGGTGCCAGGGGAGGATGTGTGGGGAGTGATCAGAATCTGAAGGTGAAGTGAGTAGCATTTAACGGAGTGGAGGGTATTATTTGAACGAGAAAGAGGAGTCAGAGATGAGTCCATGTTTTTTCTTCTGAGCAACTGGAAGGAAAGAATTACCATGTTAGTTTGCTAGGCTGCCTCAACACAGTACCACAAACCAGGTGGCTTACACTACAGAAATTTATTGTCTCGTAGTTTTGGAGGCCAGTAGTCCGAGATTAAGGTGTTGGCTGGGTTGGTTCCTTCTGAGGACTGTGATAAACAATCTCTTCCCTGTCTCTCTCCCACTTCCAGTGGTTTGCTGGCAATTCTTGGCTCATACAAGCATCCCCTGATCTCTGCCTGCATCTAGACATGGCATTCTCTGTGTGTGGGTGTCTGTGCCCCAATTTCCCCTTTTTATAAGAACACCAGTCATATTGGATTAGGGGCCCACCCTACTCCAGTATGACCTCATCTTAATTAATTACACCTGCAACAACCCTATTCCCAAATAAGGTCACATTCTGTGGTACTGGGGTTAGGACTTCAACATAGGAATTTGTGGAGGAAACAGTCCAGCCCATAATAGTTGCCATTAACTGAGATGGGGAAGTCTGAAATGAGCTTGTTTGGAGGCAGGGAAAAGATCAGCAAAGTTTTGGACATGTTGAGTTTGAGGTGTATATTAGACCCCCCAGTGGAGATGTCAAGCAGGCAGTTGAATAAATAGGTCTGAAATTCTGGGGAGGGACTGGGCTACAACTAAACATTTGGAAATCCTCAGCATGTTGATAATATTTAAAGCCAAGAGACCAGATGAGGTAACTTTGAAAGTTAAGTTTGAACAGAACAAGAGAAGAGCTCCAAAGACTGAAGCTAAGAGGCCATCAAGTATTAGGACCAAGACCAAAGCCCACAAACATGTTGAATAAAAATCCCATGTATGCTTGTAGTTGTGAAAAAGCAATTACATTTTAATGATGATTTTAAGTTATCATCTAAATATTTACAAATTCGTGGCATTTCCCTGTGAAGTGTAAGATGAGTCAGACACTATGAATTGAGTTTTATGGGCGAGTACGTTGAAGAAGTTACTGGGGCTGAAATGGAATGTTTTCAATGCCATAAAGAAGTCAAAGGATGCTAATAAAAATAATAAAGAGCGCTTTTCTCAGAAGGAGAAACAATTTGGAGAACACTGTTTCAGTCCTTGATTTAAGAAGTCGTTTTCTAGAAAGTCAGTCATGCTACGGTTCTCTGAGCAGCGGAAGAGTTTGTTCCTTCATTTGTTTTGGGTGACGGTAGAGTTCAAACATTTAAAATAGTTTAAGAAAAATATTAGCACAGTATCATCACAGTTTAGAGAAATCGTCATGATAACATAATCATTTTAGCATTTGGGGGTATTTCCACCTGCCTGCTATTTCACGTGGAGGCAGAGGCTTTGACAGCAAGGTGAAGGAGGTGACATAGACCTCTACCCAGAGTTCTCTGAACAAGTCCAGCTCACATTTGTCCAAGCGATTGCACGTTCTTCCTCCTTTGACCCCTTTCTTAGTCTGGCGATCACCTGGCCATGCTTCAAAACTCAGTTCAACTGTCACATTTGGAGAAGTGTTTTCTGACTTCTTTACTTCCACCCTTTCCGGTATGGCGGGCCGAACTAGAGTGTGCCACCATTGTACCCTGCACCATAACACCTACCATAATAGCTTATGTCCCCACTAATTTTGAGGGCAGAGAGTGGGTTTTTTTATGTTTATTTCCTTGGTACCTTGCACAGGACCTGTAGATAAATATTCAATAAATGCACGTGGATGATGTATGAAAAAAATGAACTCCTTTGCCTGCTCAATATACATCTAAACTGTCATTAAACTATTGCTTGTTAGAATTTAAAACATTTCATTCAGCACATATCATTAACTAATACAGTACTGTATACTTGAGAAGGTTCCCCTTAAAAAATACTGAGATTGCTGCCTAAAGGATTACATTTGTCCCTAAGCACTGTTGCCCAGGGCCCTTCAGTTTCTTATCATGAAAGATACCTGAGATATTTACTATGTATGACTTTTTGTTTTAGTATTGACTGAGTCCCTTCAAATTAGTAAGCAAAATGAAGTAATTTGAACATACCTATATAAGGTTACATGAAAAAATGTGATCTCTTAGAGGGATAAAACTGTTGGTAGTTGAGGCAAGAAAAAAAATTTCTTAACTAGTGGATTATTTTGGAAAGGGAAGTTTTTTGTTTTTTTTTTTTTAAATCCGGCATAATTGGGATGTATTATCTGAGTCTGATCGAAGAATGTTGAATAGTTCTTTGATGCAAAAACAAAAGGACAGAAAATACTTCTGTGATGACTTGGTTCAAGATTTTTCTCACTGCCTACCTAGAGTGCAAATAATGTGGGAGTTTTTTTGTTGTTTTTTTTTGGTAAACTTTCTCAGAAAGAGAAAAAGAAGAAAAAAGTTTGTGAGTGATCATTTCTTATTTCTCAGTACCAAGAAGAGGCTTTACTATGTAACATTCTCGATAGTATTGCTCCACTGATAGGATTTTATCTTCATTTGGCTAAGTCACATATTATATAACCACTACATACTGAATTCATTTATGGAACCATGATTATTGACAAAATTTGAGCTAAGCTGTACAGCATATTAAATGTGCCATTACAGTGTAGTTATTTAAATCTTGATTTCTTTCCCCAGCTCTACTTTACGAAGTGTCTCTACTGGATCCTCAAGACCTTCCAAAATATGTTTGGTGTGTGGGGATGAGGCTTCAGGATGTCATTATGGGGTAGTAACCTGTGGCAGCTGCAAAGTTTTCTTCAAAAGAGCAGTGGAAGGTAAATGTTCATGTGGGTGTTCCTTTTGCACATTTTTTTCTAGCATGTAGTTTACTTGCACAGTTTAACCCTATAGCATGATTGGGAATTCTTCAAAAATATTTTTGATGTAATGTGTCAGCGATAAGTAGTAATAGTGCCTTATCTAAAAACCATGGGGAGATTTTCCACCAAGCAACATTTAATGAGCAAAATTTGGGATCGTGAGCAAGGATCAACCAGTCAAAAAGTCTTTTTTGTTATTATTTGTTTGTTACAGTTCGGTTTTTAGTGAGGCTCAGAAAAACAATTCTGTGCCATTGTAAATTTAATTTGTGTAATCTGGAATAGTATTTTGACTAGGCACACACAGACTGCATCATCTCTTCCTTTTCTGTGTGTCTGTATAAATATATGTTTGTGGAAAATGAAAACATTCATATCAGGATCAAGTCTGTGATGTAAGTTGGATTCCATACAGAATAATTTTATTTACCAGCTACTGCATTTGAACCCTACCTTCATTTCCTACTGGAGGTTTCCAAACATGTACATTAAATGAAAATTTTGACTGAGATTTACAATGTGTATTTAGGCTAGCTTGTGCTTCTGTCCAAGTAATTGTGCTTCTTAAAGGCAAATAGTCTTTAGTTTGTTTTTGCCTTTCCCCACCCTCACTTATAAGCAGCTAATTAACGTCAGACTTACGCCAAATGGTTTTATTGATGTTGAAAACTATGTCTGGTGAAAGTGTAGAATTTTTGCTATTAGTAAAAGTATTATTGTGTAATTGGCACTTATATTCACTAAGGTCCTCCCTAAGGTTTTTTTCTTAGGGACGTTTTCTGAGAGGTGAATTGGTGCTTCAGAAACTTCAACATAAGTGACTTTCCCCTTTGTTTCGCCAGGGACCACAGGTAGTATCTTCAGTTGTGGGATGAAAAAGCTAACCAAGTAATTATTTCTTTGCTTCTGGGAAGGATTTTGCATTATTTAACTGACATTGTATGATTTTACATCATTTATACTATTAATTGTTTGGTAGTCCTCAAACCCAGCATTGAATAGTAGTAGCTCAGTAATTCTTTCTCAGGGTGTAGGCTCTTGGTTACAAGTGACAGAAAATTCAACAAACTGGCTTAAGCACCAGTGGAAATTCATTGACTCACATACTGTAAAGCCCTAGAGCAGACTTGGTTCAGGCAAGCCCTTGTCTTATGCCAGGTCATTAGAACCCAGTCCCCCTGTGTCCATCGCTTGGTTTTGTTCTGATTGTTCCCATGCACGTTCTGTCATGGTGCTGGGACAGCGACCAGGCCTCCATTAAACAGAGGTCTTCTATGCCTAGCAGTCCCTGTAAAGCTCCCTGTGGAACCTCCTCAGATTGAACTTGGCTCACATGCCCACCTCTGCTCCAGTCACCGTGGCCGGGGAACACAGCGGTAGGATAGGCGGGTTCTGGCTGGAGTCAGACAGCGGAACCATCTAGACCAAAGATGGGGAAGGGCGTTTTCCTTAGGAAAACGTGGGTTCTGTTACCAGAAGATGATTTTTGGAAAGTGGGAAGAGTAAATTTGCACTCCTGAAGTCAGTTTATTTTTTTAAGACTTTTCTTCTCACCGCCACCCCCCACTTTTCCTTAATTGTGCGATTGGCTCAGTAGGAGGTAAATTGGTGAAATTTACTTCTGGCACCTTCCTGATACAAAGCTCCCCTTCCTAAGTTCACTAATGAGTGAATAAACTAAGTGCTGTGTAAAAATAAAGCAGGAAGGACATTTTGGAGCGGACAATGGAGGCCACAGGTCAGCCTTCTGGTCAGAACCCACATTTTAGCCATTTTTAGAATCTGCCCTTCTCTACTTCTGCAGCAAAAACTTTTCTAGAAGTTCTCGCTTAGTTTTTTTTGTTTGTTTGTTTTATGTAGTTTCTGTGGAAGTACCTGAGGAATTGTTTTTGTAATTCAGGTACAAATAAACGGAAAAGCTTAAATGTTTCATTGGAAAACTGATCAGTTAGTGGATATTGAAACTTGATGAATGCCTTTTGAGACTTTTAGTAATATAGTTTATTCTCTATTTGAGAATTAGAGTTTTATCATTCACCTGCATGAAACAGGCTATAAATTTAAAGTTCGTGAGAATGAAGACCTATTTGTCTTTATGTTTTTGTATTTTGTATTTGTTTGCTCTTTCATCCTGTGTGTATATGTGAGAGAGTGTGTATATAAATATGTGAGAAATATGGCTATCTTTGTATCAGAGCTTTTTGAATCAGAGGTTATTTTTAATAATACTTTATAGAGTTTGAAACACTCATTTCACAAAATAATGGCATACGGGTGTTATTTTTATTCCCCTTTTCCAGATGAAGACATTTAGGGTCAGACCTAGTCCACTAGTCTATTCCAAATCATAAGGCCAGACTTAGACCCATGCTAAAGTCTCATGACTGCAAATCTAGACCCAGCCTGAAGTCTTAACTCTAAATCTCATCATATATTCTTTCCATTTTACCGTATCAGTTCTTGAGTTCATAAAAATTCTGCCCTATATGTTAATCTTTTCATGCCTACTAGATCCTAAAAAAGGAAGTAACCTAAGCGCTGAGAAGACGCTGTATGGTACTCTCAGTCTGTGTGTACATGTGACTGTGTACGTATGTACATACATATGGATGTATTATATGTCTGTATATTTAAATGATTACTAAGTTTGTTTTCTGATTTTCTTTGATATCTCTAAGCTCTTCCTTAGAGTGCAAGAGCAGAGAATTGCTAGCACAGTGGGTAGAGGGAGCTGGGATGAGGGGAACTGGTAACTGCAGGGAAATCACAGCACCAGGACAGAACGTGGAGATGCTCCCTAGAGAGCAGAGGGAGGACAAACAGCAGCCTGAGCTCTGAGTTCATGGCCTCAGGGCTTTATACTCTAGAGTACATCACTCTAAAGCTTGCCATAATAGCATACTGGTAAGTGTATATGGAGGCTGGAAATTATTTTTTTAAGTATAAATTATGTTATTTGTGTTCTATTTAATGGAATGTATTTGTGTACTTATTTTTTTCTTCTGAAACATTTAATATAAAAGCACTTAGAACTCTTTCCTCACATTCCTTTTATTTGCTAGGAATGTCAGTTAGCAGCCATATTATTGTATCTTACAAATGAAAAGCTTATAATTTTATTTTAAAATTTGAATCACTTATTTGCCATGAAGAATTTCAAGACCTTTCAGTCTTAAAAAGAAAAATAATTTTAAAAATAGGATTCTTCTTTGTGGTGGAAATCAGACTGTAGAGTCAGAAGACTCGTATTTAATTTCTGAGTCTGCTCCAGTAGGCGTGAGATTGAGGCAAGGTATTTAACTTCTGTGGGCCTCAGTTTCTTTGTCTGTAAGTGGGGAAAGTAGTGTTGCCCTCCCATAACATTGCTATTGAAGGTTACATGAAAACACAATGTTCATGCAGATTTTATAGATTATAGAGTGACATCAAGATGTTAGGTCATTCTTTCTTTCTAGGAACATATGCTGAAGTTCTCTGGTAATGTCTGTGCAGAAAAGTGATGTAAATAACACCATCACATTGCTTTGCTTTGTTTTTCAGCCCTTCATTTTTTATTTTTTTCCATTAGATCTTCATTTTCTTGTAATGTGTTATTTTGTCCCTAGCGCTGCCTTTTGAGGTGGTAAGATCCTTCTAGACTAGCAGTTCTCAAAGGGTGTCTGTCGGGAATTGGGTGGGGACTGGGGGGAGATGGAGGTCAATGAAAATTTCTTGGAGGGGCTTTTCCAATGTGGTTAAAACTGTTGAGATTGAGTCACATGATGAGGTGTATGGCTGCCTGGGGCAGCCCCACCTCTGGGAGTCCCACGGTTGAGAGAATGTTGAGAGCCATCACCTAGGCTCTTGACTCCTCTGGTAGAAGTCCTTAGGGCAGGACAGAGCCTTATCTCCAGAACCTAGCAAGCCTGTAGATGTTTAGTGGCCATCAAATAAATGTTTGAACATACACACAAACATATCTATGTGGCTTAAGAGCAATCGAAGTTAAATAACTTCCCCACCAAACCAGTAAATTATCACCAACAGAACTTGCCCGAGAATCTGTAATTTCTAATTCCAGTCAGAGTTTTTACTATCTCAGTCTTGTTCCAACTGTAAAATGCTGTTAGTTTCATCTCATCTGCGTTTTTTACTTTGTGCTCCCTCAGTGAACAGTTGAGTAGATTCAGCACACTATTTTATAACCTAATTTCCTTTTCAGATGTTCAGTACATACACAGTGTCCAGAAGACATGGCTACCACAAATCACTAAATAGTTAAAAGGCTATAAAAGAGGAAGGGAAGAAAACTCATTATTATGTGAAGTCAACTGGATTTATATTTTTGTAAGCAGACCTGTTAGGCTGAATAGTCCATATCTTGGTGAGATCAGCCAAATTGTATGACACCAGCCTCCACACTCAGGCATCTCCCTTGAGAGACAAGACATGTCTATTTCTTGAAATGAAAAATTGCTTTAAAAGACATAATTGCAGGTTAATCTTAAGGTTTTTCAAATATGTGGTATTTTAAGACAACCAAGCCTATGAACGAGTACCTTGTTCCTTTTATGTGTGTTTTATAGCACACATTTCAAAAATCTGTAAATTTATTGATCGATTATCCTGTGGGAGAAAATGTTTTTAAGGAAATGTAATGGTTGATACATAGTTAATTTCTTTGCTTCTGTGAGCTTGGTGAGTAGACTGAACAGGTCCAGAAGGAGGGCGTGTGTCTCACTGTGTCGTAACCCTAGTCATCCCTGACAGTGCTCTGTGTGTGTGCGCTCGCGGGCAAGAGGGAAGAGCAACCAAGGGTGTGAGCAAGTGGGAGATGCACGTTGGGGTTGGGGTTGTGTGGACAATTGTGCCACAAAATGGAGAACTTCGATTTAGTGGACACAGCTAAATTAGGATGGTATTATATAATAATTCAAATATACCTATCCCCTTATAGCTGGCAATATACAATTCAGGAAATGATAAAGCAAGGAAATAATCTAATGTATATTTATTAGATGTCTTCAGATACTGATCTAAGATAAGCCCTAGTGTTCCCATGAACCGTGTGCAGGAAGCTAATGGGCGTCCAAGTCCATTGTCACTACTGTAATACTTGCGACATCAGAGGTAGGAAAACCAAGAACTGTTCTGGTTTAGTTTTCTCATGAAACACTTCAAAGATTAAGTTAAGGTGTTTTTGTTTTTTTTTTTTCCTCCCTTTACCAGAAATTAGGAACCAGGTAACCTGACTCTAATTATTTACTGTAAGGGCTTAAATGAATACCTACCCAGTAGGTTATATCTATGATTTTTATGAACATTCTCTTCCTCCTTACATAAGCATGAGGCTTTAATGTTAATGGCAAATGTTTGCCCAGATTTTTTTATAGCCTTTCATTTCGTTGCTATGGTAACACGCAGAGCCATGACATTTAGGCCACCCTGGAAGGTCAGGGAAGACTTCTCGAAGAATTGCCCCCCACGCTGAATCTCAAAAGATTAGAATTGGCAGTGCTCAGCGGGGATAAGGACAGGCTGTCTGCACAGGGCACCAGAAGCAATTTTGTGTCACCACTGTGTCAAATTTGAGATGTGAGGTGATAGAAACGGAGGCTAAGTGAGCAGATTGGGACCAGGTCCTAGACTTCAAGGGGGAGCCTGAATTCATCCTAAGGCACGACAGAACCTCCGTATGTTTTCACACAGCAGAATGGGGAGCTCGGTTTTACGTTTAAGACCTGACCATTGAGAAGTGTACTTATTTAAAGGGGAACGGTGCATTCATCACTTGGGCAAGAGATGACCTAGGCTAGAGCTAGGCCAGCAGTGTTAGCGATTGAGAGGAGGGGACAGATGACAAGACTGTCTGGAAAGTAACGTTGGCAGCTCTGTATTGGAAGTGAGGAACCAAAGACCTAGGATGACTCCCCAGGCTCAGCTGTTGATGTCTTGTGCCAAGATTAGGGATACTGGAGTGGGAGCATTGGGGGGAAGGTTCTTTTATTCATCAAGCATTTACTCCATACCTACTATATATGCCAGGCATCATTCTAAGCATACCCAGGGACATCTTGGACAAAGATCAAGTTAGCAAAATAGAAAAAGATCCCTGTCCTGGTGGGGCTTACATTCTAGTGAGGGGTGGTGAAGAAAGTAAACATAAGAAATGAGTTATTTATGTAACATATGAAAAGGTGATAAATGCTGTGGAAAATAAAAAGTATTGCCAGGATAAAGATTGGAATGAGGTTTGCTTTGGGACAAGTTTGAAATGGCTGTGGGGACATTCAGGTGTGTCCAACAGGAAGTTGGATGTGGGATTCTGAAGCTTGGGAAACAAGGCAAGATTGTAAATAATGATTTTAGAATCATCATTCAGGAAAGTGTATGCAAATACCCAAGAAATGAGTATTTAGAGAAATAAAGAGTAGGCCGAGGTTAGAACCTTAGAGAACGTAAATTCAGGACACTTAGCGTGTCCATAGCATGTGTGCGTGAATTATTGTCTGGCTCCTTCCTTCCCAAGTTGCACACAGAAAAGTCTTAATTACTTGGTCTCTATTTGTTCACTATTTTGGTGAACTGAAGACATTATTGAATGTGCAGTTTTCAGTCCCAGTTTTGGTTCTTATCATTATGCTTTGATTATTACTGAACCTTAGCCAGTCCAGAGCCCCAAACCAAACATGCTATGGAGGGGATTTGATTCGCTAACGGCACAGAGGCAGTGCCCAGCTGCAGCAGGTGCTGAAGCAGCATTAGTTGCTTGGCTATTGGATAACAACTGAAATGTGTGTGTGGGGTTCACCCTTGTTTCTGTCACCATGCCATTTATTTATCTCTCTGAAGTAGAAAATATGTTGAAATAATTTATTAGGAAATGATTAGAAATAAGGACATGTGCGCCAAAAGTAAATTAGTGTTATGCAAAGAGAGCTTCTTGTAGCTTAAAATTTCAAATCAAGGTGCACTTCACATGGTAAATTTAAATAGTCTAAATCAGGAGCACAGTGTGTAATTTTCAAAGTTATTCTCCATGTTTATGTGTTTGTTTACACCTCATCTTGTTCCAGGAAAAAAAACCCAAGGCAGCTCACAGATTTCCCTGAATTCAAATGAAATTTAAAATAAGTGAAACAAAAAACAGGAGAAAGGGAAGATTAGATCAAGAAAGAGAAAAACAGAGCCAGGGATGGGGTTGCTGCAGAGAATGTATGCCCCAAGGCCTTTGTAGAGGCTGGTCACTTACGTGGCTCTCAGCTGTCTAGCAGCCACCCCAAGGACAGCGATGGGTCACCTGACTCATGACTTTCTTAAAAACTAGTTTAGGAAATTTTCTGTTTATAAGAAAGTTTTCATGAGCTATGTTGGTTTTAATGTGCCTGCTCTTCCCATCTGAACTGTAACCTGAGATTTAAAAAGTAACTCTCTCATTGGTACTAATAGAATAGTTTGGTTTATGTTTAAAGAGCAGTTCTGAAAAAATACTTTGTTCTGTGTCCCACCTGCTCCTATTAGAAAAGCTGTTGAGCACTCTTTGGGTACCAGGCACAGTGCCAAGTAATCCATATTTTATTGTATTTACTCCTCATAACAACCTTCCCGAATCAAAGTTTTTTGAGTTCGGAAAGGTAATATCTTTGAATCTGAACTCCCTAAGCCACTGTTGTGACAGGGAAAACATTGACTATTTTTTAACAAGGCTTAGCAGATGATCCTTCAACTCTTAAAAATAAATGTTGAATGCTGATTTTGTGCTCCTTATGCCAAGAATTTTAGTGTATATTCTCATTTTAATCCTCATAACAACCCTATGAAAGAGATTGGGTTATTATCCATTCTTATGTTAGAGTTCACTCCACTGAGACACAAAAGCAGGAAGTAACTTGTCCAAGGACACCCAGTTGGAAGAAAGAGGCAGAGCTGGGATTTGAACCCAGACAGCTCAGGCACTCCAACCCTATGCACTTAATACATAAGCTGTACTGCCTCTCACAGAGTGACAGCAGATCCCAACTATTTTTACCCATTGAAAAGTACAGCAACAGCTCTGACTTTAGGATACCTAGGAAGAGTACATTATAATTTAACAGTTATCTTGCTATACTCTAAATAATTAACTCTTGGCCATTCTAAGTTGAAACTCTAATTTGAATTTCTGTTGCCCTAATAGGAAAGAAATTGGGTGATCTCTATTTTTTCTTAAGGGATGAACTTCATATTTTTTAAAAAATTACCATTACCATCCTGAAGTACCTCTTTAATATCTTGATATTAATCTAAAGCTTTATTTAAAATTTTTATCTTCCTGTGTTTCATTTCCCGTGTGTGATAAAAATTACATGTAGCCTATCAGGCTCAGAGAACACTTGGGAGAGGGGTCTTCCTCATACAAAGCTGAAAGCTAGTAACTCTTCAGCTCTTGAATGTCTGCTTCACGCCTAGTAGCTCAGAGACATCCCCAAGAGTCATAGGATGTGAAGCAGCTCTCACAGAACTTGAACTGGGAGTGTAATTAGGATCATACAACTTATGTGATTTGATATTCTTGATGATTTAACACCGAAAATGAAAACTGCTAAATTGACTGGAATCAAATGGCAAAATTAAGCCCTTGAAGGATGAGTAGACATTTAGGTTGACGTGGAGGAGTGGAAAGATGGAGGCTGGACCTGAGGATACTCACTTTAGCAGACTCAGCTCCGTGAAGGCCTGGCCTGGCTAGAGCAGGTCCATGCTCAGGAGGCTTGGAGGAAAAGACTAAGCAAAGACCCTGGGGTCAGATTATGTAAGTCCCTAATACTGGAATGAGAAATCTCAGCCTTCTCATAAATATACCAAGTCTTTTTATAAAGTTCTTCACAGTAGAAAAAACCCACACACACAGGCTTAGGCAGTTCTGTTCCTTGGCGCTATGCAGTGGCTCGTGGAGGGTGCCAGCTAGAGGAGAAGACAACCGAGATGGATTGTGGATAAGGGAAAGCAATAAGGGGCTGCCCACAAATGGAATTAGTCCAGTCGAGGAGAAGGCCTGACTCGTGAGGGGAGAAGGAAGCATTGGGAGGACTTGGTGGCGGAGCGCTTCCGAGGGATGATGGCAAATATCTTACAGAGACTTGGGAAGAAAATGCTTTACGCACAGAGCAGGTCATTGGCCGTTAGGACTGTTGAGGTTTTGGAGATGAGTTCTCCGAAAGGGACGAAGCAGTACAGGTAACTAGGAATAGAAAAAAAAGACAAGATTCTGAAAGAGTTTATTCTTTTCCTGGAGGTGTTTTCTTGGGAGTTTTAAAATAAAATACATAGTTAGGTATCAGGCAGTTTGGTGGTGGGTCAGCTTAGACAACCAGATGTTAGTGGCTGCTGTGGCCATTTGGTGTGGTGCGTGGGAAAGTTACACAGTGAGATTGAAAGCCCGGCAAAGGTTTCACGCCCTGAGCACCAGTGGAAGGTACGTGGTGGTTTGGTGTAGTTCATTGAGGGGAATTGTGTGCTGCTGTTACTCCTGGTATTGGAGGTACTAAATGATGATTTTGGCAGCTTATGACACCATAGGGAGCCACAATATGAACTTATTAATGGTTGGAAAGGCAGAAAATTCTGTAGCAAATAGAAAAAGATGCCAGTCTTTCAAGCTCCCCTAATTTTTCATGTACTATTTTGTTCTCTAAAGATATACATATCTAATATAGTAATTTTTTTCTTTTAACCTTATTGCTTGGTATATATACTCACTGCCCATCTTAACTTCTTCGATAGGAAAGAGAGACTGATAATGATTTTTCTAGAGATAAGCAAATACATGTAAAATATATAGGCACGTTTTCCAGAGCTCTGCCCCACCTCCTCAGTCACTCAGTAGTTGCTGTTCTGGGGCAAAGGAGCAGGGACAACATCATGAATGTCCAAGAAGACTTCAGAACCACCTGACATTATCATAAAATTACCTGTGCACATGCTCACACTCCCTCTCTCACTCACAGCTTTCCAATACTGTAAACCGAATCCACGTCAAGAGAACAGGTTGACACCAAAGAATGATGCTTAGAACTCTCACAAAGCAGTGTGGATTATTTCCATTTTGCCCTCAGGCTGGTCCTATTTGAATTTGTCAACTATAATGTTACATTTAAAAAACATCGCTGTCCTCTACGTACCATGTTGCTAATTAATGGTGAACTCTTATACGTCACATAGCAAAGAACGATCCCTAAGGAAGAGTGAGGAATGTATTTTCTTCTTACAGGTACAAAGCCTTTAGTCTTAAACCTCTGCGGAGTCCTCAAAGTCTTTAGTGGACCCTTTAGCTCCACTAAATCACTGACATTTGACAAGGGGGTAGTGCATTTTTATAAAAAATGTTGTTTACTTTTCTAACAGTAAAAATGTGAAAGCAAAAGATGAAAGAATACAAATCTAGAAGGGCATCATGATTATTAACAAGAATGAAAAGTCACTTACAGCAAATCAGCTGAGCAGTAGGTGGTGCAAGGTTTTTAGGAAGTTTGATAAATTCATACTTAGATACAGCACTTTAGATACCATACAGGCTCCTTAAGTTCTTTTTGTTTATTTGTTTCAGTGGGATCAAAATGATAGAATTTGGGGAAAAAAGAGCAAATACCTCCCCCTTCCTCTTAATCCTTTCTTATAGTTTATTTTTTTTCCTTCAATTTGGGAGGAAGAACTAGGACTTAAGTTTGGCGACTGATACTACCCTCTTAGAAACCACACAGACCACTTAACGATAGTTTAGTAAAAGGATACTTGGATATTACCCAGCAATTTGAACCTTTACTATGAGAGATCTCCAGGAAGAAGCTGTATAATAAAGGCGTTACCGACACAGGTTGCAGTATCGTTTTTATGTAGAGGTATACAGAATGGCACGCCCCACTCTGAGACTGAACAAATAGTAGAACGTCTGTTTCCTCTTCTATAAACAAAAGAAAATAAATCTTAAAAGAATCGGCCCTGCCCATCTCTGAGTTAATGAAGATAAAATTTGTAACATATGTTTTAAACTGCTTTAGAAACAGTAAAGAATTGCTTTAGAAAGTTTACATTTAAAAAAGTTTTCCCCTTCTTAGGAAGTAATTTCTCTTGTTTCTCAATAAAATGTGGAATATTTAAATTGTATTATAGCTACTTTCTGTACATGTTAAATATTTGATTTGAAAGGGAAAAAAGTAAAAATTATAGAAAAGCTTGTATTATTTGATGTGAGACTTGGAATTTTGACCTCCTTGTCACTGGTTTAGGTAGATCTATATTGTTCATGAGTGTACCAAAGGGCCATGGTGGGAAAGCCTTTGTATTTAAGACCAGGATTTAAATGTAATGTGCCTCAGTACAAAATCAAACAAAGAACAAAGATAATTTTCACACTCTTTCTACATCTTAAACAATTCGGAAAATGACAACTACTTTTTACTTCCATTTTTTCCCTTTAATTAACTGTACCACGATTTCTAAAACATGTTGCATTCTCCTACCCTCCTACTCTTATTGAATGGCTTAATTGGAAAACCATTGCAGAATTAGTCTATGTTGACCATTTTTCACCTGGCCTGCACCGTAATATTTTCCCAGTTGAACCAGGCTCAGCAATTTGATATTGCTAGGATTACATAAGTACTAATTGTTTCGTTTTTATTATGTAATATAAACTGAAATTACATTCAAAAAAGAATTGGAATTGTAACAGTATTAGTAGCCATTAATTAGAAATCTTAAAAGGCAGTGTTTTTAAAGGAGAATAGTTGAAGAAATTGTCATAGAAATGCCATTCCTAAGTGATATTAAACAAAAAATTCCTTCAAATAGCCTTCCCTTTTAATTTGTTAAATTAAATGTACTTGTGATGCATCTGATTAGGATTTATTTAAAGATCTTAAGTTGCTATAATTGGGTACTTAAAATTCAAAATATTTATGTTGCATCTCTGAAATATTGAAAATAGGTGACCTTTCCCTAATTTAACCAGCGTCTCCCAGGACAGAACTGTAAGAGTGACTGAGGTCAAATCTCACTGAAACACGTAAAACCAGGTTCAAAACTTCGAGAATCAAGCCAGGAGCAGGCACTGAGAAGACAAATGAAGAGGAAAGAAAACCAACAGGGCTAGAGATCATTTGGGATAAAGCAGTCGTTGGAAATGGAAGCACATCTCAGGTGCCCACATTGCAGAGGCAGCCACATTCATCAATTCAGCGGTATCTGTTGAGCGCTTACTACCTACTGGGCACTAGGCGTGTGCTGCAGTCCATTCCCATTAACGAAAACGGGTGAGGATCACAGATAACCACAGTTGACTTCATGCTCAGCAGTGTGCATTTTTTTTTTTCAATCATCTACTGTATCTTGAAATTACCTTTAAAGCAGAATTATCATATTAAGCCTTAGGAATTAATTTTGTCTTTTTCAGTGAAGCAATGCAAATTGTACAAAAATCAAATGAAACCAGGAAAGATTTCCCTTTTTACAAAGTTTCTCACTATTGAACTCAGTTCACTAGGCAGAAAATTAGAGTTTTCAGATACTGATAGCTATTTTCTTTATCAGGCTAAGTTGTAATTTATAGTGATGACCCACAGGAAGGAGATGTGAGCAAAAAAGAAATTATTTTAATGGGAAAAATTAGCCTCTATTGAGCCATTAACACATTCTGTGTAAAACCAGAATATTATTGCATTTTTTTAGATTACTTGAAAAATTGAGCAAATTATATATTTCCTATAGTGAGGGAGCACAATGAAATATAACACGAAAGTATGTTCCTTCCTTTATGTAGGAAAACAGAGTAGGCTTCTGTTTTGTCTTTCCCATAACTTACCATTACGTAAGTGCCAATTACGCTTTTTTCCTTTTTCTTTGTATTTTTTTTTACTGTCAAATATGACCTGAACTTACATTATAAGAAGGAATAGTAATAAAAAGAATGCTAATGCACATTAATAAAAACCACTGTTTTTATAAGAGAGTAGATTAAGAAGTACTTATAAAATACCATTATGAAATGGTTCTAGATGTAAAATTCCTTCAAACAACTTTCCCTTTAAAAATTTTAAAATGAAATGTACTCCTAACATATCTGATTAGGATTTGGAGATCCTCGGTTGCTAATTGGACTAGAAGAAGAACGTGATTTCAGATATTTGTGGATGCGATACCTTCAATAATTCTTTTAAATCCTTAACTCTGTATTAAATTTTTTTATAGTTACTGAAGTATGTTTTAGATTAAGTTGAAAAATTAGTAAACATTTTCGCCTTGTAAATAATTTTTCCTTTAGTAATTTCACTATGACATCATTCTACTGTATATTATAGGTGATTTGGATTTTTTATTCCTTTAGAAAAAAGTTACTAAAGAAAATATTGTTACACAGAAGGGTGTATACCTGAGATGTAATCACACTGCCTATTGTAGACCAGTCTTTTTTTAAAATAGAAATTGCCTCATGTAGACTCCTGGAAAGGGCGTTCTGCTTTCTTACACATCCTCTGACCAGGGGACACCAACCATTTTCTTACAGTTAGGTTTCTAGAACATATTGCATATACCTGTTCATTCTTATTGAATGGGTAATTAAGAAATCAATGGGGAAATTAATCCCAGGCAAGGATTTATTTTATATTACACAGGTAAATCATAGGAAAAGTGTTCTTCCAACTGTCGAAGCTTATATTAAAATCATATGATAATTCTGTCATCTATAAAGTAGATCATAATTCCTTTTCTTCAAATTTTTCATAGAAGATAATATTTTCAGATTCAGTCTAATAAAACTTAATGTCTAAAGGTTCTGTTTGACATATGCTTTTTCTTCATTTTAATTGCGATTGAGACTAGATGATAGCGTCTCATCTTCTAGATTCAATTTATATGTACTGGGTTGTAATAGAATCATAACCTTAGGAGGCTGCGTTCAAATTCTAGCATCACCATTTATAGCATTCATCATAGTTAACATTCATCAAATGCTACTGCGAGGCAGGCACCGAAACGGACATTCCGTGGTTTTATTTCCATACAATTTCTATAGGAGTTAAGCGGTGTTCTAATTTTTGATGAGGAAATTAGAGAAGGGAAGCAATTTTTCCATAGTCACACAGTGAAGCACAGAGCTAGAAGTTGCATGCAGGTCTTTCTAACTTCAAAGTGTCCCTTATTTTATTTCACTATATAAAACCACTGGCTCTAGGACCTCGGGCAAGAAGATACCTGGCATCTCCCAAATTCTTAACTGTAAAATTAAGATTGGGTGACACCTAGCTTATCATGGTGTTTCAGTGATTGGAGATGATGTATGCCAAGTACCTGGCACATTGTAGGCATTAAATAAATGATAGCTGTTCACTGTGCTCTTTTTACTTGTCAAACTGGACATATACCACATAATATGCAAAGCTTTCTAGGTGATTATTTGATAGAATGGTATGTAAAATGTCAGGGGAACGATAATTTTGTATGTCAGATTCCAACACCACCCAGCCCCCCAAGCACTAAATATAAAAATGTATATTTGAAACCAATAAGGGGCTTCTATGAACCCTGGTGAGGGGGGAAAAAAAAACCTTTGAAATTGGATGTAGACCTAAGACAAGCAGCTTTTCCAATTGTTCAGATAGCTCTGTTTTATTATCAAATAGGCTGATGGATGACATTAAAAGCTATAATACTATTTTATAGAAGAGATTCACTGCATGATATGAGATGTGGGCACAGATCAAAAGTCCTAAACTGTAATTTTTCTAAAAGGAGTAATTTAAATTCTGACTTGAAACAATGCTACCAAAATTCTGACCATGGAGACCTAGTATGGAAATAGCCTTTAAAAAAACTTTCAGAAGAAAGGGAAGGGAATGTAATAACTGATAAAAAAAAAAAAAAAGTATTAGGCAGTTCTTCTCCCATCAAGAACAGCTCGTTAGTAACCAAATTACACTAGCAGCTGGTAGTAGCATAAGCTAAGACCCTGTGGGCTTGCTCATAGAAGAAATGCACAGTGAAACTACCTCCATTTCTTTACATCCAATCATGATAACACGTGGTCATACCAGTAAACGGTTGCAGATAGGTGACTTAGGCAAGTTCTCACAGCTACTAAATGATAAAACTTAGACTCAAACCTGAGTCTGACTTCGGAGCCATTGCTGTACCTTGACGAAGTAGCTAAAACTTTGAGTGTGGCATATTGGAGAAAAGTGGAGGGAGGGAGAGCCCCTTGGTTAAAAATTTTAAATTGCCACTGATTTACATTGTCCAAAATATATATTTTTAAACTTCTAGTAGTTTTCCCTAGAAATACTTGGGACGCACGCCCCCTCACCCCAAAACCTCTAGCTGATCCCGTAGATACCAATATGCAAACTAAGATTAAGCAAGTACTGTTTATGAGGATGACTTTTGCGCTGGCTTTTTAAACAAAAGGGAGTCCATAAATGTCTCAGGAGAGGACTGTTGGCACCACCTGTTGAAGTGGTTGTTTTGTCAGGAGTTAACTGCCCTCTCCACCTGTGCGTGAGCTGGCCCCGCTGGTGCATGCGAGCCGGAATTTACTGTGATATAAATTCACTGTCACGTAAATGATTGTCCCTCCAACCAACCTGTCTTAGTAACTGTACATAATGCCACTTGTAAATGATCTAAGCAGAGGAAACTTATCCGGTGCAGAAATCATGGCAGTCATCAGATGGCACTTTTCTTTAATAAAGTGGCTCCAAAGTCATTCTTGGCACAATGTCAAAATCAACAGATGATTCGCTTTCCAAGAGTGCCAAATGCTCTGTACTATGGTAAGATATCGGAAGGCTCCGTATTTTCGATCTGTGAGTGTGTTACCGTATATATCGTTTACAGCAGGTGGCAGGGAGCTGGTCACAAGCACTGTTCCCAGGTATTTGGGTGCAGCCCGTTTAAAGAAAGCCCTGTGGAAATCTGTATTTGTTAAAATGAAAATTGTATAAATGAGTCTTTAAGTGGTATATGTTACTCCTCAGTATGTAAGGAGGTGCCATGGAGCCCTTTGAAACCCAGGGAATCAAATATGGTCTCAGATAAAACTCAGACAACATAATAAGTGGATACTGGAAATCCTTTTAAAAACTATTTGTTGAGGCAGTTAAATAAAGTACAATTAACTTTGGTCTGAATTGGTTTTTGTAACAATAAATAGCATATTAGTGGTACTAGAGGAGACCCTATTTATTGTATGACGATCTTTCCCAAAGTGAAAGAAGTTAAAGGTAGAAGGCTTTAATAGCCAACTACCTATTTTATTAAAATAAACAATAATCTTAAAGTATGAAGAAATCCTGCCACCTAAAATGGTAACCTTCTTGCAACCAATTAATGCTCCTACTTTTATTAGAATCATTTTAATAGTATTTCTTTGTGCTTTGTTAGTCTCATTGAGTACACACAAAATTTTTCATTTGACAAAATGTCTTGGAAAATGTTTGAAGCTTAATGTGACAACAGTTCACTCACTCATGCCTCAGTTTCTTATATGTACAAACTGTTTCTCTTTACTTTATAACAGGTTTGTAAACTTCTTACCCTAAAGGATAGGGTATTTAATGATAACCCTGCATTGGTTAACCAGTTTTTTAATAAGTAGTCTTTTCCTCTGCTTGTATAAGAAAATATTTTCTGTAAAATTGTAGAGAAAAAGAATGATGAAGACAGAGAAATTACCTATCCTTTAAGCATGACAGATAATTATATGAGTTAATTGTGTTGTGCCGTTCATTTTACTTGTCCAGTAAATTCAGGGCCCACATGAATAAAAAAAATGTGTGTGCTATGGACCCTTCCCACATGGAACTGGCAGTCCGTGGAGAGTGCTTCTCAGAAGATACATTATATATATGTACATTCTTACAATTACTGCACTTGATAGGTTTCTAGACTGACTTCTGAATCGAATGAGGATTTTAATTTTAAATAATAATTCGCATTTCTACCAATGGTACGTTTGAGTACCCTTACTCTATCCCTACCAACAGTGGGTGCTGCCACACTTTTTACTATATGCCAGTTTGGTAAATGTATATGATTGTTGCAGCCTTAAATGGTAGTAAAATACAAATAACATTTATCATCTTAACCATTTTTAAGTGTACAGTTCAGTGGCATTAAGTACATTCATATTTTTATGGAACTATTACCACCATCCATCTCCAGAACTTTTTTCATTTTGCAAAACTGAAACTCTGTATCCATTAAGTATTATACTAACTCCTCACTCTTCCTTCTCCCAGCCCCTGGCAACCACCATTCCACTTTCTGTCCCTATGGATTTGACTACTCTA
>NW_012152507.1:2616420-2617817 GCF_000956105.1 Propithecus coquereli | reverse complement strand
AATTTCTTTCTATTGTTAGTAGAGACAGGGTCTCGCTCTTGCTCAGGCTGGTCTCGAACTCCTGAGCTCAAATGATCCTCCCGCCTCGGCCTCCCAGAGTGCTAGGAATATTTAAAAATTTAATAGAGAAAAATGGAGACTTCTCATCTTCTGAACTAGGTCTTGGTAGTGCACTGTAATTCAACATTTAATGATAGTCTTTTGATGCAATTTATATCTACTACTATTTTTAAATTGTTCTTACACTTTTGATGGCTTACTTCAGTTCCATTTCTGCGCTGGTTTCTCTGACCTCTCCTTTGTCTGGCAAAAGGACAATTTTTTGTTGCCTGCTTGAGTCATAATGATTTTCTCAAATGTTTCCCCTTCTTACAGATGATATTAAGAAACTAAAGTCATTTTGTCTTATAGGATCAATCCAGTGGTAAAATTCAGCTAAGGGAAACATGGTTTTGGCTTTGGGAAACAAATGTCAGAGATAAATGTGAGTGTCATTTCCGTCTGTGATTGCATAGTCCTTCCTTCTAAGGGCTTCTTAAGCAAGGATGCCTGAAAAACAGATATTTTTGCAAATAGAGTTTCTAATTTTAAGTAAAAATGTAAAATAGTAGTAATAGTAGTGATGAGTTAGGAAAAAGGAAGTGTATTTGATAATGTCCTCAGATGGTTTGCTCTAAATAATTAGTAGAAAAGTTATATTGAGGTTTCTCATTTGAGATCCTCAGAATGTTTCTAAATTTCTCCTTGCAGTTTCTCCTTTCAATATCTTATATAATTGGAATAAACTGCCAGAACAGATATTTAAGCTGATGTCATCTTAGTGTCAAATAGTTTTGGAAGCTCATTCAGAAATAGTTTTAGCTTGTATATTGCTTGTTTTTGAGAAGCAAATGCACATTGCCGCTATTCACCTATCATAAACCATTTTAACTTTATGCTGTGAATTTTATTCTGTAATTTAATTTTTAAATGTAAGTCATTTTGGCTTCTGCATTAAAAAAAAACCACCAAAAAATATCCTATTTTGTTTTTGGGCAGTGCTCTAACTTACACAGTTATTGAAGTTCTACAGAATGTAAATTCATTTAGTCGGACTAATAAGTTCATAAAATTGTGCCATATTTCATTATAATCTTTTTACTAAAGTGGAAAATCCTTCTGGTTTATAAATTTCAGCTGTTTTTAATTTTTTAGTTTGATTTGTGTTTTAACATTCATGGATATAAGTGCTACCGAGAATTTTAATGATGACATTTTTAGTGTGAAGAGACCTTAAAGGGAATTGAAATGTTATTTAAATTCTGAATGACATAAATGATATTAATGGTTTGGGGGAGCTCCTCCAGGTTAACTTTTTCCATTTTGGATTTCTAATGTAGGTATATAATCTGAGTCTC
>NW_012152507.1:2613724-2616370 GCF_000956105.1 Propithecus coquereli | reverse complement strand
TAGTTCAATGATGAAAATCTGTACTTTAATAGCATCCATTTATTCATAATCATGAAATGTTTATTGATCATCTCCTGGGTACCAGGCACTGTTCTTGGCACCGTGGGCGCAGTTTTCCACTGCCCTCACAGAGAATAAGTTCTAGTGGGGAAGACAGGCAATTTACAAATAAGCAAATAGGTAAAATAAAAGGGGGGGAAGGAAAAGGTGATAAGGTAGAGTAATTGGGGTGCAGGACAATAGTTATGTTCATCTGGAGATGCTGGTTAGAGAAAGTATGAGATGGAAGGGAGCTCAAAGTGTGCCCTGGGCACAGTGCAAAGGCCCTGGGGCAGGAGGGAGACTAGATGATGGAGGAATATGTCTTGGCCAGTGTGGCATGAGAGAGGGTAAAAGGGAGATGAAAAGAGAGTGATGTTAGAGTTAGAGGAGGTGGGTGGGACCAGGTCATGTAGGACCTCAAAGACCATTGTAAGGAGGTTGGATTTAATTTTTTCTAAAGGCATTTGGACGTGAGCCATGGAGTGATTTTCACCCTTCATCACTTCATCTTAACAATAAACTTGGAGGAAGTGAGAAAAATTACGAAGGATCCACTCTGCCATGCATAGCATTTAGCGGCTTTGCATTTCCTCCCATTTTATAGGTGAGGTAACTAAGGCTGAAGACTCTCCCCGCTGCCTCACTGCAGCAAGGATGAGCAGATATGTCTCTTTGTTCCTAGACCTCCAGTCTTAAATGATAGGAGTGGATGGAAAAAGTGTTTTGGAAAGTGGAGCCCAGCAGATACTACATCAGGAACAGCTCTGTTCCTATGACGGGAGCTGTAGGTGTTAGGTTACGAGTCCGTCATCTCTTGCCGCTTCACCTCACCCCAACCCAGCTTGTCTCTGTACGTTCCCTCCTTGGCCCCTGGGCATTCTGGCTTGAACCTGATGAGACTAGCATCTCCTAGCAGTGGGAGCCTCCTGCAGCCCTAGACTGGCTGCTTCTGCCATGAGAAAAACATCTATATGTTCTGATATCTTTATGGTATAAGGCAGATGGAATGTTATATAAAATACTCAACCCACCCTGTCCAGTGTGGTAGCTACCAGCCACATGTGGCTTTTGAACACTTGAAATATGGCTAGTCCAAGAGATGTACTGTAAGCGTAAAATACACACTGGATTTTGAAGACTTCTATGAAAAAAGAATGTAAAATATCTCTAATTTTTGAACTGACTACATCTTACATTAACAATCTTCTGGCTAAGTTGGGTTTAATAAAAGATACTGTAAAGTTAATTTCACCTATTTATTTTTACTTTTTAATGTGGCTACCAGGAAATTGAAAATATTTACCTCTGTGCCCTTCTCTACTGTCATTCGCTTCCCTTGCCCCCAGCACACGTGGGTACATGCGTACATGCGTGTGCACACACCCCACACCCTCCTGCTGTGCCTTCCCAGCACGCTGCCTTGTGTGTACTAACCAGACCCCACCCTTATGGAAGAAGAGGAGGGGAGAAAACCAGATCCCATTACGATGTCTTCTCTGGAGCTTCCGAGCTTCCACCATTGAGGAAAAAACTTGAAAATTTGTCCACAGAAGCTTTGAAAAGGTCCCATTCTCCCAAACAGTGGAGAGTCTCTCCGCTCACGCCTCATTTTTCATATGATGTTTTCTTCATCTACCTAATATGCCAAGAAGCTCATAAAATGTTTTTAGAAACTGTGGGCCTCATACAGCTTCTTCCAGCCAGACATATTCAGCTTGTTAGCAAGTTTTAAGCATTGTGCCTTCTGGTGGCCTTGTGCCACTTCCTAACAACTCACCAGTTGCCCGTCCTCTGTGTCCTTGTAGTTGTCACGGTACTTTTCACATATTAGAGACTTGAGGAGTGCAGAGGACGCTTGACATTGCCTGTTTAATTGTGGCTTTACTCTCAGATAGCCTAAGCCAGGGGCAGACTCAGATACCCCCAGACAGCGGGTAGGTGACTCAGAGTGTGAAGCAGCAAGAGGAGGAAGGGCAGGCCTGGTGCTGAACTGAAGACTCAGGCCTTGCATCGGGCCTGCAGATACACCCAGGGTTGCAAACCGTGTTGGCCAAACTCAGCTCGCCAGTCTGAGACCCAGCCTTCATTGAAAGGCCAGTGACATTTAATTACGTTGCAGACATGTCACTTGGAATCACTGCGTGGCGAGGGTGGCTCCGGAAAGCGGGTGAGCCCGCACAGCATGCGCACGTCCACGTGGCTTTGCTTTCCAGGTTCTTCTGAATTGTTCAGCATTACATGTTAGCTTTGGAGCCCCTCTGCGTCTCTCTCGCTCCGTCACTTTCCACTCATGCCTCGGAGTCTGTTCTCCAGCTGTACTTAGCTTAGGAAAGTGCCAGTCCCTCCCGTCTGTCTAGCTGGCTGCCCGTCCCACCTGCCGGCCGTTGTACCTGGAGTTCCCTCTTCGATTCCTCTCTCTTCCGCCTCCACTTCAGCCAGTTCCTCCTAGAACTTCAGTACTCGGTCTAGAGTACTTCGCCTCCGGGAAGCTCCCTCGACTCCTGTGTGTCCTGTGGCACCTGAACGTGCCCCATCACAGGTTTTAACATACTCTGTTAAAATTTCCTGTTTATGTCTTCCCACTGGGCTGCTGAGAGCAGGACT
>NW_012152507.1:2610577-2611714 GCF_000956105.1 Propithecus coquereli | reverse complement strand
TGATGATTGTCATAATTCTCACTTGATAAATTATAATTATACTATATTCAGTATTTAAGTTCATAGTTTAGTGATATATAAAGATAAGGATGTTAATGGTCCAAAGGTAAAATATTGCATCTCAAGGAATGGGATTATAAAAGAGATTCCTTTAGCTTCTCCTTTACTGATGACTACAGCTTTCCAAAAGTAGAAGATTGAGAATAACTATTGAAGAATTAATTATAGCCTCTGAAGAATTGGGAACTACAACTAAACCCCATTAATCTTAAATGTGTTTGTACTGCTTTGTTTATAACTAGAGTGATCCTCTGTCCCGGTTAGTCTGGGATAGTTTGGGTTTATACCTGTAATTTTTAATAGCACCTCCTTTCACACTCAAAAGTGTTTAGATAATAGATTCTAATGATTATGTTATGTATGATACATTATTAATTATGACCACGAGTGTCCAGCTATATACTTTCCCAAAAACACTTGATTTTTTAAGCTCAAAACAGTGAAATGTGAGCATTATTACTGATTGTAAATTCATATATACTTTATTTATGGCATGCCTAAACCTTCAAACAGAAGTTTTCTGAGCTTTTTTTTTAATGTAAGGGATATCAATTGCTAGTTATGTATTTTAGTTGTTATCTATTAACACTATTATATATCAATGATATGTGCTCAAAATGAATTATTCTAATGCCATCTTTTCACTCATATGAAAAGCCTATAGGATTTCATTAGAAAAATTAACTTTCCTTTTTCAATTGAGGTTGGAAATTTGAAAACGAGAACACAAATGCTGGTTTCTAGAGCTGACACTGAAGTAACACAGAAAGACTCCTACACAAACAAACATCAGAAGCATTGTTATTTGGAGGGGATAACTCACCCCGATGCTCTAAAACCTGGGTAGAAATGATAGCAAAACGGCAATAAAGTTGGTTTACCTGAGCGTAGAGTCCTGTTCAGGCCCACTTCAGTGTATTCAGTTTTTTCCCCATTTCCTCAGAAAATTGAAAGATAAGTTATAATTCTGCTGTTCCCCAGGGGCCTTAGGATGGAGGGTGGGAGTCCTTCCTGGAGCTGCCCTGGTCCAGCCTTAGAAACCCGGAAGAGTTAATTCAGATATCGAATTTGCCTGCT
>NW_012152507.1:2596723-2609492 GCF_000956105.1 Propithecus coquereli | reverse complement strand
TTTAGTGCAAAACCCTGTGAAAATATTTTCATGTGTAGCAGATCTTTCTAGTTTAAGTTTTAAAACTGTTGGTTATATGTCACCTTCCTATCATCTAGCGGAGAGAAACTGAACATATGGGTACAGTGTATTCAGTGTATACAGTGTAGGTAGAATGCTTCATGTTAGGACTCTTGACTTCGATGACAAACCAAACTTGTGTGTGGAAATTGCTTTTGGGAGATTGCTTGTGGGTCATGGTCCATGCCATCATTATGGAGTATATGGGCCACTTATTTCAAATGATCTGTAGATAGAGGCATACCTTGTTTTTATTGCACTTTGCTTTATTGTGCCCTGCAAATACTGCATTTTTTACAAATCAAAGGGTTGTGGCAACCCTGCATTGAGCAAGTCTATATTGGCACCATTTTTCCAACATGTGCTCACTTCGTTTCTCTGTCACATTTTGGTAATTCTTGCAGTATTTCAGACTTTTTCATTATTATCTGTTATGGTCTGTGATCTTTGATGTTCCTATTGTAATTGGTTTGAGGGTGCCACAAACCACACCTATATATGACAGCAGACTTATTTGATAAACTTTGCATGTACTCTGACTGTTCTACCATCTCTCTCCCTCTCCTCTAGCCTCCCTAGTCCCTGAGATGCAATAATATTAAAATTAGGCCAATTAACCTGACAGTGGTCTCTAAGTGTTCATGGGAAAGGTAGAGTCCAGCATCTCTCACTTGCAATCAAAAGGTAAAAATGATTAAGCCTAGTGGGAAAGGCATGTCAACAGCAAAGACAGGCTGAAAGCTAGGACACTTGTGCCAGACAGTTGGCCAGGTTGTGAATGCAAAGGAAAAGTTCTTGAAGAAAATTAAAAGTGCTACTCCAGTGAACACATGAATGATAAGAAAGCAAAACAGCTTTATTGCTGATGTGGAGAAAGTTTGAGTGGTTTGGATAGAACATCAACCCAGCCACAACATGCCCTTAAGCCAAAGCCTAATCTAGAGCAAGGCCCGTCTCTCTTCAGTTCTGTGAAGACTGAGAGAAGTGAGGAAGCTGCAAACAAAAAGTTGGAAGCTAGCAGGGGTTGGTTTATGAGGTTTAAGGAGAGAGGCCATCTCCATGACATAAAAATGCAAGGTGAGATAGCAAGTGCTGATGTAAAAGCTGTGGCAAGTTGTCCAGATCTACCTGAGATCATTGATGAGGGTGGTTACACTAAACAACAGGTTTTCAATGTAGACAAAACAGTCTTCTATTGGAAAAAGATGCCATCTAGAACTTTTATAGCTAGAAAGGAGAAGTCAATGCCTGGCTTCAAAGCATCAAAGGACAGGCTGACTCTCTCATTAGGGGCTAAAGCAGCTGGTGACTTTATGTTACAGCCAGTTCTCATTTACCATTCTGAAAATCTTAGAGCCATTAGGAATTATGCTAAATCTACTTTGCCTGTGCTCGATAAATGCAACAACATAGCCTGGATGACAGCACATCTGTTTACATCGTGGTTTACTGAATATTTTAAGCTCGTTGTTGAGACCTACCACTCAGGAAAAAGGACTCCTTTCAAAATATTACTGCTCATGGACAATGCACCCAGTCAGCCAAGAGCTCTGATGGAGATGTATAAGGAGATTCGTGCTGTTCTTGTGCCCACTAACACAGCATCCGTTCCGCAGCCCGTGGGTCAAGGAGTCATTTTGGCTTTCAAGTGCTTTTATTTAAGACATACATTTCCTAAGTCTATAGCTACCATAGATAGTGATTCCCTGGTAGATCTGGGCAAAGTAAATTGAAAAGCTTCTGGAAAGGAGTCACGATTCTAGATGTCATGAGGAACATTTGTGATTCATGAGAGGAAGTCAAAATAGCAACATTGAGAGGAGTTTAGAAGAAGTTGATCATAACTCTCATGGATGACTTTGAGGGGTTCATGACGTTAGAGGAGTCAGTAACTGCAGAGGTGGTAGAAATAGCAAGAGAACTAGAATTAGAAGCCGAGCCTGAAGACGTGACTGCATCGCTACAATCTCCTGATAAAACTTGAATGGCCGAGGTGTTGCTTCTTATGGATGAGCAAAGAAAGTAGTTTCTTGAGATAGAAACTACTCCTGGTGAAGATGCTATGAATATTGTTAAAATGACAGCAAAGAATTTAGAATAAATTCTAAAGCAGTGGCAGGTTTTGAGAGGATTGACTCCAATTTTGAAAAAAGTTTTACTGTGGGTGAGATGTTATCAAACAGCATCGCATGCTACAAAGGAGGAGGAATGAATCAATGCAGCAAACTTCATTGTTGTCTCATTTTAAGAAATTGCCACACCCCAGCCTTCAGCATCCATCACCCGGATCAGTCAGCAGCCATCAGCATCAAGGCAAGACCCTCCAACCAGCTAAAAGATTATGGTTCAGATGATCATTGGCATTTTTAAGCAATAAAGTATTTTTTAATTAAGGCGTGTACATTGTTTTTTAGATGCAATGCTGCTTCACACTGCAGTAGTAAATTACAGTAAAGTGTAAACATAACACGTACCGGGAAACCAGAAAATTGCTATGACCCACTGTATTGAGGTAATCACTTTACTGTGTCCGGAACTGAACCCTCAATATCTCCGTGGCATATCTGTGTGTTATTTTATCCTCACAGTGAATACACTAGAATTTATCAGTTGTTGTACCCAATCTTACTTACCTTTTGTTTTTTAGGACAAAGGAGCTGAATTTAAAGTTTTAATTAGTTGTGAGAAATCATTGTTAGTTTTTTATCTGAACCTAGAATCTAGGTCCTTACATGCATTAGAGAATTATGTGTCTCTAAGAAAATAGTACTTTTAGTCATCAGTTTAGAGCATGGCGCTCTTAATAGAATACTATTTGAGATGATTAATTGTCATAGAGATTGGAATACTCTCCAGTGGTTGAGAATTAACCTTGACAAACAAAATCTAAGACATCCGTTAGCTGGTACTAAGAGTAAAAAGCAGTCTTATCTGTTAGGTCATATGACAACCATGTACATCTTAGAATTCGTTTGAGTTTATATCACTAGAGCTTGTTTTAGTAATCAGTATTTAAATTTCAAAAATTTGCAAAGCATCTCTTTCTCATTTTTTAGCTGTTGTTAAACTATAATGTGGTACCAGGAAACCACATGGTCTGTTGGATTTAGAACCAAGACTTAAATCATAGTTACATTCTCCCATTTTTCATGTGGAACTTGAACTTATGCTTACTCTTATTTCATCGCACCGCCTTGTTATCGCTGAAGATGCAAGCTTAAATGAAATACAGGAAGAATTTAGTTATAGCTAAGACAAAGGCATTGGATATTAAGTAGGATATTCTATCATTTAGGATGCTTTGGCTGTGATTAATTTTTTAAACATGCAACACAAACTGACTTAAAGAGTATGAAGTATTATTGGCTCACATAATTACAATTACAGAGGGAAAGCAAGGATCAGGATTGGCTAATACAGGAGAAAAACAATATCAAGATCCAGGATCTTTTTATCTCTTTGTTCTCCCCTCTAAATGCCTGTTTTTATCCCACGGCTGGTTTCCAGTACTGGAGCTATGTGCTTTCTCATTTGTGTATAGGAGGAGAGAGAATTCTCTGATTAAAAAGGAGAGCTTTGTTTTCCCAGAAGTTCTCAGCAAATCTCTGGCCTCAGAGTTATATGGTCACTTGTGAGCAATCTTTCACAAGGGGGTTGGTATTACCTTAGAGAACTAAGTGTTTCCCTGGAGTCGAGATGAGGGTTAGCACCCTTGATGATACATAAGCTGTGTGGGAAGAGGTGAAGAGGAAACCAATGTCGAGTTCTTTTGGGAAGGGAGAAGGAGAAATGGGTGGTAGGCAGGCTACAATAATGTCTACTGCAGTGTCTCTTTAATTTCAAGCAGCTTATTAAAAAATAAACTTTTTTTTAACTATTTAAATTGGCATCTTTGGTCAGCAGTCACCCCGGTGTTTTGCTGTAGGAGGTCTTAGAACTGGGAAACCTGGATATCACAGGCATATCTGTGGCCTGTCGTGCATGACATGATGACATGTATCTGTGGGCTGAGAATGTCAGTCCTCTCTAACCATGACGCGCCCCTTTCTGCCAGGAAAGCCACAGCCCAGATATCACCGGTTTATTTAGAATCAAGGTCCGATACACTTTCCAGGCCCAGAATTGGCTGTGTACACAAGACTGAAGTCTCATTCGCTTTGGTCTAGTTTCAGCAAAAAGCTACAAGGTGCCCCAGACCTGGTCTCTTTGCTCAGCCGTTGTCTTCATGGAGCCTGGACAAAATCTTTCTCTTAGTCCTCAGCTCCATCACCATAATCGTTAATCTCTTCCGTGCCTCCCAACTCTTTTATTGGCATCGTACAGAAGTTTGGACTATGCCCTTGCCTTTCTGTGCTGCCAACAGTTTGGCAGTGCAGAGATACTTTCTGTTTCTCTGAACACCTTTATTGCATAGGCTTGAATATAAGGTTTTGTAAACTGTGTTCTCCTGCTTTGCATATTGAGCCACTCTTAAAAATAGGTGTTGAGTGGTTTTTCTGACTCTAAGTTGTCTTTTTCCTTACTGTCTTTTCAAAATTTGGATACAGTAATCAATAGGATGTCACCAAAATTTAAAGCTCTGCTCATGCAAAGATGACATTAAGAGAATCATAGACTGAAGAAAATATTTACAATATGCATCTGATGAAGGGCCAGTTTCCGTAATATATAATGGAGATATATACCTTTAAAAAAAGACAGACCACCCAACTAAAAACAGGCAAAAAATTATTACAGCATTGTTTTTTGCTGTAAAATATTGGGAACCTAAATGTCCATACATGGGAGAGTGCTTAAGTCAACCACATTACATCCATGCAGAGGAGTACTGCGCAGCTTTATAAAAGAATGAGAAAAGTCTCTCTGAATTGATATGGAGGATGTATTATTAAGTGGAAAAAGCAAAGTATCAGTGTTTCTGTATAATGCTACTGTTCAGGTGAAAAAATATATAAGATATTATATATGTGTACATACTATATATATATATATATACACACACACACACTCACACACATATATATCTGCATATTCGTGCCAAAGAAATACAGGAAAGATAAACCACAAACTAATGAGATTGATTACAAATTAGGAATGAACCCTGTAGTGTAGGATTGGAATAAAACATAGCAGTATGAACTCATGGTTTTCAATATGTATACCTGTCTGTTTATATATACATGTGTACATCTAATTGTTCTGTCTGCCGAGAAGGCCCAGATGCTGTGACACCCAGTGGCAAGAAGCACACCTACCACCCAGATCTTGACTTCTAAATACCACTCACCACCAGAAAGAGTCAGGATCTCGAAACAATGGCTGAATTCAGGGCTGGGGGCAGAGAAAATATAAGATGATCCTGGAATATCAATACCTTGTGACATCAGGAAGTAAGGAGGCCCTCCACAAATGACGGGAGCATGTCAAAAGAACACAGGAGCCAATGTAGAGGAGCCCCTGGTGGCAAATCTGGGACCAATCAAAATAAATGAATGACAGTAATAGATTATAATCCTAGCATAAATTAAATATCCATGATTCTACATATTAACATATATAAATGATACAAAAGGGATAGCTCTTTCTTACATAAAATTCCATTAATATTAATAAATGTACAAGTAATGAAGAAAATAGAAAACCGCTACTTGGCTAACACCACAGTACTAGTTCTTACAAGCAAGAATGGTTAACGGGTGCTAAATTACTGGGTGAAAATATAAGAAGCAGGATATTTGCCTAGTCCTGAAATATCTCCCCAAAAGATACTTATTAACAATGGGGAAAAATAATAACACTGTAGTAGAGAAACCTGGCAGGCACCTCCTTCACCAAGTTAACATTACCAGTAATGAGAAATATCACCATCATGTACCACCTGGTATTACGCACTGAGAAGGGTACAGCCTCACTTTTGTGAAATTCTTACCAAAATGCCTGACTTGAATTTGTATGAGGCAGGATCAGAGAATTCAAATGCAAAACCATTCTACAAAATAACTGGCCAGTACTTTTCAAAAGTGTCAAGGGTCATGAACAACAAAAACTGAGAGATTGTCCCAGGTTGGACACTCAGGGGACATGGCAGCAAAATGCAATGTAGGACCCTTGATTGGATCCCGAACCAAGAAAGGAACTTAAGTGGGCAACTGGTGGACTATGAGTAAGGTCTGTGGATTAGTTCATAATGTTGTATCATAATCCCGTGATAAGTATACTGTAGTTTTGTAAGATATTAACATTTGGAGAAGCCAAATGGAGGTTATACAGGAACTCTTTTTGTTAGTATGAAATTATTTCAAAATGAAAAGTTAAAAACATTAGAAAAAAACTTGAACACACACTTAACCAAAGATGCTGGCCAATAAACACAAGAAAGAAATGCTCCACATTATTAGTAGTCAGAGAAATACCAATCGCAAATTAAAACCTCAAGGAGATGCTATTTTACACCTGCAAACATTATTGATAAAGATATCACCAAATATTGGCAGGGATGTGAATTAGCTGGAACTGTTAGGCTTTGCCAGTGGGAATATAAAATGACACGACCACTTTAGCAAATGATTGGTCAGTTTCTAATAAAGTTAATATTTATGTACCCTAGGCCTGCCTAGTGTATGTATACCTATGCTGTGACCCAGAGATTCTACCGTAGGTATTTGTCCAAGAAGATGAAAACACATATCCACACAAATATGTGCGCATGAATGTTTGTAACATCTTTATTCATAATATGGGTAAACTGTGTGTATTCATATAATGGAATACAACAATGAAAAGAATGAACTACTGATACAACACAGATGAATCTTAGAAACTTTATGTCGAGTGAAATTAATACAATCTAAATTATCTTAATATATTTTATATCATGGATTGTAGATATCTAAAAATATCTACTCTTAGTTTATTAAACTGCTGTATAAAACTAGGACATTTATTAGTAAGTTAGAAAGTCCTTGCTGAAAGGGAAAAAATGACCCAGTGAGTAATAAACTAGAATGCCAGATGTTCAAGTTCATCTTAAGAGTGTAAAAACATTAGGATCATAATCTTCTGGATGAGTCTGCTGTTAAGTACCTTGCATTCATTTCATTTCCTTTAGGAGTATAGTTTTTGTTAATGAAAATGTTTTTCGTGTGTTTTTTTAATGGCATTTTTCTGGAATTTAGTAAATTTGGTTTTAGTACAGAAAAGATTTTGAAATTTTTTTTTCAAAATAGCTCTAATTATTTCAAAATTATTCAAGTTTGAATATCCACAAATTGTGTGTAATTCATTAGGAGATAATGGAAATGAATATTTTCTTAATGAGTTTCAACAGAGAAAAAATTAAACTCCTACAGAATTCGTAACATTGTTATATATAAACTCTTGAAAACAAAGTTCTGGAGATGAAGGAAGTTGTATTTTTATATTTGTCTTTTGGGGCATGATTCTGTGTTGTTTCATAATGAATTATATTAGCAAACATTAACTCATATTTCCTGATATGTAGGTAGATAAACTTTCCTGTAAACTCACACAGCATTTTATAGACTATTGCTTTATCTGTCATTCAGCAGAAAGCCCACGTCAAATTGCCAAACCTCAGCATGTTTCCTGCAGTCCACCCAGAACCATATAGGTTTGGTGACAGGATGCTCTAGCATCTTGGGTAAACTAGGGTTGGGAGCTGGAGATCCTGCATTCCAGTTAAGTGAAGGAGACCTACAGGAGAAAGAGAGATAATGGATGGTTCATCAGCAATATCTTTGTGTCTTATACTCTGCCCGGTGAAGATTGAAGGTTCCAGTCTCATACATGACATCCTCGCTGAAGTTATAATTCCTCATTGCTTAATTCCTAATACTAAGTTCCTCTTTGTTCATCTGTTTTGCCTTGCTTCAGCAGAAAGAGGAAATACTTTAATAAAATGGAACTGAGACACTGAAATCTCAACTCTAGGAGACTTTTCTGAATGTAACTTTCCTAAAATAAGAAGAAAAATAAACTAACAATATCATTATCATTATTACCATTTTTAAAATGAGGACATTCAAGGCGTTACTTTCAGAAGAAGCTCCACGGTTTTCAAAGAAATGACCGAGCTAGAATTCTAACCCATATTATTCCACTCCTAAGCTTCAACATTTTCTCGCATGGCACACTGTTTCTTGAAGGATAGAATTTGTTGGAAACCATTAAAAAGTAAAAAAAAAATTAAAAATGATCTCCAGCTGTGGAATATTATCACTGGCTTTGCCATAGAGTTGAGAGAGAGCTCGTTTTCCACGTCTCCGCAATGTAACGCTACCTCACGTTTCCCCCTGGAGAGAAACATTGTGCACATTTATGTGACGAGCATTTATTTAGTGCTTGCTTTGAGCTTTACTGTGTTTAAGGGCTGAGGAGAGGAGATAAAATCATTGTGCTTTGAATATCAGATCATAAAACAGTATAATACATTCTATTTTGACTAATATGCGTGTGTATATATATTCTTTTATGAAATCTTTAAACTTCTGTTTTTCCCTGAATCATAAAATTCTTGACTATCCAGTTCATTTAATTGACTGCAAGATAGCGTGTTTCTTTCTGAAATTAGGAAGTCATCTATGCTGGTTCACTTTTTCCTCTGCTTTTTTTGTTTGTTTGGTTGGTTTTTTTGGTATGTTCTTTCTCTTATTCTTCTCATCTAATATGAGACTTGAGGTTCTGGCCTCTCTGGTCTTTTCGTTGGGGTGGGGAACCTGCAGCCTTCCGATTTCAAGATTGTTCTTTTTTAAGCACCAAAGGAGGCAAGAAAAGCTTCATCTTTCTCTGCTGCACCCTTTCAATAAAAGGACTTGTTTTGTAAAATTTGGATTCGGTCAAAAGGCCACATTTAAGGACCTAGAAGGCCACATGTGGCCTTAACGGGGTGGCAGGTTCCCCACCCATGTTTGTTCTTATATAAAATCAGTCTCCGAGTCTTATTAACTCTTCATTCAAAATCCCTCTGTTCTACCTCCTTGTCTTCAATTTCTCTTCAGCTATTTCTTCTTGATCACTTGGCAGACTCTTCCCTGTCCCTAAACTAACCATACTACTGCTCAGCTGGTATGTTGCCAATGCTTATTTCTTTGCGTCTTCCTTTAATAAAAGCTTATCATAGCTCAGTAACAGTCTGACTTTGCTCTTAAATCGGTTTCCACCTTAATCAACTACCAAATATTTATTGACAGCCTGCCTGGCACTGTGGGAAAGAAGAAGATTTATATTGTACATGGTATGTGTGCTCAGCCAGTTACAGTCTAGATGGAGAATTAAAACGTGTGAAAACAACACTAACAATGCATGGTAGCGCTTAATGAGGGTCCAGTGAGTGGTTCCTTGGGGGTCTTAAGCTGAGTCTTGGAGAATGATTAGAGTTCTGTACACAGAGAAGTAGGAGTGTGTATGCGGCTGGGGAGAAAGAATGAGCAAGGTTTGAAGGGCACTTAAGGGATATTTGGAGCCTGGTGCATAGCTCCGTATTGCTAATACAGAGCAGGTGGTAAGGCTGGAAAGTGGGGCTGGAACCAGAATACTTTTTATTTCTTTATTTAATTTCTATTCTCCTTTTAATACTCTTTATAAAATGTTTCTAAAGAATTCTGGTTTATGTTATCTGTTCCCTTTTACCCAATTACTCATACTATTTTTACCACACATTTTTACTCCTGATACCTGTTCCTCTTTCTCCCATACACACATTTTTGTATATAAGTCTTGTCATATCCAGTGTATTCCATAAGCTCCCAAGAGCATAAAATGTTATCTGAAACAGCTTTGTAATCCTATAGTATCTAAGAAGCTGGTAGGCACATAGTGTGTTGAATTGAATTGCAGTAAAATAAATAGCAGGCTTCTGTCTTCTCTGCTCCTTCCTAGTCAACATATCAAATGGCGAGATGTAAAATTATCTGAATTCAATAAGAAATCTCAGTCAAACAGAAGGTATAACCTGCATTTTAAATTGTGTTGCTTTTATTATGTTTTGTTAATTTCCTGAATGCTCCCATTTGTAATGGAAAAACAAATTGCGTACTGGGATATTCCAACCATCCAGCTGTTAATAAATCAGTGTATATATTACTAGGTACATTGCATCTCCTTCAACTATCATCTCTTGAAAATTTCAGGACTTATTGCCACTTATCAGAGAGCAGAATTGCTATTGAAGAAAATCCGAATTTATCAATCTTTTTCAGTAGCGTTGAATAACCAAGGTGAATTTTTTTCAGGCAAACATAGACTAACATGGGCTTTGAGCTCTTTTATTCAATCAACAAGTTTTTGAGTACTTAGCACAGTGCCCCCTCCTACGTAAGGAATCTACTGGGAATTTTAATTATTCATGCTCTCCCCATGCCCTATAATTGCAAATAATAGAAAAATCTGTCTTTTTACATAGTACTTTATGACTCCTCATAAGATATGTTCTAATTCCAATGAAATTCCTTAAATTTCAAGGTAATATAATGATGGTATTTTATAGATTGAACAAACAAAAATCCTATTTGGTATCAATGACTTTTATATCAATAGTAGTCATAATAATAGCTATTAATAACATTTAATGATTGCTTACTATGTACCAGACATGGTTCTAGCTCTTTACATATTATATTAACTCATTTAATACACACAAACACATGCACAAATCTGTAAGTTAGGTTACATAATCATTCCATATTAGAGATTAAGATTGTAGCACTTTTTCTAAAACTGACTTCTCAATGTATTAAAGATACATTTTGATTTAAGTATTACAATTATAAAAGGTTTTTTTCATTTCTAGTCTCGGTAAATAGAAGAAGATAAGCTTTTATCAATTTGTTTGAAGAAATTTATCTAATTTACTCTTTCACTTTTTATCATCAATTTTCTTTTCATTTGTAATATTTCATGACATATAATGAGCAGTTAAACAGATAATCCTTTTCTGCCTGAGAATAAAGTACAGTGATTGAGAAAGAATTATTCCAAGAGTTGGACATCGATTTCATGTGACTTTACAATGCTACTATTCTGGAAATCTTGAGATTTAGCAGATGTATTCAGAAATAAATTCTTGGTAGTTTTACATGATAATAAAGGCTTACAGTTTACCTTTCAAACTCTTCAGCCACTATCTTTGGACAAAAATGTCCCAGGAGGTAGATGAACAGGCTAACTTTGCAAGAGGGAAACAACATCCCAGAGGCAGTCTGTTTTAGATCCACATAATGCACAGAGTTTATCAGATTCTCAACAATAATCTCATCAGAAATTTGCTCTCAACTCCATATAATCTTTGTACATATTTCGGTGGCTAGCTTCTTCGTTTCACTCCTCAGCATGTGATGGCAAAGACCTCAAAGCCTTCAAAAATGTTTGTTAAATCAGAATTAAAGAACAGATGTTAAAAACCTGGGATTAATCACAGTCTGTGCGACGTATCCTTTTATATCAACCCAATGCGCTGTTGCCACGCACCCCCATCCTGCGTGCCCCGTCCGGATGAGGAGCAGACTCCTGCCACCAGCTCCTGCCCTGGAGAGCGCGCAGCCTCTCCCTGCAGACGTGGGCCGCTTTCTTATTCGTTGCACCTCTAGTTGGATTCCATGAGGAAGTTGTCCTGGGATCATAGGAATTGTTTGCTTGACTCTGGCAGATGGAAATGTTTTCTGGTGGCCTCTGTAATCACAAGTCAGTCCACTATTTCCTTAGCTTATGGTTTTTCCACCTCAGTGGTTCTCAAGCCTTTTGGTTACAGGATTTCTTCACACTCTTAAAAATTATAGAAGATTCTCAAAGAGGTTTTGTTTATGTGAGTTAAACCTATCAGTATTTTTCATGTTAGAAATAAAAGGAGACTTTTAAACAATATTTATTAATTCCTTCAAATATAACAGTAAAAACTCATCACATGTTAATATAAATTACATATTTTTATGAAACATCTATTTTCTGAAATAAAATTTAGAAATAGTGAGAAAATGACATTGTTTGTATCTTTACAAACCTATCTCATATCTGGCTTAATAGAAGACAGCTGGATTCTCATGTTGTTTTGGTTGAAGTATATGAAGAAAATTGGACTCCCACAGTTATATAGCTGGGAAAGGGAGGAGTATTTTGAGAGCGTTTTCAGATAATTGTGAATACTTCTCGTAGCCTCTGGAAAACTCCATCCTACACTCATAAAAGAATGAGAATGAAAATGGCTATTAATGTCTTAGTATAATTACGAAAATGCTTTTGACTTCTTGGACCCCCTTAACAGTCCTTGAGACCCTGGACCACAATTTGAGAATCCTTGTTCTAGCTCATCAAATGAAAGTTTAATTTAACTTTAGAGTTCCAGGCAAAGTTAAAAACATTAATTGGAGACTTGTATTCAAAATATATAAAGAACCCTTAGAACTCAATGATACGATGGCAACTCTTAAAAATGGCCAAAAGATTTGAATAAACATGCACCAAAGAAGATACATGAATGACTAATAATTATACGAAAAGATGTTCAACATCACTAGTCATTCAGGTATTACAAATTAAAACCATTTAATTTCACATCCATTAAGATGGCTATAATAATTTTTAAAAAACGGTATTGAGTATCGGTGAGGATGTGGAAAAACATCTCATACATTGCTGGTGGAGATGTAAAATGGTGTAGCCAGCTTGGAAAACAGTTTGGCAGTTTCCTAAAAAAAAT